>NC_089584.1:86746804-87082612 GCF_019320115.1 Miscanthus floridulus | reverse complement strand
CCACGGCTCCTCAGTCACAGGTCACGAATGCCCGGCCGGCCGGCCGGTCCCAGCTTGTGTCGCGTCACGCACGCCACGCCCGTCCACGAGCGAGAAGCATAGGACGTGGCGGTGGTGATGGGCCCCCACCCGGTAGTACGATGCAGAGCAGGCGGCACGGGCCGTCCGGTCACGTACGTGCGCTGCAGGAGTCAGGACGGGCCGGGCCCGGGCTGTCAGCCTCAGAGGCCCCGCGCGGTCAAGCTTTACGGCGCGGCCGTGGGACCGCCGCTTCCTACCCCGCGCTCTCACGTGTGCGATTGTATATCGCTGTCCGCGGCGTCGCCGACGCACGGGCCAGCCCGGGATCGGGTGCCGTGTGAATGGGCGGCCGCCGCGATAGCAGGATGGATGCGCGCGCGCGAGGATCTTGTGCGTGGCGTCCTGCGTGCCAGGTGCAAACCGCGCGCGGTCCCGTTCCCGTGCGCCAATTTCCTGCGATCTGATGGATGCGTGTCCCCGATGTGTCGACGCCTTGTCGGTTCCGACAAAGACAGCGGGGGTTGTTGGTTGGGCTGTGACTCGGACGGTTTACAACCTGCGATAGAAATTGTTGTGTCAACAATTCGATCGTTCCGAAAGGGGAAGGGAAGCATGATCTCGGCCCGGGGGCGAGTGGATATATGCATTCGTGCGCGCCCACTCATTCTCGCGTGCACGTGGTTCAATGCCTTCTCTACTCGGGTGCATGCATGTGGTCAGTCCCGGCCCGTCGGTTGCACGAGTGCTGTATTGGATTCCACTTTTCCCTTCAGTTGAATATATCATCGACACCCATATTACGTGTGGTCAGCTAGCTTCATATACTGGAGTAGTAAATAATGATGGGTAGTACGAGCATTACATAAGCTAGCTGCAGTTTACCATGGCCTTTATTTTTGTAAACAAATTTAAATTGACCATTAATAGATCGCATCATGGCAACGACGACTCGTCAAAGTGCTTGCCCCATAGCCTCTTCCACCCTGTTTTGTTCATCTACTTTCAGCCGACTTATGCTTATTTCGATTTATTCTCTCTCATAGAAACAATATTAAATCAGCCGAAATACCACCAGCAAAATAGGGGTTCGTCTTCTATCAATCTTAGCGCACGGCGTAGCAGAGGTGAGAGGGATATGCGGAAAAGCATACCTAACTTCTACACAATAGTGTTCAACGTTTGATAGCGACATTGCTGCCGTGCTCGTCGTATGGGTCATCTTTTTTTTTCAGACATATGGTCATCACGTCGCAAAGTCTCTGAGGCCCCGTTCGGCTTGCTGAATTTTGGCTAAAAAACATTGTTCTGGCTGAATTGTTGTGAGAGAAAAATACTGTTTCGGCTGAAAAAACAAGTCGAACAAGCTAGTTTCTGGATAAGCCGAACAGGGGCAAAGACAGATTATATTTTTTTTGTCGGCTCTCAAACATGTAATCTGATATAGTAATAATCGTTCGGCATCTCAAAGATAAGAAAGACTCTGCTATTAGATTGGCCCACTAGAAACGAGCCCAGAATGCCCAGCCCATCCATTTTTCGCCATTTTCATTTCTTAATTAAAGCGTAGCCCAATATTTCAGGGCCAGTCAGGCCTGCAAAGTGACCCCATAAGTGGGCCAATAGCCCACTAACCAACCAATATTATTAACAGGAGGGCTCCGCACCATTCTCTCAGAGCAAACAATCCCCAAACGCCTCGGCAGCCTCCCTAGGGTTTTGCTCGGCGCGTCGGATCCAGCAGTCCGGGGGGAATCGCCATGGCCTCGCGTCCGTCGCTGAAGTCGAAGCCCAAGGGCAAGGGCGGGAAGAAGGGCGCCGCCGCCGACGAGGACGCCACCGCGGCGGCGACCACGGTGCGGCTCGTGAAGGAGTGGACCACGTGGACGATGAAGAAGGCCAAGGTGGTGGCGCACTACGGCTTCATCCCGCTCGTCATCGTCATCGGCATGAACTCCGAGCCCAAGCCCTCCGTCTTCCAGCTCCTCTCCCCCGTCTGATGGGATGGGATCTCCCCGACAAGGCCGGCCCGGATGCGGTCGGTCCGTCCGTCTGCTTTTATAGTAGTTTGTAGCTGGTACTTCAGTTGCTTTGATATGTCCGAGATCGAGTTGAAGAAGGCGGCTCATGCTTTCTGGGCGAATTTGAAGGCTTTTTCTATGATGATATGGTTTAATAATTTCGTATTGGCGGATGTGTCTTCTATAGATCGGATCAAAATCTCTTGGTTATGTGATCTGCTATGAATACGAGGGTATGAACTATATCGGTTTTCATCTGTGTGTACCCAATTTTTGTTTTTTTTTGTGCCTCTTGCGTGTGCTGATGTTTTGGATGGTTATGGTCTTGTGGATGTCTCATGTTCGCTGAGATTGTGAATTTTGGTTGCCTCACTTTCATATTAGAAAGCGTAGGAGTATTCATTGATCATAATGAGTGTTCATTGATCACAATTGTCATTGCCAACAAGAGGTGGTGGATGTTGCTCGCAGGCACATGTTTGGATGTTGCTCCCAGACACATGTTCTGCTTTGTTTATTTGGGCAAATTCAAAACTCAAAACAAGTGTAACAAAATTTGCGACATATCTGCTACACGTAAGTTATGAGATGCACATGCAGACCGGTTCGGTTCGAAACTAGAGCTTAGAGTGCTTTGCTGTTACAGTTTATAGAAGAGTAGCAGCAAAAATTACGCCATTCTACTAGCAACTTTGATAGCAATGCACGGAAAATCCGCAATGCACTAACAGCCACAACATCAAATTATTGTTACTCTCAATGAGATGTCATGATAGCGCATTTGCTATTTTCTATAGAAACTGTCAAAATTAAGAGAACTTAACTGAGGCAACGATGACTGAACATGGAGTACTTGTTAATGAGAATCAAAATGGAATAAACATCTTTATTGATCATCTGTGCAAGAGATAAAGGTAAATAGCATACATGAAAGGGGGTGTTGTGTGTTGTTTCTACATCCTTCAAGAAAAAGAAGGACCTCCAGAAGAGACCAAGGCATCAAAACTAGTACAAATCCTAAATAACCCAGCTATTTATCTGGGTGACATGTAGTCATGTACAAATGCACAGTTCACCCAAATAATACAAATAAGATTTTCCTCCGCAAAACTCCAGTGCTCTCTTGCTGAATCTATTAATAATAATATATTGCTATGCCCTCGAATTGCACCTTCTACTCTGATTCTCCAATAGATTGATCAAGCACTGGACAAGCTTAGGCAGCAGAGTGGTGGCAAACTGTGAAAGCCAGAAAAAACTGTGGACCACTGAATCGGTCAGACAAAATACTCAGGATCAAGAAAGCCCAAATTTGGACAAGTCTGACTGAAACAAAGTTGAGAATGCCTCAGCAGCAGTCCCATCATCAGCCTTAATTTTGAGCTGCGCCTTTGCTGATGCTGTGTTGACAATACATTCAACAAGGAAGAAAGCAGTAGCCCCATCTTTCTGAGCATAGAAAAAGAACTTGTAGTTCGGAGGCTGACCACCTGAAGCAATGCATTGGATGTAATTGCTTTGCATATGACGGATGAGTGATTGGGGATTCATCAATGATGCTGCTCCTTGTGGACTCAAAGAACATTCCTGTCAACGAAACACAGTACAGATCAGAATGGAAAAAACATAGCTCAGAACATAGGGCAGTTGATATCAGACATATTGGGAGATAAATTTCAAGGTAAGATACGCCCTAGACAACCATGGCACTCAGGGTTTAAATTCATTAGACCACTTCGCTAAATCATGACCCTGAATCAGGCGAAATCACTGTTCAGAGGCCATGAATTGGAACAAACTTCTAGTTTCATACTCTCCGTCAGAAACAAATATATTAGACAACCGTAACAAAAAAAAAAAAAAAAAAAAAAAAAAAATCTCATGCAGTGGGCTACTTTGCAAAACAGTAAGAAAATCGACCAAGATGTGAAAAGGCTATGTGGCGTATGTTGCTCTGCTTGTAATCAGAAAATGCATTGACAAAAACCTAATAGTAGGCATACCTGAGACAGCGCCAATGCTAGCTGGCCCCATTTCCTCTGGAACGTACCAGGATCTAGCACAGGCTTCGAGTTAAGGGTCAGTGCTGGTGGTGGTGGAGCAGGAGCTTCAGTAACGCCAAGGCCAAGAAGGTCATCGAGACTGAAGTTTGATTGTGAGGAATATGTCGGCCCACCAGTATTTATTAGTGAAGTTTCAGCTGGTGTTTGAGAGCTTATCAAAGAAGGGCTAATCAAATCGGAAGGAGCATTGTATGTAGAGGTGGAAGAACCATTGCTGGCTCTTGTACCATTGTCTTCTTTATCTGAAGTACTTAGCAAAAGATCATTATCATTTTCCTGATATCTTTGGGCAGAAATTACATTTTCTGGATCATCTGCCCCAACAGTCAAGCTTGTAAGATCCTCCGAGTACTCAAATGGTCCACGATGCTCCTTATCTGTAAACATGTACGATGGCTGCCAAATACATAGATGTTAGTACCTTTTATACAGACTTTGAATAGCTGCCTTGCTATGAACACATGCTACTGTCAGCTCCACATTTGTAAATTGCATTAAGTGCACATCAAAGAAATGTGGAAAAAAATTACTCCAGCCATAAAAGGAATGTGTTTCACTGTTTTTGCATGACAGAATATCACCACACGATACCGATACATAGCAAAGGCATGAACTCTATTTGAGTCGCTTAATTCAATTTACCTCAAGCAACGGTCTGCAGAAGTGCTTATCATGGGCCTACAACTGCCTTTACAGTTGAAGACAGCACTCAATCTCTTGTATGATGTATTAGCTAAAAATACAATGTTACCAACCTTCCATACAGTTCTTTCATTCAAAATCATCGTCTTTTTTTAGGAAAACCAAAGACAATATATCATGGAACTTACTAAAGAATTCATAATCTGCCAGGAGGCAAGTTGATAGTGCTCGAAATCAACCACCCATTTAACAAAATCATTGAGAACAATACAGATCAATAGTTAACCAAAATCCACAAGCCAATTAGTATTCAGCAAAGCCCTACATTTAAATCTCTCCCCCCTACCAGTTATTGGAGTTAGTCAAAAGTAAATATGGCGTACCCAGTGCAGAGAGCTCCCGCTCTGTGCGGGGTCTGGGGAAGGGTGTCAGTGGCAAGCCTTACCCTCGTCTGTGCAATGCGAGGAGACCGCGACTCGAACCCAGGACCTTCCGGTCACAGGCGGTAAGACTCTACCGCTTGCACCAGGCCCGCCCTTCAGTTAGTCAAAAATAAATAAATAATCTATTATAGAACTGAATTATTTGTTGCTATGTCAAAACATTAATTAACTCCGCCTATGTTGTCTCAACATAGCAGGTCCCAAGCCCTGGTAAAGGAGGAGGGTTGTGATAGGCGTGGCGAGCCAACGTTAAATCTAGCCCTTCTAATGGGGATGAAACCCGAAATGGAACCGTTGGGGCGTAACCCTCTTAGCGGCGCGCCATATCGGAACCCGGGTATGGTGTTAAATGGGCAAGGGCCGGGTCGGCACCCCCTTGGTGACGCGCCGTGTCGCGATCTGGGTATGGTGTCAAGTGAACAGAGATCGGGTCGTGTAACACCCTCGGTGTTACAGTGTACAATTTTTGCTAAAACATTGCATATGCATCATGATTATATGATAGTGTATGAAATATAATGTGTAAATAAATTCCTGTGACTTGAAACGTTTATCGGAAACGCGAAACGAATCTTATATTTCATGTCGCGTTTTATCGCAGAGTTCTAGACGATTTTTTAGTGAAAGAAAATGCTATAGAACACATAGACAAAACTTTAATAAAGTTCGTAGTACGAACTTCGTAGGTGACGATGAAATACTCGCGGTCGAGAGTGGCATTCGCTAGCTAGCTTATTTGGTAGCCTGGAAAATCGAAGTTGACTCAAAACCGATCGAAACTTAGTCACTTTTCTTAAGTCTAAAAAATGGGTCGACGAAGCTAAGTTCGACAATGTTTATAGGACGATCAGGTTAAGTAGTGGCATGGTTTGAGAGTTTGTTTTACTAGCTTGATACACCATCTCGAACGTAAAATAGTGGGTGTAGCAACTGGATCATCGAGTTGGAGTATTGAGCAGCTTTAAAAAGCGTGCAAGGCACTTTTCCTGGCCAAGTGCAGCGTCTGGCCACGGTCACCAGGTTCCGTTCGCCTTGGCGCGCGGCACTGGCCTGCCCCTGGTGCACACACGCGCGCTGCCGCGCTCATGCACGCGCTCGTGCACCCGCACCGCCGCTGCCACGCACGCGCGCACACGCACGCGCATGCCACGCCAGCATCCTGGCCGCTCAGCCAGCACCACCGTCGTCGCGGGCCCGTTGCCCTGGCTCGGCCACTGGCGCCGTTTCACCATGTCGCTGACCCCGCGCGTCACGCCACTATGCTGTTGCTGGCCGTGGCTGCTTGTGCGAGGTCGCCTGCGCACGCTCTGCCACGCCGTCGCGTCCGCCTGCCGCCTCGCGCTCGTCTTTGCGGTGCCGTGAGAGCGTGGCCACGTTTGGCCCTGCCCGCACGTCGCCTTGTTGTGCATGGCCTTGCCCCGTCTGTATTGTCAGCGCATTCGCCTCGATGCGACGCTTTCGCTGACCGGCGCCATGCCACTGCGGTGGAGGACGGAGCCGCCGTCGTCGGTTGCGATTTATGGCCGTGCGGCCCACCGTCCTGAGCGCATTTGGTCGATTCCCCGTCGTCCTGTAGTCGTACTTGTTTGTACACCGATTGACAGCCGCGTCACGCCACGGCAGCAACGAGCCAAGCCTCGTCTGTCCTCCCCTATCTCCGCTGTCGCCATGGCCGACGAACCCGCGTTTTCAAATTCGCCCTGGTGGAGCAACCTCAATCCAATTAGCTTGGTCCACGGCTCCGTTGCGTAGTCCGCCAGCCACCCGACCCCATTGCACTGTGAGCCTTGCCGCGCCGTGCTCCAATTTGGAGCTTTCCTCCCGCCGAGTCGTTAAGACCGTCATGGCGCGCGTCGTCGGCAAAATCTCTATTTTAGTGCTGCTCAAGTTCAATTAGTTACACCGCCAGTTCGGCTCCACCCACTCATTCCCCTGCGCACCTTTTGCCTAATCGCTACCGCCGCCTAGCCATCCCTGACGCCGCCTTAACACGCCGTGCGCCACCGCACCGTCCGTGCGCACGCGGCCAGCTCGGCTCGGTCTGCCTCCGGTCAATCCGCCACGTCTGGTAGGTTCGGGGTGAGTTGTTGATACCCATTCTAGAGCTCGTTTACGTTGCCTGTGCCTTGGCTCACGGGAACGTGGTCGCCGCCGCAGGGAGTAGTCCGCCATCGTGGAAGGAGCTCGGGACAGCAACTCTGTTTGCCGCTTCGCCGCCCATCGCTTCGGGTTTACGCCTAGGTGAGCATCGGCTCGAAATTGGGGGCGGGGAGGGGCTGGTCTGGCCGGCGTAACCGCTCGGCGCCAACGCCGCCGCGCCGGTGCGCGCGCAGGTGGCCAAGGGTGTCGCCGTTGCGAAGAAGGATTGTTCCGAGGGCTTATCTGCGAAGTAGCTGTCTGTAGAAATAGTGTCGTGGATCTCAGGGTGGTTCGTCGATAGGTCAGGGGCGTTTTCGCAAAACGGCCGTCGCGCGCAGGCCTTCTCGTCGCAGGTCGGCGTTGCCCAGCTGGGCCATGCCCCCGCGTGGGCCGCGCCGGTGGAGCGCGAGCATGCGCTCGTCTCACGGACGTGGGCCGTGTTTTCAAGTTTGGTTTTCTATTTTCCAGTGAATTAATAAATGCTTATTCAATTTAGTTTTGAGCTGAACTTTGATAAATTGTAGTAAATCTTGTAGATGTTCAAAAATAGTGAAACCAAGTTTGTGAGAGTCACAAAAATGCCATCTATCTGTTAGTGTAGTTGGAGTACAACTAGCTGTGATAATGATAGGTTCATAAATTCAAATTAGAGAGCTTAGTATTATGTAGATTAATATTTGTAGAAATTTTTATGGCAAATTGATGATAGCTTTAGCCATGAAATTTTTACAGCAAGACCATTAGATTATTATGTACACACTGTAATTTTTGTAGTCCTAGAATAAGTTGATAAATAGAGTAGCTAATACCCCTCGTTTTAGCATATATAAAATAAATCGGTATTAGAAGTAAGAATGCGTTAGTTGCTAAGATAATATATGGCATGCTTCGTACTTGTTAATTGTAACAGTAGGTAACTTAGCAGCTTAGTCGGTAGGACTCACTTAGTAGCTTGATAGATGTATTTTATTTTAAGAGTTGCTGTTGTCGTATTACTAAGTGTTGCATCATCATTTCATGCATGTAGATCACGAGTTGGTAGAGTTCATGCCTGTCAACGAACAGGAGTACGAGGAAGTCATCGAGGAGTACGAGGAGATCCTCGTGCAGGAGAGAGCCCCGGAGCCTTTTGGAGCTGACTTTGCCAACCCGTCGCCTGCCCAAGGCAAGCCCTAATGCATAACCCCTATTTTAATTATCACTGAATATATATCTATAATGTGCATTTACGTTACAGGCATTTTATGAAAACTACATGCATGAATATATCTACCTATGAGTCCTACTAGTACAGGTCGAGTAGCTGCTATGCTCAGAATTTTGGTAGTGTGGGTAGCCTGTCGTTACTCACAAATAGGTGATAATTATGATCACTCATGATAAATGATGGAAAGGAAAAATGACGACCGGACAGGGATATGGTTTGGGTACTGGTGGGTGTAAGGGGTTGTGTCCTACGGCCAACAAGGCATAGCTCGGTTACACTTTTTCCCTGTCTGTGTCAATTAAGGACCGGTCGTTGCATAAGACATCGTGGGCAAGTCACAGATTTATTATCCCGAGCACATACTTGGGTATGGGCGCAGGGAAGACTCGTTGCTCTCTTGTCGTGGATTCGGCTCTTTCCGGACCGACTGATTGGAGGCGGGGAAGGTGGAGGTCCTTGCACCGCATTGAGCCCGGGACTCAGGAGTGGAGGCTTGGAGTCCAAGTTTGGACGAGGACCTGGACACCCAGGACAGGAGGGTGATGGGTTAGTCCTGCTTGTGCCTGGGGTGCAAGCGGGACGTGTGTTTTCGAGGTACCCAGCTGGGGGCATTGATTCACGAATCGTCGGACGATCCGGTACGGCTTGTTTCGTGTCTAGCACCGTAGTAAGAATTGAAAGATGAAAGGTGATGAAATGGAACTGATTGCTCAACTCTTGCTCGAAAGTAGAACATGTGCTTATATAGACTGGATAGATAATAACTTAATACGGCTGATAATAATAACACAAATAAGGACTCACTATTAGTATTGCTTTCTGCTAAAAGAAAACCAACAAACCATAAAGTTTCTTATATTCTTTAGAGACGGAAAATTATTCCCACTAGTCGGATAAATCTTGCGAGTACATTGTGTACTCAGGGTTCATTTACCCCTGTTGCAGGTGATGCTTGAGAAGTACCGTTGTGTGGAGGATTCTTCTGGTGGGCTCAGACGGATCCTCGTTCTTATCGCTAAATGTTTATTTTAAATTCCGTTGTTTATCATTCCGCACTCTGATATTTGGTATTGTAATAATGTATTTTAAGAAACTCTGATGTATGAAATGAACAAGTATTGTAACTCGTTCTCATTATTGGATCCTTGGGCAAAAAATGTGGATCTTTAGGGTTCTCCCTTGGGGTGTGTCTGACGGATATCGCCCGTGGTAGCTTGCTTTCAGAGTGCTTAGTGTCTGGTGGAAGACGAGCGCCTCCATAAGCGTGGTATTTCGGGCGGTTCTGCCACAGGTCGTCGCTTCCTTAGTGGCGCGCTATATCGGCGCCCGGGTGTAGTGAAAAATGAGCAAGGATCTTCACATCTGAGTCGACGGGTGCGAAGGGTAAGAAAGCTAGTCGAACCAACTAGGATCCGTTTAGGTAGTTGGAATGTAGGGTCGCTTACAGGTAAGTTAAGAGAATTAGTTGATACCGCGACTAGGAGGCGTGTAAATATATTATGCGTTCAAAACACTAAATGGAAGGATCAGAAGGCGAAGGAGGTGGGCAATACAGGTTTCAAGCTTTGGTACATAGAGACAGTCGCGAATAGAAATGGAGTAAGAGTTTTGATTGATAAGAGCCTCAAGAATGGTGTGGTGGGAGTGAGAAGGCAAGGAGATAGGATTATCTTAGTCAAGCTTGTCGTTGGTGATATGGTCTTGAACGTAATTAGTGCGTATGCCCCCCAAGTAGGCCTCGACGAGAGTGCTAAGAAACAATTCTGGGAAGACTTAGATGGCCTGATTAGAGTTATACCTAGTAGTAAGAAGCTTTTTATAGAAGGAGATCTTAGGTACTACAAGCGTAGGTTTTGAGGCAGTTCATGGAAGTTTTGGGTATGGTAGTAGGAATCAGAAGGGGAAGTTCTAGACTTCGCGGTAGCTTTTGACCTAATGATAGCCAACACTTTCTTTAGAAAGAGAGAATCTCATCTAGTGACCTTCAGTAACGGACAACACTCTAGCCAAATTGACTTTGTCCTCACAAGAAGAAAGGACAAACGAGCATGCTTGGGTTGCAAGGTGATACCAGGGAAGTGTGTTGTTTCTCAACATAACTTTCGTTTTCATGTGCGTGCCCGTAGGGATAAACAAGCTAAAGATTGAAAGAACAAAGTGGTGGAAACTAACAGGGGAGACGTCAGAGGTATTCAGGGAAAGGGTTATCAAAGAGGACTCTTAGAAGAAAAAAAAGGACATAAACAACATGTGGAAGAAGATGGCAACCAACATTCAAAAGGTAGCCTCAGAGGTGTGTGGAGTAACCAAAAAAAGTGGAGGCGAGGCTAAAGATACTTAGTGGTGGAACGATGAAGTCCAAAGGGCTATTAAGGAGAAGAAAGAATGCTATAAACGATTGTACCGTGACAGGAGTGTGGACAATATAGAGAAGTACAAGGTGGCAAAGAAGACCGCAAAGCGAGCTGTAAGTGTGGCAAAGGGTAGAACTTACGAGGATATTTACCAACATTTGAGTACGAAGGAAGAAGATAAGGACATTTATAAGATGGCTAGGGTTCGTGAGAGAAATACAAGGGACTTCAACCAAGTTCAATGCATTAAGGATGAAAGGGGGCATCTCTTGGTGAAGAAGGATGAGATCCGACATTGATGGCAAGAGTATTTTGACAAATTATTCAATGGTGAGAATACAGACACAACCTTTCAGTTGGTTGACTCTTTTGATGACACCAATAGACGCTTTGTGCGGAGAATCCAATAATCTGAGGTCAGAGAGACGTTGAAAAAGATGAAAGGAGGTAAGACGATGGGACCAAATGGTATCCCAATCGAAGTGTGGAGATGCCTCGGGGATATAGCTATAGTATGGCTAACCAAGCTGTTCAACCATATTTTTCGATCAAACAAGATGAGTAACGAGTGGAGAAGTATATTGGTACCGATCTACAAGAATAAATGGGATATTCAAAGTTGTACTAATTACCGGGGAATTAATTTGATGAGCCATACTATGAAGCTATGGGAGAGAGTTATCGCGCATCGCTTGAGAGCAATAACGCGGGTCTCTATGAACCAATTTGGTTTCATGCCGGAAGGTCAACCATGGAAGTCATTTTCTTAATAAGACAAGTTATGGAGCGGTATAGGGAGAAGAAGAACTTACACATGGTTTCTATTGACTTGGAGAAGGCTTATGATAAAATACCTAGGAATGTTATGTGGTGGGCTTTGGACAAACATAAAGTCCCAACGAAGTACGTCGGGCTCATTAAGGACATGTACAACAATGTTGTGACTAGTGTTCGAACAAGTGATGGAGACACGGATGACTTCCTGATTAGGATAGGACCAATGTTTTCAAGGCGGTAAGGCGAGGCGTGGCGACTGACTACCGCCTTATGCTTAAGCGACTAAGGCGTGAGGCGAGGCGACGCCTTAACATCTTAAGGGAATCTTAAAAGAGCAGCTTAAAGTGGTAGATAATGAAGAAAAACAAAAAAGGAAAAAGGAAAAAGAAAGGAGAAGGAGCAAGTAGTCTGGCCCAGCCCACCAGGCAGCCCATATACCCCTCACCTTTGACCTTCCTGCTTCATCTCTCGAACTCCCAATCCTCTCTCTCCAGCGCCGCCGCACCTCTCTCTCTCGTTCTCCACTGCCGCTCCGCCTCCGCCCCTCTCTGTCTCTTGCTTCCCTCTCTCCTCCAGATGTGTTGCTCGTCTTGCTTGATAGACGGAGGAACAGAAGGGCTTTGGACGCTGCAGCTCGAAGGAGGAACAGAGGAGGCAAGATGTTGCAGGTCAGCGCCGATTGGGGGAACATGGCCGCAGCCCACACAGGCGGCCGCACGGCTCGGCGGCGGGCGGGCAGCAACTTCTCCCGTCGGCGCGGGAGAACGCGTCCGCACGGGCGAGCTGCGGCTTCTGGTTCCCCTCCTGCTCTCCTGCTGGTGAATCTCCTGCGCGCCCGCTCTCTCTCCCTTCGGCGCGCTCTGTTTCTCCTGCGCACCCCTTCTCTCTCAGTTTTCCCCGCCGTTTCCAATCCTTCTCACGCGTTTTCCCGCCGCCCAGAACAGAGGCCTCCCCGTAAGGCGAGTTGTCTGCTGTGGCGTCCCGCGGGGAGGGGGAGGCGGAGCCTCGGCGGCGGCAGCTTCTACCGGCGGCGCGGGCGAACGCGTTCGCGCGGGCGGGCAGGTAGGTCCGTCTTCCCTGCGAGCGCTCCTCTCTCTGCTCTCTGATTTCTCCTGCGCTCCTCTCTCCCCGCGCGCCTAATCTCCCGCACGCGCGATGCTTTCCCGCGCGCCTGCACTTTCCCCGTCCTTTCTCCCGCGCCCGCGTTTTCCTACCGTGGCCATCCTCGTATGGCGCCCGCCTTGCTCGATTTCGACGAATCGGACGCCAAATCGACGACTTCCGGACGCCATGGTAGTAAGGCGGACGCCATACCAATCTGAGGCGAGTCGTCCGCCAAGTCGTCCCGCCTGTAGCGCCTTGCCGATTAGGCGACGCCAAAGCGACGCCTTAAAAACATTGGATAGGACTACATTAAGGGTCAGCTTTGAACCCTTATCTGTTTGTCTTAGTGATGGATTAGGTCACAAGGGACATACAAGGGGACATCCCTTGGTGTATGCTTTTCGCGGACGATGTAGTGCTAGTTGATAAAAGCCGGACATGAGTGAATCAGAAACTGGGGTTATGGCGGAAGACTTTGGAGTCCAAAGGTTTTAGACTCAGTAGAACTAAAACTGAGTATATGAGATGTGACTTCGGCACTACTACTCTGGAGGAGGAAGATATTAGTTTGAAAGGTCAAGTAGTGCCTAGGAAGGATACCCTTCGATATTTAGGATCAATGCTACAGAGAGGCGGGGATATTGATGAAGATGTTAGCCACAGAATCAAAGCAGGGTGGATGAAGTGGCGCCAAGCATCTGGTGTCCTATGTGACAAAAAGATACCACAGAAGCTAAAAGGCAAGTTTTATAGGACGGTGATTAGACCTGCTATGTTGTATGGCGTAGAATGTTGACCTACGAAAAGACGATATGTTCAACAGATAAGTGTCACGAAAATGCGTATGTTGCGTTGAATTTGCGGTCATACAAGAAGGGATCGAGTTCGGAACGATGATATACGTGATAGATTACGGGTAGCACCAATTGAAGAAAAGTTTGCCCAACACCGGTTGAGATGATTTGGACATGTCCAACGGAGACCTCCAGAAGCACCGGTGCGTAGTGGAATCCTAAGCCAGGATAGTAACGTGAAGAGAGACAGAGGAAGACCGAAGTTAACTTGGGTAGAGACAATAAAAGGAGACTTGAAAGGATGGAATATACCCAAAGACTTAGCCTTAGATAGGAGTGCTTAGAAAACAGTTATTCACGTGCCTGAACCTTGATTGCTTCTGCTGTGTTTCAACTCTAGCCTACCGCAACTTATTTGGGACTTAAAGGCTTTGTTGTTGTTGTTGTTGTTGTTGTATGTCAAAACATTAATTAAAGTACAGTCATCACTGAAAGGGAAGGCAACTTGAAAGCAAAGGGTACTAAAGTAAAAGTTGCACCGCGATGGCCAATGAATTTAAAAGTGGAAATCACAAGGCCCATTAGCATAATTTATGGGTGCGTTTGGTTGCTTGCATCCCTCCTAGACAGCATTAGGCCCAATGCAGGATACCCTAAACCAGCATAAACTAACGCAGAGTGCTGGTGTTCAGTTGATTCCATAGAACATTTTGCACTGTGCAAGATCGTGTTTGATTGCCTGCATTTTATTGCATATAGGGGCTGTTTGCTTCGTGGCCTCCCAGGCGAGCAGCTGGCCCCAGGCGCCCGAAATTGGACGCCTGGGAGCTGCGCTCGCACCAGGCAGCTTTGCCTGGGTGCAAAACAAACAGGCCCATAGTCTCCTTATTTTCATGGTACGAATAAAATCTGTTACCTCCGTCCCACCTCCAGTCCCTCAAGACCAAACAACAAGACCATTGCTGCCTCCTCACACCCACAATGGCGATTTCCAAACCAAGAACCCCAAATAAACAGAAAGAAAACACTCATGCTCAACGAGTTCTAGAGCACATCAGGCAAGAACCAGACCAAGGAGATAACAAATCAGGCCAAGATCACACTCAAGTATGTCAAGCTTGATGTCATTTTGTTGCCAAGCCTGCCACGCAGGCACAACAGCAGTAGAGCGTCAGGGACCCCAACCCTCATGTTCACTGGCATCAATGAGATCTATGAGCTGAGTAGCAAGCTCTGGTCTGTGCAGGGCGAGGAACGGAGCAGGAAGGTGGCTGGCGAGCTTGGCATGAACACGGAGGTGAAGGTGAAGGCCTGGATCTCTGATGCAGAGGCCGAGCTAACTGCCAACACCAAAGTCAATTGGGTCAGGGGGGCTTCTGTGCGGCACCGAGACAGAAGTGTGGCTAGTGCCGTGGTGGTGGCCAGCATCCCTCGAGATTCCAACGGGACCTCTGGTGCTCAAGATCCCAGTGACGCCTCACCGCATCGCCCTATCTAGGCCTTCTAGGGAGATGATACCTCCCACCTCACCGATGGTACATGAAGCGCAAAACTGGCAGGGCAACAGCGGCGGTGTGCTTGGTAGCAGCACAACAGCCTGCATCTCGTGCAAACTGGGGCTCAGGAGGTAGAGAGGTGAGGGTCCAATTCCATGGGCCCCCTAGCTTATGCAAGCCTGCACTCCACAGACTGGCCAAATTTTGCGTACTAGGCAATGCAGCCTCTAGGCCCCATTTTGTATTGTTTAATGCTGCATTAGTCCCAATGCAGCCATCGAAACACAACTATGCATACACCCATATGCGGGCAACCAAACACACCCTATATGATAATCAGAATCATATAAAATAGCAAGTAAAGGTCTCCATATGTAAAATTTTTAGCAATAGTTCAGATCAGATTAATTTGCATACCTTCTGATATACAACTGATAGACTGTTGAACTCATCAAATATCCGATCTTTGATTTCACTGCTCTGTGTATCTGCAAATACAGAGACAGCTTGTTTGGGAGGGTTTACTACACGTTCTGCTACATTAGGATTGTATTGCAAAAGCCTATAGTAGAAAAGCGCTCTGTCATGAACATCCTGCAACAGATGTGAGGTTTAGCCAGATCAAAATCTTTTCACTAGTGGCGATGCATAATCCATCTTTTATAGCAGAAACTCAAACAAATCCTGACCTGGTGAGTGTCAGATAGACCAGCTGCTAATGTAGCTCCTAGTGCCTTTTGTGTCTCTGGAGGTCTTTTAAAGAAACATTTCATCACTGCTGTCAGGAGATGCAAGCGAACCTTCAAGATACAGTATCAATGGAAAAGTTAAGTGGAGTTCAAGAATGAGTAGCTAATGGATAGGGACACCCCATAAAAAATCTAAAGCAGATGCATGGAATTCTACACTAACATCAGGGTAATCCTACACGGCTCAAGATGAAAGTTCAGATAAGGGCAACAAAATCATCCTCAATTTCAGTGTGTAGCAGGAAGTAAATGGTTTTCATACATGATACCAAAACTTGCATTCCACCAATTAGAAAATTTCAGTTGTAATTAAACGATCTCCCTTATCTTAAATGTGTATGCTACTGTTACTGATTTTGGGACACAAAATTGTCAGTCATGTATGTACTCTCAGTTAAAAATAAGTGCAATCTTGGACATCAGCAGTCCCCTAAAACAACTTTGACAACTAATCTAATGTTGTATTATATTCATAGAGTATGGCAAAATTATAGTATACAACTACTTTTCAAGACAAATACTAGTATCATTTCCAAATATACAAACTCAACAAACAAAAAGTAATTCATAATCAAAGTCAAAATTTGAAATGGTTGACTGCCCACAGCCAAAAACCATACTTATCTTTTACTAGAGTACTATGAACAACAAACTTCCAATGCAAGCATAAGAAAAAAGTATAAGATCATTATTTTTCCTTGCTATATGGACAATAGTTTTAGCAACTTTGTTAACCTAGTACAAAATGTAAGAAAATTGTGTACTGGAGCCCATTATAGCACGTAAAATATGGGACAACATAGTCAACTACAAGGTTCCAAAAGGCGCTACGCGCTAGGCCACTGATTAGCGCCTAGGACGTTAAAGCGGAGATAAAACGTGATTAAACATTTGTGCTTTTTTTTCTTTTTTTTTTTGTTGCCAGGCTAGCCTACCCCAACTTGTTTGGGACTTAAAGGCTTTGTTTTTATTTTATTTATTTTATTTTTTTTGTTGCCAGGCTGTTCTTAAGTGCATTATTGCATCACGTCTAGCCTTGTTACAACAGGCCAAGCAAAGCCAGCAGTAGTATTTCTCTTGGCCCAGAAGACATTAAGAGGACCAGGCCCATTAAAAACCCTACCCCCCAGCCTTATCCACTCCCATTCTATTCCCTCCGTCTCCCTCCCAGGTAGCCGCACGCCGGCAGCCGCAGGTCTCCTCCCGCACAGCCCCAAGGTCTCAGCCCGCAAAGCCGCAAGGTCTAGGAGCACCAGGGAGATGTGTGTGGGATCACAAGGCCACGCTGCACCGGTGGTTACTTGAGGAGGTGTTGGTGCTCGAGATTCTCATTGCTGCTGGCACCAACGCAAGATGCGGAGATGGCGGCCGTGACCACGGCGCAAGAAGATCTCTGTTTCTTCATGCGCTGCTGCCCACCGTGCTCACACATGCTCCTGCCGCTCGCCTCTGCATGCGCTAGCTTACCTTCCTCCTAATTTCCTCTGATTCCACGCCACTTACCCACTGGCTGGTGTTTAATTTGACGCCTATGGCCTAGGCGAGGCGCTGGGGCTCCGTTCAGCGCTTAAGCGCGCCTAGGCGAGCGTTTAATTGCGTTTTTTCAAACATTGGTCAACTACTGGATAAGATAAACGACACAAAATAAGAACATGTTGGTACCTCAGGAGAGTGCTCTTCATCCCAGTTTTCAACAAGACTTTCAAGGATGTATGGAGCATCATGCATGTCTTGTGAATATTCTCCCAACATCCATATGAGAGCTGCTTTTCCTTTTGGCTCCTGAATGTTTTTGCTGCTGATATTTCCAACAACAGCTATACAATCATGGCTCCATTGAGGATATTTTCTGAGAAGATCTTTCACCAAGACCTGCATTTTAGTTTTTAATCAGAAACATCAAGATTGTAAATCGTAATCCTGCTAGACTAGATCACGAGTAAAGGTCAGTAACTAGCATTACAAACACTTACTAGAGTTTCAGCAGTCACATAATCCTTATCCATTTCAAGAAACTGTAGAAGCCTGTCCACAATGGCATTAACATCATACTGCTGCAGTGCTATTTTTCCAACTGCCCGGATAGACTCTCTTGCAATTGGTACATCAACATTTCCAGCGTATTCACACAGTTCAGTGACTGGTGGGAGGAAACATGCAAAGTATTTTTTTTAAATAATCGTAATTAATGAGTAAAAACATATCAAATTATAGTTGGAAATAGGATATCTGGCAAATACCAATCTCATATGTGTTGTTTTCATTTGCTATAGCAGTCAACATCTCAAGTTTCAACTTCTTCACATATGAAGGATCACTAAATTGGCAGTAGAAGCTTTTATAGTCTGAGGAAAATAACATTGGAGCACGCATCACCAGAAGATGTAGATGGCATAGCACAGAGTATGACTGTTCAGGACTGCCAGCACCCACCAGAGTAAGCAAGGGTGCTTTAATACGTTCGTAAACCTAAAACAGAGGAGCTAAAAGAGATTAGATGGATCTTCCACCAAAGGCCAGTGAGATAAATCAAACACAAAAATAAGACAAAAATTAACCCATAAACATGAGAAATCCAAAGAAATAAAGTGTCCATGGAATTAAGAAAATATTCAGCTACATTAACTTCCAAATAACAGCATTATCTACAGCTAACAGACATTCGAAATGGCACATTCATCGTATTGATTGCATATCATAACATAAATGTAAGAAGGCTACGACTCATCTAGAGACCCATTTGGAGGTTGTTGTGATGTCCTCTGCTAGTCTGTTATGGGATCTTAATCCAAGTAAGATTTTGTTTTATTGTTTTATGCCTCCTAAAAAGGTGCTCATATACTTAAATCTCATATCCAGAACAAGAAAGAATTAAATGCTTCTGAAAAGCAATAGCAATAATGCAACATGATCCAAACCACGTCTCTGGGAGTAACATGTGCACCTGTTGATGAACATCAGTCATAGACATTGTCAAATGGAGAAAAACTTTAATTGTTGCCAAAACAACAGCTCCATTTGCATGGTGAAGTCTATCCTCCAACAGATTCATTATGTCAAATATTTCGTTATTATCAGATGGAAGGAACTTTGATGCCAACTCAAGAACAATGCACTGTGCCCATTCACTGAATTCTTTGATCCTGCACATAAAAATAGAGAACTCAAGAAAAATCACATTGGGGTTATTTAACAGAAAAGGCTCCAAAGCCAGGTTGAAACTCACTTGTTTAACAGGTAAAATACCACTGGCTTGCTATACAATGTCTCAATCTCTCTTGCTGCTGCCTCTGAGTTAGCAGCTTCTAGGGTCCAAATCTCCTGCAATGCATGTAGGCAATTGGCAACTACCTGCAAGTCACTGGTATAATCAGCTTATCTCAGAAAAGCACAGTATTCAACAAGATAACATCCAATCATTCATCAGTTGAACCAAAGCACAAACTGCAATCGTTCAGAATAATAAAATACCTCACAGGCTCATAGATGAAACACAGAACTTACAAAACAGCCTTTTAATGGAAGTCACGCGACAAACATAAGCTCATTTAAGCAACTGAGTTTTGATGTTCCAGAAATGAACAACAATGGATTGGGCCCATCATTAATCAGTTGAACCAAAGCACCAACTGCAATCGATCAGAATAATAAAATACTTCGCAGGTTCATAGCTGAAACGCCTTTTAACAGAAGCCACACCACAAACATAACTACATAAGCTCATTTCAGCTACTGAGTTTTGATGTTCCAGAAATGAATAACAATGGATTTGTAAACTTGATTCTGATCAGGAAAACTCAAAAGTCTCCTGCATATAGCTTCTGCTATACACAAAAACAAGTAGAAGCAATGAACTTCAAATTCACACTCATATTTAACAACTTGCAGGTATTGTACAAACATCACAAGGTTAAATTGTCATGCAATTAGAGTTTATGATGTTGCAGGTTAAATTGTCGTGCAAAACTAAAAGAACAGGTTATATACAAGAGAGGCTGAAATTTCAGTCTGAATGATGTCATCAGACAATCTAAGCAAAAGCCAAGAAGAAAATTGGTGTTCACTCAATACTTTGGGCCTGTTTGTTTCTACGATGCGGTATCGCGCGTTCGCGTTTGAGCGAACACGGCTCCGAGGCCGCGTTTTGGGAATCGCCGAGCCGCGTTCATTTTCTGCTGCGAAACGCGCGAGCGACGCAGACCGTTCGGCAGGATTTTCCGCGCATCTCGGTCGCCAACGCGCTTATGAGCAGAAACAAACAGGCCCTTTATAACCAATTAACGACAAAACTGTAGGTGGCTGAAACGTGCAAAACAGCCAATATAGCCAAAAAAAAGCAGATTACAGTAGTTTTGTTGTTAAGGGAATAATCATGAATATGCAGCCACAGTAGCCACTTTCATTTATCTATGTAATCAAGCAAGCTGTAAACCAGACAGCTACATGGTGCCCCCAATTTTATCAGCTACCATTGGCATGCAGTGCCTAAACTCAATCAGAGTTGGGATTCGCTCTGTGTGCATCGAACACATATTTCCAGCTCCATGTTCAATCCACAGAATGCAAAAGGTTCATTTTTTGGTGACAATTCAACAGTTGTTCAATTAACTTGTGGTTGCGGTCACTGAAACAAATTAGCAATAATGTGATACGATTGCTGCATAGCTTCACCAAGCAGTTCGTGGCAGGGTACTTCACCTGTGCGTCTGGATCGGAGAGCATGAGCGCCTTGAGCGAAGCAGGAAGATCAGCATCAATGCAGGCGGTGGCAGATATGTGATACAACTTGGCAGCGCCAACAGCAGCGATCATCCGGACGTAGGCGCTGGGGTCCTTCAGCCCGGTCGTGAGTGGCGTGACGAGATACTCGACAAGGTTGGGGACACGGTGGGAGCAGAGGCTGCGGAGCGCGAGGCCGCGGATGGTGGGGTCCTGATCACGGCAGTCCCGCTGGAGGAAGTTGATGGTGAGGAGGGCTAGGTCCGGGTGCGCGCGCGCGTGGGCGCCTACGTAGAGATAGCACATCTTCTTGGTTACGACGTCGGAGGTGGCGGAGCAGAGCACCATCTCCCCGAAGGCGGCCGACACGTCGATGCCAGCCGTCATGCAGGAGATCACCCTCTTGAAGACATCACGGCGCTGGTCGTCCGCATCGGGAGCGCGGCTCCCGGCCAGCTGCCGCAGCTGCTGCTTCAGATCCGCCACCTCGCTCTTCCTGCACTCACAGAGTCGCCAATTGCCTGGTTAGTTTAGGGTTCGGGAGGAGGGAGGTTTTGGGTGGCGGAGCGGGGGGCAGTGGCAAACCCGGAGGGTTGTGAAGGAGAGACGGACTTCGCCGCCGAAGGGACGGTGGGAGCCATGGTGGTGGTCGGCCGCGGCAGGTTGGATCTGGCCTCGCGTGGGGAGGAAGACGACTGCGACGCGCCGTGGTGTTCGCTTGGGTAAGAGCTTGGATCTGAGCTGGGACTGTGAACGGGGTGGCACTAGAGACTGACAGGTGGACCATAAGCTAATACCCCTTCGTGGAAGGAATTCCTATTTCTTTTTTTTTAACTAGTTAGTGTGTCCGTGCGTTGCTACGAGATAGCTAACATTTTGTACTAAAAACATATGGATCGCACGATAAGATAATAATATTGTAAAAATTAAATATCAACGTTAAAGTGACATTTAATCCAAAAAGCAAAGTTTATAAATTTAACACAATCACGGAGTGCGCGGCGTCGCAGACTCACAGACTCTACTTTATAGATATTTTCGTGATGTGGCTAAGATAATGTTTTATATTGATAGGAAGAAATCTCCGATATCTATTTTTTCATGCTCACAAACTAATGACATTGGTGCAATAATGAAAAATACAAAGGAGCTATCCTTGTGAATGCGTGGAACCAACGCCATCCCACGACCACTGGTATGGTGTTGTTTAGCACTATTGTTCACTATTATCGCTAACTTGCTTTGTTGATTTTATTCAAGTAATTTATGTTTGTAATTATGCAGGCGCTAATTCGGTTGATCCCACATTGGCACGTGAGAAAAGTGGAAAAAATCGACAAAACTCAGTTTTGAGAACATAAACGTGTAATAGTTATGAATGGTTACAAAATGAAATATTATGAACAAAACACTCAAAGTGTCATTTTATAACAATAATATAACACATGTTCAATTTTCATTATGCCATCACATAAGTGTATATACAACATCTCCATGTAAAGTCTGATAAACCATTTAAAATACCTAGAAACAACAACAAATATGGCATTAGTGATATATTATTTGTATAATATAAATTGAATGGAAAAATACATTATATGCGTTAGTAATGTTCTATTACCTCGCCTATGACGTTAGAATCTCCTTAAATACAATATTCTTCGTAAAAGTTCCATTTGCTATTGGGGTCTTCTTATCCTTATCTTTTTTATTTGACGCATTCTTATTTTTTTCCCTCAGCATTCTGTTTAGCATTTTTCTTCTCTATCTTTTTGGCCTCCCCCTCTTGTGCCTCCGCATCAGGCGGGAGGGTAAGGATCTTAATATTGGTTCTTGACGTGGCTCTACACATCGCAACGTACAACTGACCGTGAGAGAACACCAGTGCGGGTAGGTACACACCCACGTTCAGGATAGTTTAGCCTTGTGACTTGTTGACCGTCATAGCAAAGCTCGGCCTGATAGGAAACTGCTTTCTCTTAAACTGGAACGGGAACATCTCATAATTAGACGGGCATAACGGTATTTGAGGAAGGAATACCTGCCTCCCAACATGCTGCCCCACCACGATTTCAGCATCGATTGTATTTCTTCGGAACCCCCGCACCACCAGCCTTGTACCGTTGCATAGCCCATTAGCAGGATCAATATTTCTAAGCAATATAACAGGACACCCGAGCTTGAGCTTCAAGACGTGTGGAGGCAGCCCGTTAGGGGTCAAACTGTTAAGGAACTCCGATGGATAGTAGTTATGTGGATCATCTACCGTGGAGTCAAAACTACGATACACCATCTTGTCGTCCTGGAACATATCAATCATTTTCATATTAGGTGGTGTCTGTGTACCTATGCAATTATTAGGTGGTCGAACTAGAGTTTTCTGGGTGACACCACCTATAGTAACAAAAGGTATGAGTTTTTGGAATAGAAGAGCGAAGGTGAAAGTACCGACAACATATACTGATCAAGGCTAATAATCATTGTAAACCACACTCGGTTGAGTTGGGTCGTTCGAATCATTGCACTTTCCATCCGCACACCCTCTAGCCCTTCTTCCAATGTTTGCTTCAAAAGCCCAATTGCGACGGGATAGAAGGGCATTTATCTCTCTAGTGGTCACTCGTTGCCTATGTATGGTCTGTGTCGCAGCCACTTCAGGGGTCTAGACTTCTGGATTTTGAACTACAGTCGGCGTGACGTTAACAGGCGTGCCTCTCAATTCGCGTATTTCCATCTCGTGTGAAGGCACTTCATGCGATTGAGGTGAAGAAGGGAAAATAAAGTGAGGGTTAAAGTGAGTGCTCTCCATGGCTATTGAGTCTGGATGCAAATTGTTGGCTCGGTGTTCTCTCACCATCCTATTGTATTTTTTTTTTGCTCTCTTTTCATTTTAGCTCCTTCTCTTTTGGAGTCATTTATAGTTTTCTTATAGCATTTTTCTGTGCATACAAGTCATGCCATCTCTTATTTAAAAATGTCTTTTGTTCAGAAGACATTGCAACCCTTCGTGCTCTATCTAGCTCACGCTTACGCTCTTTTGGACAAGTGGCAATATTGTCGATGGAACTGGATGCATTTACAACACCTATATATAATAGAAAAGTACGGTCTCAAATAAAATACAGAAGAGCACATATTGCAAGAACATTAATTTATTATTACATTGTCATGAACCATAATTGGGTTGCCCACTACACTTTTTTCTCAAATAGATAACATTAATGAAAAAACAATGTACCTGGGTTTAGATCAGGTGATGCATCAGTCATGCCAATCATGTCACTTTGATCTATACATTTATCAGAGTATTTGTCTACATATATATAATAACATGGTTTTATACCTTGGCCTCGGCATCATACAAACACAAGAAAAAATAATTAATATTTAGGAAAAAAACCAAAATGGTACACGTGTTATCTTTATCAATCTTCATGGGATTGTATGAGTTGTTTCGATGTAGCCAGTCATTATCTTCATAGACATCAGTGCTTTCCGTGGTCGAATCAACTCCAACTGGTACCACATGGCATTAACTATATACTAAATAAACTAAAAATGGCAACACTGAATTCAGGAAAGCAAAATCAAATTTACTTGTTTTTTCTGATGATATCGTTCACGACGCTTTCTATTTTTTTCATTTCTTTCTTCCAGAGTCACTGTCGTCAATCGTGCCTTTTCCCTTTCCCTTTTAAGCTAGGTGGCATCCGTGTTTTTCTTTATCTGATGATACTTTTCCCTAAGCTTTTTATTTTTTCATCCATTTCTTCTTGAGTCATTGATGCATGTCGCGCCTTTTCTCTTTCTCTTTTACGCTGCGCACGTTCATCTATTTGCGCTTGTGAATTTGATGTTGTATGGTCACCTGTTTGAAAATAAGTTGATAAATATTTGCTTAATTACCATAATAATACAAGTGAATGTGTCTATGGACATGAGTATAAACAGTTATCTCCATTGATGATGTTTGTCAAGTCTTCAAATGGTGCACGACCTTCATTATTTTGCATATGTTCCATTGTGATTTCACTGAACATAAAATTAACCAATAAATTCGTATTATCAAACTTGTCCATGAGAGTAGTGATAAAAACTTACATTGACGCTAGAAAGAGTGAAATACTCTCTCCGTCTAAAAAATATACTTTGACTAAGTTTATATTAGAAAATACTGATATTCATGATACAAAATAAGTACCATTAGGGACACACATGCTAAAACTATTTACTACCTGAATGGGCACCGCCGCCTATCGTGCCCATTCAGGTGCCTATTTACTATCTAAATGGTCAATTATTTTTAGGTCCTAATATCAATTGCTAATTATGTAACACCTTAACTGGTATATGTCCGTGCGCGCAATGAATCAAATCTTTAAAAAAATGTTCAGTACAAAAAAGTAGATAGGTCGTCTGAATATATGGTAAGAGAAAGTCTTTTTCTATGGCAATCAGTACAAAGTTACTTATCAAGTATGTCAGTGTGGTCCTCTAGGTTCTGCGTGTTCATTTCCTTCTGAGTTGGATCAATTGATTCGTATGGCAAAAAAAAATATGTTAATTCTAGTTCGATGCTTCTATTTTCGAGGTGTGCATTTTCATTTATAAGGTGAAAACAATTTGTGGTAGCATACAGGTTCAGAGCTGCTGCAAGACTGACAACAGGTAGGTTTGCAAAGCAATGGATTCAAATTCGAAAAGATCTTAACAAACAAAACACTCACTGTATCAAGAATTTCATAAGCATCTAAGCTAAAGTGTATTTTTCTAAGGAGTTTTCATATGGCTTCCACGAAATATGGGAGTTTGTCTTTCTTCATCAGCCATCTCAAGTAAGAAAAAAATATTTTTTTTCTTCTCATGAGACTAATTTGATAACAACACTACTCAAATTGCATATATTAAAATATTGCCCTGGATTATACTACAAGCAACAAGCAGTACTAAGATGATTAAAAAACATCAGTTCATCAGGTCATGGAGCTCAATCAAGCATCTTACATATATTTTTTCTTGCTAGCTCCTATTTTGTTTCAATTTTGCTTCTACGCCCTTTGCATGAACCACCTACGAACAGAGACAGTATTTGCACTCGATTATTCAAGAAGCAATCTACTGTCTCCCTGTGAACACCTACCCATTCATAAAATTATGTAAACAGCTACAGACTAAGCCCATTCAGTGCCTTATCAACATATCTATCTATATTTCCAGATCAAAAAATGCTAATAATCTTGTCAGCTAACCAATATTCCCAAGGAATAATTAATATCTTTCTGAATCAAAGAGAAGGTAGGCACTATGCCACGTAGATTACAGTGGAGGAAACACTGTAGAATGACGGTATAGTGCCCCAATATTATATATTTAAACCTCATCCCAAAATAGATGCAAAATGACGGAAACATACACCACACTGCAACTATATACATTAAAATATGGGCACAATGACATGAACTCGTATCCTGAGAATTTGGGTGGCGCTTTACTCACCAGTCGATGCTCTTCTTAACGCCCTCGAAAATGTCGGCACTGCCCTTAGCCTCCTACTCCCATTAGTGGTAGCATGCAGGTTCAGAGCGGCTGCAAGACTGACAACAGGTAGGTTTGTAAAGCAATGGATTCAAATTCGAAAATATCTTAACAAAGACAAACACTCACTGTATCAAGAATTACATAAGCAAATTGACTTACAATCACAAACACTCAATATGAAAGAAAGACAAACTCGGAATTTTGCGATCTTTAACAAACACCCAACTGGTCTAACAAAACAGACATTCAGTACCCATGTCTTATCTCAAGTACTGTAACACCTTTGGTGTTACGATCTCGTTTAACACCGAATTTAGGTCTAAGTAAAAATTTTTGAAACGAGTTTCTCGGATTTTTTTTATTTAAAACGTACTTAATGCGATAAGCGAATCCTACGTGACTTAGTTTCGTGGACTCAAATAAACGCTTAAGTTAAATTACTTAGCGTGTAAAGATATTTAGGAATATTGAACGACGATACTAGCGAACGGTTTGTTTTATTAAATTAAGTAGGAAAAGTAACTTTTATAAATAAAATAAAATTCATTAATAAATAGAACGACATATATATATAGCCTTGGTCTAGTGACATGTTGACGTATAGACTCGTTTTAGTCTCTCCAATAATTTGATAACATATCCGCGACAGCTGTCCGTCCGACCGCTTCATAAATTAAGTGATGGTGTGAAAGCACGAACTGACGAGAGAGAGCGCAGCAGCTTCATTTATTTTCCTGGCGTGCAGCGTACTCACCTGGCATTGCAACTATGCGCCGTCTCATCTCTCGTCGTGGCGCGGCAGTACAAAGTCTCCTCACCCATCCACATCCTGGACAAGTCCATCGCGTAGGGGCGTCTAAAAAATGAGCATGTGGTTCTGCTCCCTGCCCATGCTGCATCCTCTCATGTCCCTATGCGCACGCTGGCGCGCCACTGCTGGCCATGCTACGCCGAGTAGCCACTGCCTCTGTTGTCCCCTCAAACTATTGATCTGGTTGGGACGCCGCTGTCTGCCTCTTCGTGTACAAGCTCCCCTTTTTCTCTCTTCTAGAGCTCAGCTCCAAAGCACCGCAGCGCCCATCGTGGCCTCACGCTGCATCTTTTCCCCACACCGCCGCTTTTCTCTCTCTCACCGAGGCCAGCACGTGGCTCCACCTTGCATCCTCTCCTCCTCATGCAGCGTCGGTGCCCCGCTCTGGCTCGTCTTCCCCGCTCTTTCTCTGCTTGCCTCTATTGCTTCCTCTCCCGTGCCACGCCCACGCACGCGAGCTACCGGCATCGGCCCGACCGCAAGCACCGCCGCTGTCCACGCTGTCCGTGGCCCAGCCTACTCTGGATCGCTGCCCTCCCATGCGTTGCCTCGTCGTCGAGCTCCATCACTTGCTCCTTCGCCCTCCGCTCTGTTGTCGTGCCACGCCACCGCCCAGCCAGCGTAGCTGCGCGCCAAGGTTGTCGTGCCGCGTCCCCATTTCTGCCCAAGGCCGAGACCGCCGGCGCCGATGTGGACTAGGCCGCCCTCCCACCATCGTCGCGCATGTCGTGGCCACTTTTGCTGCCACCGCGTGAGCGCGAGCGCGCTAGGCCCGCCATAGCCACCCTTTTCCCACCGCGTGCAAGCGCATGCGCCAGGCTGCTACGCCCTCGGCCCCGTCCTAGGCTGCAGTCGCAGCGCCGCTCCTCCCGTGCCTATGCGTCGGTGCACTTGCTGCTCCTCAGCGCCTCCCACCCACAGCAGCGCCGCCACCCCTTCCACGGTCTGCTCCGGGCCGCTTCCCTCCCATGCGTCTGTGCCCGCAGCGCGGCCCTACTGCTCCATGGATCCCCCTCCTTTTCCGCCGCGGCCATGCGTGGCCGCCGTGCCCACCTCGACCCGTGCTAGAGCCGACCGTCCCTTCGTCGCCATGGCACACCTCCCCGTGCCGCCACCTGGGCAGGCAGATTGAGTCCTCTGCTTCATGCTCTGTTTTGAGAAGGTGAGAAGGTGAGGAAGCACAAATAGGATTCTTTACCGGGTTCATTTAAAAAAAGCTAGACTCAAAGGTTTATAAATAAGGGCGTAGTTTATTTTAGAGAAACTGAGGGGCCTCATCGTAAAAAGTACCATCACCGACAGACCCTGGCCGCGTGGGCCGCTCTCATCCATGCATGGGTCGGCCTGCTCACCGCCGCGCCTAGGTCGCTCCCGTCCGTGCTGTGGTGGGCCGCGCGCGCCGTGCGCTCTGTCCCCGCGCCTAGGCCACTGCCTGCCCGCTGGGTCGACCCATGCCGTGTTCGGCTGGGCCGCACGTCCCTCTTGGCCGTCCACGCCGTTCCACACCACTGGGCCACGTTTGGCCAGCGGGCGGCGCGCGTTTGCATGCTGAGTCAAGCCGCCGGCTCTTTTCGATTTGTAGGGCGTTTTCTGATTTAGCTTACAAGGAAAATTGTAGAGTCAGAATAAAATTGTGTAGGTGTCCTAAAATGGTGAAACCAATTTTGTTAGTCTCATAAAATCATGATCTACCTATTAGTATATTTTGTTCACATAGTTTGATCAAACTCTTGGAGGCTATATAATTAATTTAGGGTACTTAATATTGTAAAAAGATAACTTGTACGAATTGTTGTGATAAATTGGTAATAGTGTTGGATCTGAAAATTCTACAGTAGGCTCCTAGCAATATTAGGTGCTCACTGTAATTTTTGTAGCTCCAGAATGATTAGTTTACTAGATTAATAATGATGTCCAATTTCGAATAAAGATTAAATCGATAGAATGAAATAAAGAATCAACTTGGGTTTGTATAACTAAAACATTGGTTGGGAAGTAACGTCTTATTCGACAACAAGGATACGTAGACCAGTGTTAGAGCTATCTCGTTAGCTTATGAGGCGTAATCAGATTTCTAAGCATTTTGGTTGTCATTGGTTATTTACATCTATGCATTTGCATCAATGCATATCATATAGGTACGATGATGGATCAATGGATCAATTGAAGGATGATTGGGAATCCGAAGATGGTGTAATGGTATTCTCTCCAGGAGATGATGCGATGGGCTTTCTATTTAGATGATGTGGATGATATGAAGATGCAAATACTAACTTTTGGTTATATTTTACCTAAGCAAGTCCCGGTGCATAACCCCTACTTTTCAGCAGTTTAAATTATATTTGTGTATTAAGTTTTAAGGAGTTGAATGAAAACCCACTTGTATATATATCTTTATCCTATGAGTCTTACTAGTATGATAGGATCGTGTAGAATACAATGCTACATGACTCCGATAGAAGTCGAGTGATGGCTGTCACTTGCGAGAGATAGAAAATATATTATTAGATTATTATCACTTAGAAAATATAAATAGTGGAAAGAAAAATGGTGACCGAGTAGGGATATGGTTTGGGTATTGGTGGGTGTAAGAGGCTGTGTCGCCGTGGACGCGAGACATAGCTTAGTTACACTGCTTTCCCTGTCTGTGTTGGTTAAGGACCGATCGTTGCCTAAGGCATCATGAACAAGTCACAGATTTATTATCCCGAGCACATACTTGTGTATGGATGCTTGGAAGACTTGTTGCTCTCTTGTCGTGGGTTTCGGCTCTTTCCGGACCGACTGTCAGGGTTTGTTTTTTGTGGAGGAGGTCCTTGCACCGCACTGAGTCTAGGACTCAGGGACGGGAGCTTGGAGTCCCAGTTTGGATGGGGATAGGACCCCAGGACAGGAGGGTGATGGGTTGGTCCTGCTTGTGCCCGGGGTACAAGCGGGGCATGTGTTTTCGGGGTACCCAGCTGGGGGCATTGATTCGCGAATCACCGAGCGATCCGATACAACTTGTTTCGTGTCTAGCACCATTGTAAGAACTGAAGATGAAAGATAGAAGATGGAAAAAAGAAATCTAATTGCTTACCACCTGCTTGAAAGTAGCACAGGTGCTTACATAGAATGGTTAGTTAATGAACCAATGTGGCTGTTAATAAAAATCGACTATAAGGACACACTTTTAGTAATGCTTCCTATAGATGCAATAAACCCACAAGCCAGATAGCCTTGTATATTCTTGAAGTCTTTTCTTTCCTCCTGCCGGATAAGTCTTGCTGAGTATAATTGAGTACTCTGAGTTTTATTTCCCCTGTTGCAGGTGACAGCTGGATGCTAGAGCTGATCCTTGTGTGAGGATACCTCCTGGTGAGCTCAGCGAGGATTCCTTTACGTTGCGATCATAGTTGTTATTTATAACTTTCACCAAATGCTTTTATAAAGGAAAGTTTCATAATCTGTTGTCGTAGTTTATATGTTAATACTTCATCATGTCATGATTAGATATTTATTTCCGCTGCAATTCTGATCACATGTTTATATTCTGTTGTTCAATTAAATTATTCATAACTCTGATAATGTGATTTTATTCCGTTGTTATAACAATAAATATTATACTCTGATGTTGCATTAAAGTGATGTAAGAAATGGTTAAGAATGATGTAAGCTTTATTATCTCATTTGTGATCCTAATGGCAAAAATGTGGATTTTCGGGTTCTCCCCTGGGGTGTGCCCGACGGAACCGAGTAATTTGATGTTCTCCCCTGAGCGCTTAGTGTCTAATAGAAGATGAGCACTCCTAGGAGGCATTAGATTAGGCGGTTGTGCCACAGGTACTTAGCTAACATTAACACACAGAGCTAGATTCAGTAAAACAAAGGGCAGCACACTTTTTGCATCGCAAATAATATGACAATGGGCCAGACACCATGAGAAGTATATAAAGACGAAAATTCTTGCCACAGTCATAGGAAATGTAAGTGGTTTACATTGCTACAAGGAGAGCTGGTAAACTGGGGTGTCTTGGGCAGGTGCACTTGCTCTTTTGCAATCCAACAGCTTACCTGAGGAAACTTTGTAGAGCCTACAATGCAAGATGCAAAATTGAGAACCTCGTCTAGCCCCTCCCTCTTTCTTTCAGCATCAATCAAAGGAGGGATTTTTCTTTGACTTGCCTGCACTGGATTGTTCCATAAACACATGTTAGTCTCAGTAGCAGTGTAGAAAGGAGAAAACTATACATTAAAAGGCTTATGTGTGGCATTAATGCAACAGAAGTTGTAGGATGACAACATTAACAATATAAAAATAACTTTCCTATTTAGAGCCATATCTCTGATTTATAAGCTATTTGCAATCACTGCAGAAAGAGCGGAACTATATTTTGTTATTTCTCACCATTCTCCCGTACTGATTTGTTATTTCTCCATGCAAGCTCCTGCTCTCAATAGATAAAATACACTTATATTTACCGAGGTCCTCACCAATAATTACGACAGAAGCAATTGAATTGAAAAACTAAAGGCTAAGTAAAATAATCAGAAATTCATTATCTGAAAGCTGAATTAGTGGCATGAGCTAAAATAATGTTATTACCATCGCTATGAAGTAAAAATCTATAACTTTCATTTCGAAGGGTTTTTAGGCACTCCAAATGACAATTTGGTACTGCTGTGAATCTACTCTGCATCATCAGGAAGGCTCAAGAGATCTAGGTAAGCTACCTAATTAGTAGTTATTAGCAAGAAAAAGCATTGAATTTAGTAGTTAGTCTACTTATTAGCTGATCCACCAATTTAGTTTGAAAGATCTCATCAGTACTCTCTCTTTCTCTGCTTTTATATTTTCTGGTGATTCATATGATTTGGTGATTGGTGGAGATTTTTTAGAAGGAAAAAGGAGCCCACACAAGGTGATAACTGTGGGTTGTCGCTCCTGTTCTACCCTCTGGGTGGAAACGGAAAGCAGACATGATTTGGCGCACACACCATACGAGGTTTTCGAGGTATAAATAATGATATCGCAAGACGTGGAGGATTGGTATCCATTCTTAGAAAGTCCACTACTCCAGACCAAATTAAACCTACAGGTCAGACATCATATCCACTAAAAATGTCATGGTTCTGCGTATATTATATTGAATGTCCAATCAGGGATTCTATAAGATTTTATACATTACTATCTAATGAGTAATGGATCAGGCAGCATAGTCATGCATAAGGAAACATGGACAATTAAATTTTCTGCAAAGATCATGAATAAAATTGTTGTACCGTGTATTGATTCTGAGATAGACGAAAACAACAGATCCCACCGCCATCAGGTGCAGGTAGGGCAAAACCTACAAGTTCAGAGTACATACAAAAGTTTCAGTCAATTCATTAAAAATCTACTGCTTTGACCTTCTACATGAGTTACACAAAACTGCATCAAGTAGATTTTTCTCTTGTATACGACTGCTGTTTTTGATTTCCGGCACCTATAGATATTTCCCCTTCCAAAAAACAAAGATCTGCTTCTGAAATCGTTGAGCTAATGGTTGCAGACAAATTCATGACGTTTTGGTACAGAAGTATTTACCTTGTTATGAAGGACCCATCTAAACAATGTTTTGTAAAGCAGGCCTGAATGATATCAATTTATCTTGTTTCTGCTAGGTTACCACAAAAGGATACTTGGAAATAAACATCAACCGAATGCCAGCTATTTCAATCTTCCTCGATCCTCGTGGAAAAACACTCAATCATTACACTCTGAACAGAACTTATCAAAGAAGGATAGAGACCTGCAAATTGTCAAAAGAAATAAGTTTCTTTACAAAGAATTGATCTTTTCAAATTGATTGGACAGTTGCAGGAGGGAAGTTCCACAGAAACATAATGGAAAAGATTGATAAGTTTTCTACAGAAAATAAACAGATCAGGAGCTTAGAACCGGTCAATTAACGAGTTCCCTTTTCATAAATAAAATGGATGAGTTCAAGCAAAACTGTTAAATTATCGTGCCTGTGGTATCAGTTTTCTGCAAGCGATAGGAATAAGACATGAACTGACAGTTCACAGATCAAGCCTTGTAATTGGTAAAACAAATCTATGGAGTCCTTTCAGACATCCCAACGAATCTCTTATTCTCTGGTTAACAAAAGGGAGTGTTAGAAATTAGAATATATTTAGCCATCAGCCAGTGATGCTGGCAGTTAGCCAGTTAGTGAACATTTGATGGACCCTTAACCTATACCAATTGTTCATTGAAGGAAGGCAAAGATTTGGAAATGATGTTGACAGAGAAACACTCATTGTGGCTTTCTGGTCCATCTGTGTCATGTAGCAAAAATTTCTATGGATGTGTCCTTTCTCTGGCAAGATGGAAGAGAGAATTAAAAGTTGAATTTGTTCAGGTTTACTTAGTGCAAAACCTTCATATGTGCATTTCCTTAGTAATTGACTTAGTAGCTCCTCTTGATGTTTCTTTCCTTTTCCCTTTTAATGGGCCTCCAGCCCATGAAACTCCCTTGTACATATTTTGTTTTCTTTTATTAAATAGGAAAAAAATCTCCTGTGGGTAACTGACACCACAGTTCAGGTCAAAAGTATTTTCATCCCCTTAATAGCCCCAGCCAAACAATTGCAAAGCATTTAACCCCTTTTATATTCACAGCAATTAGAAAACGCTCTTATATCTTTTACATTGTACACTATGTAGAGAAAACAGGATACAGAAGCAAGACTACTCCTGATCTTTGAGGAGAGTGCACTGAAATTAAATTAAATATATTCATATTGTCCAGTAGACATCAAAGAGCGTAGGATTACACCTTTTCAGTAGACACAGTAGCTCGGATGAACAGTACTCTCCACGCTCAGCATAACATACAATTAAAAGGATCCTACATCAAGTACAATAAAAATCTAATATGGAAGGCACACTCAAAATAAGTGCAAACTTTTCACTTGGATACTAATCCAAGACAAGATCCTCACTGCAGACAATTAAAACTTGCGAGGCTGGCCTCAACAGGACACGCGTGTTGCCACCTATGCCTACTCTGCCCCTTTGCACAAGGGGTTTGACTACAAGTTGCAACTTGGGAACATTGCAATGTGGTGCCAGGCGTACCCCCAGCGCAAAGCGCATCCTGGGCTAGGAACATTCAGTGCAAAGCACACAGAACTGCAGACGCAGATCCACTAAAGGACATGGGTGTGCACATGTACGCATAATAATCTTTGAAAGGGGTCGAAGTTAGCAGGCATAATACATGTACACAAATGTAATTAGATCAGATCCGAAAACAAACAACCAATCAGCTTAATTTAGGGTTGGATTTTCGGTTTCACATAGCAGGAAGAGGTTGGCACACCTGGTGGCAGTAGCGAGCGAGGGTGTAGGAGGCGTTGAAGAAGCTAGGGTTCGCCGCGATGTAGTCCTCGGCGCAGTTGAAGAGCGCGAGGGCGAGCTGTCCGTTGCTGCTCGACGGGATGCGGCCGCTCCTCGCCGGCCGTTCCTGAAGCTTCCGCCGAGCGGGCGGAGGCTTGAGGCTGAGGGGCCCTAGGGTTCCGGACGAGGCCCAAGGCTTCGCTGGTGGCAGGGCAGGGGCAGGGGCAGGGGTAGGCGCGGGTGGTGGCGTTTGCGCAGGGTGGGCGCGGGCGGCGGCGACGACCACTCCTGGAGCTCCCGTCGAGCGGGCCCTAGGGTTCCGGCCGAGGCCCGAGGCTTCGCTGGTGGCAGGGCAGAGGCAGGGCAGGGCGGGCGTGGGCGGCGGTGGCAGCGACGCGACGAGATGCGGCGAACGAGGGGGGCGAGGGAGATCGGGCAGTTTTCGTATTATATATCATCTGGGCCCAGGATTTCGCATGTGTACAGGCAGACGGACGAACCAAGGCGATTGTCGCACCAAAACGGTGTCCATCTTTTAGTCTTTTTAGTTGTGAGAGATCTAAATACGTATTTCTAGTAGAAAAGAAAGGTGGACATTTGCACATTTGGGCAAATAAATACGGTGACAACGCCGACATGACATATCTCAATACAATCTACAACTTTTTAATTAAATTAAAAAGTTTTTGATCTGAAACTGTTTAAAGTTCCAAATATGTGTTTAAATTTATAGATTTTGAAATTCTAATTTGGAATTTCTAAACGACCTTAAACGTTCACATAGTTAATACCAAGTTGTACTGTTGACCTGATCTACAAGTTTGACGTTGATAAGTTCTTAATTTGAAGTTGTTTAGTACCAATACCAAAGTTGTACTACTTTACAAGATTTAAAACTTTATAGTTGAATTTTTTTCCATTTTAGTTCATTTAGTTGCCAAAATGTTCAATAGAAAATTATGATTTACTTATAAAAAAAGATAGAATCCTATATATTCTATCAACACTTCAAATTGTGATTTGTTAGAATTCATGAAATGTCATCAGATATATTTTTTTCTTTTGAGATTTGAGAAAAAAGAAATCTAGGATTTCAAATGGTTTTCTAAAAATGTAGTTGTTTAGAATCTTGTTTTTACGCCATCCATGATTCCATGAAAATTTGAAGACCACCTAATTTTCTCTTGCTGAGTACACTTTTGAATTTAAATGGAAAATCAAGTATGAAGGATCTATGTATTATCTGAAACTCAAGATAATAATAAGTTGTCTCTCTATTGGGTTTTTTTAGTGGAGTCTCTCTATTGGGTATGTATAAACAAGAGAGAGATGCGCCAATGGGCTTTGTTAATGGACTCTAATTATGTGGGCCACATGGGCCAAGTAAGATATTCACAATTACACGCTACACAACTTTAGCAGAAAACGGTCTTGAAGTCCTAGCTTTTATTATTTACAGGTTGAGAAAATGAGAGATAATTTCCTTTTATGAAAAATGGGATGTAAACTTATGCTTGAGAGGTTTTGTTTGTATCTAGAATTGTAGATAGAAACAAATAGTTCATACTTGTGGCGACTGATGAATAACTTTCTAAACGAATCCAGCACTCCAGTTGGGAATGGGCAGTAATTGCTCCTGCGAATTTCAAATTATCAACCTTTTGGATTCAGTGAACGGTTAATAGCATGGTGAACGGTTAAATGCTCCAGTTCATCTCAAAGGGGGTTAAATGCATGGTGAACGGTAGCACTCCAGGGGGTTAAATGCTCCAGTTAATAGCATGGTGAACGGTTAATAAGCGTGACCTACTGGCCCTTTACTTTTTTCTTCCTATTTGTGATCAAAACATTTCCGCTCTCCTGATTCAGTGATAAATACCCCCTGCTCTTCTTGGTTCATATTGGAAAAGAATATCTCTGTTAGTGACAAATATGTTCTTCAGTGATCTGTCGAAAGGAGATGCATTTCTTTGTTCCATTTTCTTCATACTTCCAAACATAGTTTTAGGCTTTTAGCAGATGGTGGTGACCACTGATAGCTTATCAATAATGCAATCTATTTTCTGACGGGATCTTGGTTTTTGAAGGTCATTGCACTACCGGCCTTTTGAATCTGTCCTGGGACAGCTGTGACCAGTTTGCGATTCCCGTTTGTGCCGCCATCAACCTTTTGGAACCTGTTGTCAAAAAAAAAAAAAAAAAAACTTTTGGAACCTATTGATTTAGGGGGTTACTCTTGCTCATTTTTCTTAGCTAGATAGCACTAGCTTGCTGTGCCTGGCTACATCTCGCGGTTTTGACTCATCGTCGCCAGCACCTTACCTAAAGCAATAAGCCTTAACCCCATCATCCATGACTCAAATCTCATCACGGTTGTGGTAGCTGATGTATAAATAATAATAAATAAAGGATGTTTGTAATGATCAGGTGCTTGGATGCAGACACGCAGCAGGACTATCTCTACAGCTGGAAACCCTTCAAATCAGGGGATTGTATTAGCGGCGCCGACGTTTGATTCTTCAGGACCAGAGTTTTGTTTGCGCTCATTAATTGCGGTAAGCATCGCCTTGCTATTGCGAGATCACGTGTGTCTATACGTGTAGTAGTACCTGTAAATCGCGTAGCCTCCTGCATTCATTTCATGCTCTCGAACGGTTGATCGTACGTACGTTCCTGTGGCGTGACATAATGGCATTTACAGACCCAGCAACAGCAAGCCATCCATTTCAGGCGTGAGACTGGAATCAGCGCAGATATCAGAGGAGTCTCTACGCTGAGAGGCCTGGTACTATGGCTGTGATTAGTTTCAGGAAGTTGTAATTTGAGGGTTACTGTAGCACTTTTGTTTTTATTTGACAATTAGTGTTTAAATATGGACTAATTAGGTTTAAAACATTCGTCTCGTAATTTTCCACCAAACTGTGCAATTAGTTTTTTTTTTCGTTTACATTTAATGCTCCATATACGGATCGTAAACATTCGATGTGACAGGTACTGTAGCACTTTTTGGAATTTTGGATCCAACTAAACACGCGCTACATGGTGCAGGGCAGGGTGTAAGAATCCGAGGAGTCTGTCTCGACGCTGAGAACCCAACACAGGGCAGCAGGCGCGCGTGCTCGTGTCGCGTCCAACTCCAAGGACGGTTCGTTGAATCCTTCCTCTCCCGGCCCGGACGTATCCGTTTGGAGGCTCGTCGGTCAGCAGCCTCTGCTGGGCTCAACTGGCAGGCGGCGGCAGGGACCCGTCTGGACCGTTAGACGACACGGGCTCCCTTGCGTGACCACTGAGCCACTGGCCGCCATAGCACGTCGATATGCTTCTGGTTTCCATTCCACGTCCGCGGTGCGTGCATGAACGAAGATCGCCCGGATCGGCGTCACATGAAACTGACTGTGGCTGACGATAAGATACAGCATATGTCGATTGGCATGGCATATACGTACGTACGTACGTCTGATGCCATGCGAAAGTACTAGCATTTTAGGGCGCCATGCCACCCGCATGGCTGCATTTGTAGCACTCAGCAGAAGGTGAGTGCCGTGCACGGTGTTGGTGCCTTGGTGGCACATCAATCAGGGAGAGAATGACCCGTGCCGCGTGCTCTTGAAAGAGTCACGAGAGATGCCCAAAAATGGCATGGCAGGGATGCAAATGACGGCGGTGGCTAGAGGCAGCTCAGAGGCACGACGAACCTGCGCGCTCATTTCTTCCACTGCCGCTGCCATGACCACGACGACCGCCCGGCGCAAGAGCAGAGTGGTCAACGGGGCCACCACCCCCGCCGACACGGCACGTCACAGCAGGCCAGCTCCACGAGATTGCGAGATGTGCACAGCCTGTTGAGTTTGCAACTTGCTTTGGGCTCACAAGTATTCTACCTTCCACGACCATGTATTTTTAAGCCCGTGCACACCGTCCCCTACGTACGTACCCTAGCATACAACACGTGGCTAACAAATCTCGGCAGATTCTTCTTCTACTCACTTCACAGTTCACACCCTGCTTATTAAGCTGCGAGGTGAGTCAGTGTGAGGTACGCCACACCAAAACCAAAGACAAAACACACGTCTCTGGTCTCCACTTCATTCACATCAATCCACCATTCCTCCCACCAAAGCCCCAGCCGTAGCACACTAGCTACAATGCACACGCCCTTCATGGACAAGAGCCCCCACCGCCGGGACAGCGCCGGCGGCCGGCTGAAGCAGCGGCTGGCGCAGATCCTCACGCGCTCCACCTGCACCACCAACGCCACGTCCGCCACTGCCGCCGCCGGCTCGGGCGGCGGCACGGCCTTCGTCAGCTTCGCCAAGACCAACACCGACTCCTCCCACCCGCGGGAGCCGGAAGCCCCGTACTTCTGCACGCCCTGCACCTACGAGCGGCCCAAGGCCGTCGACGGCGGCACCCGCCCGCGCCGCCGCCGCAGCCGCAGCGCGTCGCTCATACACATCTCCGTGGACTGCACGGGCGGCGCCGGGGCCGTCTCCGGCCACTCCGACGCGCCGCTTCTGCAGCACCTGTTGTCGGTGCCGGCGAGGGACGTCGTCAAGAAGCAAAGCAAGGGCGGCAGGGGCAGGAGCAAGCCGGCGGGGCGGTCTCCGTCGGCGTCGAGGCGGCACTGCTCGTCAACGTCCTCCTACTGGGGCCGCGCGCGGCGGCCCAGCAGCACGCACACGCCGTACAGCTGGTCCTCGTCGTCGTCCTCCACCGCGACGGACGACGAGCTCGCGCCGTTCAGCGGCAGCGGCGGCTGCAGCGACGAGGAGGGCGGCGATGAGGCCGAGACGAGGACGCTCTTCTCGTCCGACTCCACGTCCGAGTTCTACCACACCATCAACAACGGCGGCGGCGGCGGCAACACCAGGACCAGGAGGAGTCACAGGAACACGACGAGTCGCAGTCGCCGCCGCGCGCCACGGCGTGCGCTGTCGAGAACCAGCGACCCGCCGGCACCGCCCGACGCTTTCCGGCCGCTGGTGGTGTCCGTGGAGACGAAGAAGCAGCACAGGGAATGCAACAACGAGAGGAACAAGGAAGAGAAGGGTCTCAACGTCGGGAAGCTGATGATGACGGGCGCGGCGGCCGCGGAGGAGACGACCGCCGGCGGCGCGGGCATGGCAGTTGTGAAGCGTTCGAGCAACCCGTACTTGGACTTCCGTAGTTCGATGGTGGAGATGGTGGTGGAGCGGCGCATCGGCAGCGTGGCGAAGATGGAAGAGCTCCTGGGGTCCTACCTCTCGCTCAACTCGCCGCGCCACCACCCGGCCATCCTTGCTGCCTTCGAGGACGTCTGGGAGGCCGTCTTCGGCGAGGAGTGAGAGCGAGAGCGGCAGCGACTCAAAAGTGTGATCATTCAGAGTACTGTTTGAAAAGCTACGTAAGTACATGCCAATGCATAAATTGGCATGATTTTGCCACCGAGATGCTGTGGTGCTCATTTATGTAACGAGTTTGATATACATGGTGATAATTGAGCGCCTGAGTCGCAGAGTTTAAATGAACAAAATTGCCCTAAGTTGAACAGAGCGTAATTTGTGTTTTGAACAAAGTTTAACCCTCATATCAACAAAGCTTAAGTTCGATTCAAAATTGCTCCGACGGAACTTTGGTTTTCTTTTATCTCTTTAAAAATAAAGTTGATTTGTTTTCAAATGACTTTCGACTTCGGCTTGACTCGTTAGGTTCGTCTCGTCAAGGTCGGTTTGAAGTTGGATCTCAAACAATAATTTAGGAGACTATGATAAATAAAATTATGTAAATTTCTATTACGCTGTTCGGCTTATGGTTTTTGCGGCTGATAAGCCGGCTGCTGCTGTTTTGTTATGAGAGAAAAACATTGTACTATGACTGATAAGTCAGGCTGATAAGTTCAAATTAAACTTATGGAGGGATCTTTTGCAACAATACCACTAAGAGGAAGTACAACTCCTAACCCAAATCAATAGTTTTACTGAGCTCTATTGCAAGTACCACCTGCATCATGCACGCGCAACCAATTTCAGCTTTTCTTTCTGACGTAGTAGAGCCATTGGAGGCTAAGTTATGTATGTTTGAGTGCGAGAATTAAGTTTTGTTCAAGTGCTAGAATTAAACTTCTTTTTTTGCATCCTTGGAATTGAATTCATTTTAATAATCAAAATGTAGACATATATTAATTAAGCTAATATGGTTGTATATGGATTATATTTGTATATTATTGTTGTCTATACGAGAGAAATATACTTATATGTTGTATTTCTATCATAGGGGAGTGAGTTGAAACGTGTGTTATAAGCTGCAAAGTAGAAACATAGAATGATGATCTATAAAATTAATTTCCATCTCCCACCATATGATTTTGAGATAGGCTTATATACGAGCTTTGGAAAGTGATAGAATGTTAAATTTCAAGCCAAATAGTCTAATTTATTAAGTAGATTTCAATTTCTGTGGCTAAAAGGATTCAAACGGCCCCTCAAGAGAACAGAAAGGAAACGTGTCACCTGAGTTTGAGCTTGGACAGACAGGGTGCTCAAGAGGAGAGTCTGCCAACGCTGGACAGATTGGGCTGACGGGGTTGAGCTTTTCATGGTTGCTGCCTTCCTGGACTTAAATTTGGGCCAAAGTTAGCATGTAGACCCAACGGAAAAAGATAGTCGCAGGCGAAGAAAACACTATATACACTCTAAAATGAGATGAACTAGAGCCACTTAAAAACTATGACCGACTTGCACCATCTCTACCATAGAGAAAAAGCATACACCCTGTTCGCTTGTTTGTTTCAGCCAGCCCAAACCAGCCAGCCAACAGTGTTTTTCTCTCACAATAAACCAGCACCAGCCAGCTCAAACCAGCCCAAAAATCAACCAGCGAACAAGTCGATAGACTGGTTTCGGTTCCATCGAAATAGAGTCCTCGTCATCATCACACTGTACAAATCAACAGGAGCAACATGCCAAGACCCACAAGGAGCTTACCGGACTAGATTAGCTTTTACTCCTACTAGGTTTTAGAGACGAGAAAAGAATCCGTATAGGATTACACGATGACGTCAGAGCTAGCGCACATACGTTAGGCTCCATGGAAGTGATTGGTTTCTCTGGTCGGCTGGTCCTACCAATCGACGAACTTCTCCTCCGTGTTTGTCAGGTGGACCTATGACTCTATGAGGTAACTAACGTGCACGAGGGACCGGCGCGGCAGCCTAACGGATAACGGTGGAACTTGCTCCTAACCCTGCACCTTGAACCCTGCATGACGAGATCCGCTAGCTACTAGCTAGTCGCGCGCGCACAAAGGCGCCGGCGCGCTTGTCCGCCCGCGGCGAGCAGGGCACTCAGATAATCAGATGCCGACCCGGAATGCTCCCTGCGCCCGGCGCCCACGAACGGCCGCGATGAGAGGCACCGCTCTGCGACTGCGAGGCGCCCAACGCCCCGCGGCGCGCATCTCGTAGTCGCGCATGTGCTACGGGGCGAGGCCGGGCTACGGCGCCGCGGCTTGCGCTGCGCGTCTGCAGTTTGCTGCCTGGCTGACGTCGGCGCTTATCGTTTTCCGATTGTTTCCAGCATGGGCATCGCAACATGTTGCTAGTGGTACCGATCGGAGTTCACTTAGTCCTATGGTCCGGTTGCTCAGCTCTACATTGGCAGTTTTGGAGTGCTGTGCTTTGCTGGATTAGTTCTCCACTCTTCGCCATCGGGGCCCGGGCTCGAGCTCACAGGTGTTGCCAGTTCACTACTTGTGGATACAGAATTACACGGACCGAGCGAGTCGCGATTTGCTCCTCCCTCCTCTGACACTCCTGTTGGAGAGGGAAGCTAGCACTTCAGAATGCGGCATTGCGGGCCGTCTTTATCAGAAATCCAGAACTGTTGGGTTGGGCCCTTTGCCCCTACAGGTGGCCCATTATCGTTCAAGAGCGATTGGGCCTGTTAACTTTATATATTCATCCCACAAAATGGTATTTTGTGACTCGCACATCTTCCCGCTAGAGTTAAGGAATGGTGAACCCCGTGTCATGTCATCTTAATCTTAAGGTCCTCAACGGAGCATTCACATTAATTATTTTATGAGACACATTAGGAAAAATAAATAAATCCTAAAAGTCCTCACAATGATAAAAAAACATTTAGCATTAGTTTGATAGATTCTAATAACAGGCCTCTTTATAACTAAATCACGAAAATATCTGTTTTTTTTTGTGTGCAGTTAGTCTACTGATTTTCCAATGCACATGCTTGAGATTATCCAACGCACATGAGGAGAAGCTCGCAAGTAAGACAATGGAGAACATTCTTCTTTTTGTTTTCTTCACGAGAAGCTGGTCACAAGCGAAAATAAACATGGTCATATCATGGTTACCAATAGTGCGGTAGAGCGAGATGCGACGTAGTTTCGAGATAAGCAAATCATCAGTGATGCTTCCATAATTTCTTTGGAAAGATTTGAGACGTGATAGGTGTTGACGCATTGACAAGATCAGCTAACAACTGGTTGAGGTGGACATAGTGTCTTCAATAGTTAAGAGCTGAGTTGTGACGAATCCGGCAACATTTGAGGGCAAAAGAGGCCCCAATGTAATACACAAGATTGTCCAAGCATTAAATTTAGAAGAGGGCGAAAGAACTGAAAAAGTAATTGTGGTTTTATTGGGGAATGGAGCTCAAGAAAAGGAAATTCAAGATTATCTTTGATTTGTATCAATAGAAATAGCACAACCACATGATATAGAAGTGGGGAAAAAAAAGAAGATGAAAGAATGATGATAACAACTTGAAGCGAAAAAATTGATTAGTGATAGATATCATTATTCGTGTCAATCATTGCAATTGAATGAACAAAGAGATGACTAACATGTTCAAACTAATAAACACAATATTTAAAGAATGTTTTTAGAAAAATCCAAATGTTATATAATGGAAATAAAAGAAGCTACCTTCCCACACTATTTTTGCATGGGCCTCCTTAAAGTATTATCTTATGAATTAAACAAAGTTCAATTAATATTGTACACAAATTTGATAGATTTGAAAAAATAACACCCAAGCAATAGATAGTGACAACTTCTTTTATCAGGATTCAGACCCATCTGATCTTTCCATAGGGAGAAGGGTTATGAATGAACTTACAGATGAATGTGATGACGCTCATGTAGTGCTGACGATCATTGCCGATGGGTGATATTTAGCAATTTGACTGACTAACCAATACGGAGTATGTTAGACCTTTATTACATGTTAGTTACGTACTTACATACAAGGACAAGCGTGGCCGTACATACATGACAGAGCGGCAACATATATAGACGATACTACCTAGGAGTCTCAGGACTCTGGAGAACGCTCCATTGATCTTAGCAATCTTGGTCCTCCTCTCCTGTGTACAGCTCGTCGGTGAATCCAAAATTTAGACTTGCATATATAAGTTTTCGCCATCCTATGTCATTTCACACGGCTCTTCATTTTTCTCCTTTCACACTGCACTTTGACTCCAGTGTTCAACAAGGCTTTGTGATCTAGAGCATCGGCTGCATCGAGGAAAGCCATAAGGAAGAAGACAATGGAAGAATTTAGATAGAACATTCCCTTGTTTAGTTCGCGAAAAGTTTTTCCAAAAAGTGCTACAGTTTCCATCACATCGAATCTTGCGATACATGCATGGAGCATTAAATATAGACGAAAAAAAAACTAATTGCACAGTTTGGTTGGAAATTGTGAGACGAACGTTTTGAGCCTAATTAGTCCATGATTGAACACTAATTGCCAAATAAAAACGAAAATGCTACAGTAGCCAAATTTCCAACTTTTCACGAACTAAACAAGGCTATGTTTTTTTTATTTCAGATTTTTTTTCATATATAATTTCAGGATGTACTGTGCCGATTCTTAATATATTCCCCTTCCCTTCGCCAAGAGGAAAGATGAATGTGATGACGGCTCATGTGACGGGAGCGCTGACGATCATATCATTGCCGATGGGTGATATTTAGCATTTTGACTGGCAAAACAATATGTAAGTAGTCCAACCTTGATCATATGTTGCTTACAAGGACAAACGTGACCGTACATGACAGCGCGGCAATATATATATATATATATATATATATATATATATATATATATATATATATAGAGAGAGAGAGAGAGAGAGAGAGAGAGAGAGAGAGAGAGAGAGAGAGAGAGAGAGAGAGAGAGAGAGAGAGAGAGACGACAACGAATGGGATCTTAGCAATCTTCGCTCTTCCTCTCCCGTATACAGCTCGTCGGTGAATCCAAAATTTAGACGTGCATCATGGCCTCACTGCCTCTGCTCGTGTGTATCGTCCTTTGCACCTACGAATACTCCCTCGCTCATGGAATGGAGGCAACGAGCACGGCTTTGTAGCGGTGCTAACCACTGTTTCTGAGCCATAAGAAGGATTGATCCGAGTCCCTCGACAAACCATAACGAGCTAGCTCATGTGCACAATAAACCATAACGAGCTAACTCATGTGCACAACTGCTACATGAACGTGGTACATAATTCACATCAAAAGAAAAAGAAACTGTGTGTCTAGAAGAAATTTAGCTTCTCTAAATAGAATATATACCTCCTGCTGTAGCTAGTGCTGTATATATACACCTCAAATCAAAATAAGTGAAGTTACCTCGCTCCCATGCATGCAATGAGTTTTCAGTGAGGCTGGATCCGGCGGGAAGCAACACCGTGTCCATGCCACTGGTGCACCGGCACGGGTCGTGCACGCCGACGCAGAGCTCCGACAAGCCGTCGTCCTTCACCGACAGACTCCGCCGAAACCGTGCCCGCTCGAAGTACATCATGAGCAGGGTGTCCAAGGGCATGATGGGTACGACGCGAGACGACGCCGACGTGAGCATCCCGACTCACCTGGGCAGCTCCGTCGACTCGCTGGAGTACGTGGTCACCGTGGGCTTAGGCACGCCGGCCGTCTCGCAGGTCCTCCTCATCGACACCGGCAGCGACCTGTCCTGGGTGCAGTGCAAGCCCTGCAACTCCACCACGTGCTACCCGCAGAAGGACCCCCGGTTCGATCCGAGCAAGTCTTCCACGTACGCTCCCATCCCCTGCAACACCGACGCGTGCAGGAACCTCACCGGCGATGGCTACGGCGGCGGCTGCACGAGCGGCCACTAAGTAAAAAACAATTTTTAGTAACAGTTCGATTTTTTTAAGGAGCGGCTGGTGATGGAGTCACCCCTACAGTGGCGTGTTCGGGTGTCCAGACACCAGCCGTCCCTACAAATAGAGTCTGATTTGTAGAGGTGGCTCAATCACCAGCCGTCCCTGGAAATGGTATTTGTAGGGGCGGCTGGAAATTGAGCCGCCCCTACAAATGGCCCCGTATTTATAGCTCCGATTTGTAGGGGCGGCTCAATCACCAGTCACCCCTACAAATGCCCCCGTTATAAAACAGATGCAACACCTTCTTTCTCCTCGGATCACTCACTCCAACCCGTGAAAGAAAGGTGGGGAGACCTTGGGCATCTCCCAAAAATTGCTCTAATAAGGGGAAATGTTTTGGTCTCAAATTTTTTAGGGGAGAGGTTGTAGAAGGTAAGAAAATGCTATTCCATAATTTTTTAAAGTTTTAATGGTTGGTTAGTGAGTAATTAGCGTTTTATTTTTTTCTCTCTTCTATGGTGCTTGAGCTATTTATGAAGCAAATTAGACCCAAGTTTTAAATGTACTAGGGTAAATTAGGGAGGGGAACAAGATCATACCCTTATTTGGTCCATGTTTCTTGATTTTAGTGAACAATTAGTTAGTTTTATGGATGTTTCATGTGCATGTGGATCTAGATCTAGGGTTTGATTTTTTTATTAATTTTGTTTTTGTAAATTTATGTTTGATGAAATTGGACTAGGGTTTGTATGAAAGATATTGGGTAAAGTATAATTGTTGCTAATTGTTGTCTTTGAAATTGTTTATTGTAATCAATAAATATGTATTTTAATTATTTATGGATAAATGGGCCATTAATTAATTTTCCTCTACCATGGTGTGTTTGTATGCTTCATGTAATTATATTAGATTTATATTCATATATATCTGAAGTATATACAATTATTCTCAAGTAATTATTAATTTGTTTCATTTTTATATATATCTGAATAAGTAGTCCTTTAATGTTTGTTTTGTTGTTGTTGTAAAAGATGGAGTATAGGAACTCTTGGATGTATGGTTCGTTAAGGTTCAAGGCAGGTTTCCGTGAAGAGGTGGATAAATTTATTTAAGCCGCAAAGAAGCATGCAACGACATTAAAAGAGAATAAGGATACAATTATTTACCCATGTAAAGATTGCAAGAACCGTATGGCATGGATAGATGTGACTATCATCAAATCACATTTGATTATGCGAGGATTTGTTGAAGACTACACAGTGTGGATTCATCATGGTAAAACGGTTATTGTTAACGACGAGGATGAGGAGGAATACGACGACGAAACCATAGAATCCCTATCCCAATATTCAGCAGAGCTTGATGCACGAATGGATTTCGAGTTTGGCAATGAACAAGGTGGTGATGCTGGTGGTTGGGATGGTAACGACGAAGGTGGTGCCAATAATGATGGTGGAGCACGTGTCGGGGATGAAGATGATTTGAAGGACATGATTCGAGCCCTTGGACCAGAGATTTTACTAAATAGCCTGAAAGGTCTAGAAAATTTGGAAAGGGTGACAAAAGCATCGAAGGAGACTGTGTATGGTGTTGAAAAGGATTGTCCGACACATTGGACATTGCTACGTTTTGTGCTTGAGCTGCTCATCCTGAAGGCTAAGTACGACTGGTCAGACTGTAGTTTCAATGATCTATTGCATCTCCTGTCATGGGTGCTGCCACAACCAAACTCAGTTCCCACCAACACATACCAAGCGAAGAAGGTCATAAGTCCATTGACAATGGGGGTTGAAAAAAATCCATGCATGCCCCAACCACTGTATACTTTTTCGTGGCGAAATGTTCAAGTCACTGATAAATGTCCCCGGTGTGGGGCCAGCCGGTACAAGAACAATGACCTTTACGGTAGGGATGAAGCCTCCATGGGGAAAAAGAGTAATAAGAAGGGTACAAAAAAGGTGGTATAAGAATCTCAGCCCCCAGAGGACACTCCATTAGGCAACGATGCAAAGTAGAGAAGAATTCCTGCCTTGGTAACGTGGTATCTATCAGTGACCGACCGTTTGAGACGTATCTTCCTAAACCCTAAAGAAGCCGCACTCATGATATGGTGGGATGATGAGCGCAAGGTGGATGATGATAAGATTGCACACCCGACTGATTGTAGTCAGTGGCAAAGGTTTGATGAGAAGCACAAAGAATTCAGTGATGACCCAAGGAATGTACGGTTTGGTTTGAGCACTGATGGAATGAATCCCTTCAATGAGAGGATGAGCGACTATAGCACATGGCCAATGATCTTGACCATGTACAATATCCCAACATGGTTGTGTCAGAAGAGAAAGTACCTTCTCCTCACTATTCTTATTTCTGGCCCTAAACAACTAGGCATTGATATAGATGTGTTCCTCGAGCCTTTGATGCAAGAAATGGAGAGGCTATGGAGGCATGGGGAGCAGATGTACGATGCGTTCCGAAAGGAGGACTTCATATGTAGAGCAATAATATTTGTTACTACCAATGATTACTCCGCACTGTTTGCTTTATCTAGACAGATCAAAGGGAAGACGGGATGCTTGGTTTGCTTGGATGGTACTATATGGGTGTACCTGGATGCATCCAAGAAGATAGTTTACCTAGGGAACGGACGCTTCTTAAAGACAAGTCACAAGTACCACAACAAATTGTTCTTTAGATTTTATGACAACGCCCCAGAGATTGAACCCCCTCCGGAGAGATGTCATAACAGAGAACACATGTACAGAATGGTGAAAAACATACACGTCATCTATGGAAAGAAGAATCCAGATGGGACGAACAGAGATAGAAGCACACCTCCTATCGAAGGCGTACCTTTCAAGAAACAATCGATCTTCTTTCAGTATCTGCCTTATTGGCTAGACTTGGAGGTCCCCCATGCCATTGATGCTATGCACGTGCAAAAGAATGTCTTTGAGAGTCTCATTGCTACCTTGATGGACACAGGCACGTCAAAGGATGGTCTGAAAGCACGGAAAGACATGGTGCAGCTAAACGTGATGCCACAGCTTCACCCGATACCTGAGGCTAATGGAAAATACACTCTGCCCGCGGCGTGCTTCAACCTAACACCAGACGAGAAGAGAGCTATATGCACTTTCCCGAGGGGGATCAAAGTCCCGACTGGGTTTTCAGCAAATGTGAAGAAGCTAGTGTCGATGAAGGACTTGTCAATAACACACTACAAGGCTCACGATTGCCATGTGATGCTGACAGTGTTTCTACCTATTGCAATCAGGGCTATAAAGCTAGAGTTCTTGAAAATGGCCATCACCCGCATGTGCTACTTCTTTTCAAAGATCTCATAGAAGACGATTGGCAAGGAAGAGCTAAGTGACCCACATGAATTTGTGGTTGAGACACAAAACCAATTGTAGATGTGTTTACCTCCTGCTTTTTTGATATAATACCACATCTCATGATTCACATGGTTCATCAAATACAGGCGCTTGGCCCTTACTACTTGCATGAAATGTGGTCCTACGAGCGGTTCATGTCGGTTCTAAGTCGATACATGCATAATCGAGCATACCCAGAGGGCTCCATGATAGAGGGTTACAGTACTGAAGAAGTTGTCGAGTGTTGTCAAGAGTATCTAAAAGTACAGAAAGGGATTGGTAAACCCAATTCTCATCACAAGGGTAGGCTGGCTGGGAAGGGCACTAGTGGTAGAAAAGTGTTCATCGATCATAATTACAAAGAAGTGAGTCGGGCGCATTACAGTGTCTTGCAGAGTACACAACTGATGCAACCGTATATTGATGAACACTTGGCTATCATTATGGTAGAGAGAAATGGCCGTTCGGATGATTGGGTCATGAAACAACACAAGCAACGACTAACTACATGGTTGAAGGACCAAAACATACCGCCTGGAGAAACTATAGACTCTATTACCATCAGTAGGTTGGCGGAGGGGCCATCGAGACAAGTGACATCTTGGAATGCTTATGACATCAATGGGTATACGTACTATACCCACGCAAAGGATAGTAAATATGTGAACCAAAACAACGGCGTTCGAATAGAGGCTCTCGATGGATTAGGGCGAAAGATCCAATACTTTGGCATCATTGAAGAGATATGGAAACTTAACTATGGAAGGGATATAACGGTGGCCTTGTTTCGATGCCGCTGTATCAAACAACGCCAACTGAACGAGATCGGATTAAGAGTCATGGACCTCGAGAATCTAGGCTACCAAGATGACCCTTGGGTGCTCGCTTCACGTGTCGCACAAGTTTTCTATATGTCTGACCCACAAAGTAACCTTCCCCTAAAGAAGAAGACAAATCACGTGGTTGCCTCCGGAAAATAGCACATTATTGGAGTTGATGGCGTGGATGATGTTGAAGCTTACAATAACTACGATGAGATGCCGCTATTCATAGACTTTTCTAAGAAGATCAGTGTTGTAGAAAAGAACCTCCCCAAAGACATATTGCCATGGGAACGAAAAGGTGTCAAGGGGAAAGTCGTTACAGCGGGCTAGCTAGTTGTTTAACGTGGACTGTTTATGTAAATGTGTGTTTGTAAGACTTCATTTATGGATGCGTGTGAGACTATATATTTATGTACGTGTATAAGACTATATATTTTTGTATATGTGTGAGACTATATTTATGCATGTGTGTGAGACTACCCTTTGCAACATCCAGATGACTCTATTTGAAGTTGCAAATCTTGTTTGAAGTTGCCAATTATTAAAATTCAAAATGTCAACTGTTCAAATTTGGTAAATGAAAATATGATCAAAATAAAAGTTGTACATATTGATAAGTTCTACAACTTTGGTACTCATGAGTTTTTCATCTGAAATCATTTGTTTCAAGTTGAAATTGTTTGAATTTTAAAATTTGAATCGTTCAAACAAAGTCACATGACAAGATGACCAAAATAAAAGTTGTACATGTCGATGAGTTATACAACTTTTATGTTTACAACATTTTCATTTTATTTCATTTAATATCATAAAATTGTAGTCGAAGTTTTAAAATTCAAATTTTTAATTTTTGTTTTTTATATTGTTTTGACTACAATTGTTTATATATATATATTTATTCATATATAGAATAATACAAAATATTATATTTGTGCATATACACAAATTTTTTATATTACTTTGTGTTTTTATAATAAAAAATATAGAATTTATAATTTAAAAAATAGAAACTATTTGTAGGGGCGGCTGGATCAGGAACCACCCCTACAAATTCATTTGTAGGGGCGGCTGCATCAGAAACCCCCCTACAAATAGTCCCAAGTATAAATAAGAGGGCGCACGGGAGTCAGACTTTCTGGGCATTGTCTTCATCCTCCGACACCGTTAGGCTGCCCCGTGCCCGCGCCCGCCCACACCTGGCCCCCGGCGTCCCGCACCCGCCCCCTTGCCCCTGCGTCGCCGCTGCACCCTCTCGGACATCTCCCAACGCTGACGACCCCTCTCTGCACCCCTGGGCCGCAACGCGACATCCCCGAGCTGCCACGACGGCTAGGGTTAGAGCCCCAGCCGGCCGACACGTGCCGCCGCCCCATCTCGATCTACCCCCGGTGCTCCCTCCCCCGACGAGCGTCCATTCTACCCCCGGTGCTCCCTCCCCCGGCGAGCGTCCGCGGTGCTCCCTCACCCTGCGAGCGCCTCGGTGCCTGAGCTCTCCGCCGTCCACACGCTCCTCCCCTACCGTCCTCGCTCCCTTCCCCGACCAGCCGACACGCCACCACCGCCCCATCTTGATCCGCCCCCGGTGCTCCCTCCCTAGGCGAGCGCCCCGGTGCCTGAGCTCTTTGCCGTCTGTGCTCCTCCCCCTAGCGTCCTCGCTCCCTCTCCCAAGCTCTTCGCCGTCCACGTTAGGGTTTGGTGTGCGCGCACCTCCACCGGCGAGCGGGCAAGCTGCCAGTGCTGCCCGGCATCCGCGGTCCTCCACCGGCGTCGACGCTCCTCCACCGACGTCCGTGCTCCTCCACAGCCCCCCTACAAACGACAGGTTTGGATCCACCACTGCTCTGCTCGCTGAATGCTGCTCACTGCTCCAGCACTCCGATCCACCAGTGCTCAGTTATATGTGCATTGTCGACATATATGCAATACTGCAAATTGGTTTGCGTGTACAACTGGACATGCTTGTACAATTGGATGCCCCAATTTGGATCCACCACTGCTCCACTCCGCTTGCTGCTCAAAATTGAAATAGGCTTCCAATTGTAGAAGCTGTTAATGCTTATCTTAGACATGATGATGGCTATTTCGATTTTTACACGCTGAGCAAAGTGCCTAGAGTAATGGGAACTATACATGATGTTCATGCCCATTTTGATTCACACTGAGCAAAGTGCCTTAGGTTAATGATGTTAGATTTTTTGGCGCAGGAGGAGCACCCTTAGGTGCGGCAGCCGCACCTTACTTACGATTGTTGTCTGCAATTTTTGCTAGCTAATAATCAGTACACCCCCTCAGTGCATGCTCCCTGTCTAATTAGCACTATTTCCTGTTGGTATCTGTGGACTGATTAGTAGCTTTGATGAGAACTTGGGTTATTAATTGAGACCTAAGGCACTTTGCAATGATGTTTCTATACATTCTTAATAGTATTATTTCCCATTTGTAGAAGATGTGGCACATGGATGAAGCTAAAGAACAAACTTGTTTATTAAGAACTACATTTGATTTATTTTAGCTGTCCTACTTGAGTGCTTGTCTTGCTGCTTTTCTCCGTCTTAAGTGCTTGTACTCATTTTCTGCCATTTGCAACAGCTCATTAGCTCATTAATCCTAGCTGTTCTGGTCCCAGATACATATAGAGCTGTCCATTTTTGGGAGATATGATTTTTTTGATGTCACTGTCAGGTTTTCACCGTGTGCTATATAGTTCTGCATTTTTTGTATTTCTACCATGTTAACATCAAAACTAGCTCTTGTTGCACACTATGTAGTTCTAGTGCTTTTCCTAAGATTTCCAAAATGGTTAAGTACATAATTTACCATGGTCTACAACTCCGGCTATGATTTATTTTGACTGAATTGCTATTGTCCAAATGCTCAGTTCCAGTTAACTTTTAGTTTAGCAGATAACCTATGAATCACCTCTTGATGAAAATAAAAGAGTTGTAGTGCTTTTCTTAAGCTTTTTAAAATGTTAAAGAACACACCTTTTCATGGTCTAGAACTCTAGATACGAGTGTTTAAAGTTAATGTCAAGATCTGTCCAAGTCTGAACAGATTTGCTGGTACATGATGTTTGGTCTTGTTATCTATTGTATCCTCTTGAGATGATAATAAGGAAGTTTTAGATAACTTAATAATCTTTCTAGAATGTTAAGGATCATGTTTGTTGGAGGAATAGAACTCTAGATATGCTTTTATGAAGTTACTGTTAGTTTCCTTTTCATACTACTACTATTTTCTCGGCTTACACTTGATTTAGTGTTCTAATCTGTGATGTCAAAGAATTCTAACTGAGTTTTCGATTTCTACTACTACTCCAAACTGAATTCTAACTGAATTCTACTACTACTACTCTATCTGTTGCTCTATCACTGGATATTAGATACTAGTCTTAACTGAATTTTGCCTAATGTTGCTGGTGCTCTACTATCTACTCTCTTCTCTCTTCTATGGCTCCTGCTGGCTGCTCTTCTGTCTATTCTACTCACTGAGCAAATGCTTCTATGGCTTCATATGCTTTTCTTGGCCACCTTTCCTCAAGTTTTAGTAAAAATTAAAAATACACTATTGTGGCCGGTGGCTACTAATCTTCTCTATACTTGCTGTTTTCTCTGTACTCCTCTTCTACTACTACTCTCCTCTACTCCACTCTACTCTCCTCTCCTAAGCAGCTGCCGATTTTTTTGCTACTTCTACTACTTCCCTACTACTACTGTCTACTACTTCTGATTGTTCGATCTGCTTATCAAGTTCGGAAGATATTAAGCATATGATGTTCTTACATTGTCATGTTGCTTTTTCTGGGAAGCAGCACCTGCTTTTTTTTGCCAAATCTCCCCTCTCCTCTATTTGTTGCCACCTTTCCTATCCTCTATGTTTTGGAAGCAGCACCTGCTTTTTTTTGCCAAATCTCCCCTCTCCTCTCCTCTCCTTTGTTTTGTCGATGATGAAATTATCCAAGTCCATACATTATATGGAATATGAGCTGATGATCAAGAACTTGTGAGGAACTTGGCATCATTAGCAGCCGCCCCTACATTACCTTCTCCTCTCTTCTCTGTTATGATGCCTTGATGCTCCAAGTTCATGATCAAATGATGATTGACATGTTTCTGAGGCCTCTACTACTGCTACTACTCGTTTTTTGATATATTGTTGTTTTATAGGACTACTTTGGTTTATAGACCTTTTTTATTTCTTATACCTTCTCGCGTACCTAAAGCACAATTTCTTGCATCTATTAGAACAAAGCGCAAAATAATATCGTGGACACCAGACAGTGTAGCCCGATGCCCCGAGCCTGATGAGCAGCCAACCCTTGAGGAGCAAGCACTAGAGGACCAGCTTACTCAGGAATAGTTCGATAACGAGGTAGAAAAGGATCTAGAAGTGATGTTTACTTAGGAGCAGTGTGACGAGGAGGAAGGCCCCGAAGGAGAGGCTGCTGAAGGCGAAGAAGAAGAGGATGATGATGATGATGACTCAGAAGAGGGATATGAAAGTCCCGAGGATCCTTTCCCACGTGAAGCCAGAAGGAGGCCAATGGAGGAAAATTTGGACAAGGATTTTGACCCGAACGAGGAGGTAGGAAAAAAGCCTTAGCTTGTAAATTTTGCTAAAGCTTTGGCTGTGTTACCTCTGCTAACACTTTGACCTGTCGTATATACAGGTCCCTCTTGAAACTCGAAAAAGACGACGTCGACGTCTGCGACATCTCGCTAGACAAGACGGAGTAGAGGAAAGGAGAGCAGAGGCAACAACCACAGAGACGGATCACGATGCCTCTGCTCCACAAACTCAAGACACAACCTCGACTACCAAGCCTAAGAGGAAACGAGGGGATAGAAAAGGAAATCTATATCTAGATAAGGCATGCTATGTGATAACGGAGGTCGGGCTAGCAGGGGAGATTCTTGAGCCGAAGGAATTAAGAGGAAAATTCTATAATGCGATCGAGGCCCTAGTAAGAGATAAATTGAACCTAACAATCCCTAACTAGAAAGAGGTACCAGAGAACACAAAGAATGCACTATAGGATAGGCAGCTGAAGGTCAATTTTAGATTTCTAGAGGGTAAGCACGAATTGGTAAAAAAATGCTATCAGGATGATGGGAGAGTCATTCCAACGTTGGAGGTCGGAGCTCAACACAAAGTATATCCAAAAGGGGTTAACTCCCTTCAACGAGTTCGGCAAAATAACTCCTAGTCAATAGGAGGAGCTCGTGGCTCAGAAGACTTCACCAGAGACATTGGAGCTCAGTGCCCGTAACACCGAGCTGGCGAAGAGGAACAAACACCACCATCATCTAGGCCCCGGTGGCTACTATGCCAAGGTAGAGCAGTTTAGGAAGATGGACGAAGAGGCCACAACTGCTGGGAATATCGATGTGATGAATTTGAAGGTACGCTCAAGGAACTGGATATATGCGAGGAGTACAGAATCATCCAGCAGTAATCTTAAGTTTGATAAGCTGGAGAACCAAGAGGCGGTATCAAGGATACTGAAATATGCTGAAGACAAGGAGAAGGGCTCATTCAATCCTTCTAGAGAGAGGGACGAGCTTAGCCTTGGCTTGAGAAACAAGGAGCACATAGGCCGCACCAGGGGGCTAGGGAAAAGGACGACATGGAAGTAAGGATTTAAAGAGGACAAGCACATGTACAAGAAACATGGTCGAGACTGGGAGACTAGTCTTGAGCTCCAAGTGAAGGCTCTAGTTGCGAAGGCTCTGGAGGATCAAGGACTGTCTATGGAGCCACGGATATTAGTGACGCCACCGGGAGAACTAGCATTAGTTGGTAGCCCTATGAAAGTTCCTAGCAGCCAAGGTTCCACTACAGCCACAACCCCAGTCGATCGCATACGGGAACCAACTAGTTGCACCTTGGTGTTTCTTAGTGGCCTGTAGAACACTGTGATGAAGGTGGCAACGGGTGTGGCACATCCTCCGGTGGCTTACACCACAATAATAAGATACCACCAGACTATACTAGGGTCGAGGTGCATACAGTGAAGCCCGAGTTTATGAAGTGGAGGATAGACTACGCAACTCCCGAGGGGCTGGTGTTACTCGAAGACGTTATGGGGCAGTTCATCCTCTGGCACAAATGGGACATTATATTGACTGCTTCTTCGCCGCCCCCCCCTCTCCCAAAGTTGGAGCGAGTTGTTGAGGTCAAGGAGATATTTTCACCGTCTCGTGACCCCCACATTCCTGAGATGCCATATTCTTCCCCGCCTCCTAGCGAGTATGTGCCTGATGAGATGCCACAACCTTCTCCTGCTCATACCGAGCAAGTGCATCATGAGATACCACAGTCTTCTCAACAAGCACAGCCGATACATGAACAACGAGTGCCTCCTGAAGAAGCTGCAGCACAAGCAGATGAGGACGTGCCTGAATGGGAACTTCAAAAGAAGCATCCAATCACCATAAGGCCAGTTTATGTTCCGATCAAGACATCTCGTCGGTGTCCAAGTGGTATTCCCATGACCAGTTCAAGCCTGAGAACCAAGTTAAAAAAGTCCCATCACGGGGTTCTAAGGAGGCCATCACTAACAAACTCCACCAAATTGCAAAGCAGTATCCAAATGTTGATGCCATCAAATGGTCAAAGGATTGCCCGAAAACATATGAAAGAGGCAAGCCCTTCCTACCAAATCGGGATATCCAGCGCCTACCACTTGGAATGAGAAGGTTCCATGATTGATACTTGCGTGTTCTCCCAACGAGCATAGATATCATACAAGCATGCTTCCCCACCGGCACATTTAGAAGCCTAGCCGGGAAAATTATCTTTGACTTCAATGACATGCAAACATGCTTTCACCTAGGAGAAATGGAGATGAATCTAATTCGCACGTGGTGCCTGTAAGTCCTTGTCCTCCCGATATGATATGAATATAATCTTTGAATTTTGTTGTAACTAACCCACGCCGTGATTTATAGAATGGAAGTGCACATTGTCAAACAAATGCCAAGTGTGAAAGCCGGGTATGTGGACCCTTAAGCTATAGCCCAAACAAATTTTAATTACCCTAAACGGTGGACACTGGATGCCAAAGAGCTAGCTGCTGCAAAGACTCTTCGGGAGAAAGAGCACATCCGTACGGCGAAACTAAGGGAAGAGTCCCTTAAGGTTGTGGCATACATTGTCCTGGCTTTCAAAAATCTCCAACAACACTCTACTATATGGCTACCATACAACTTCGAGTAAGCTCAACTCTATACTTAAAGCTTTGTTCGATATATTTTATTCGATGCAAAAGAGCTTATCTAGTTCTATGATTAAATCCATGCAGCAACCACTGGATTTGTATAGTCGTCGATGTCGGGAGGAGCATGGCATGGGTCTTTGATTCATTAGATAAGGACACGGTGACATACAAAGACTTCATATCGATTCTCAAGACGTATACATATCGACAATCCTCATTAGCTTATATGTTTATATACATACTTGTAACATTCACTTTTGGATACTAACAAGTTGTATTTACTAAAATAATTTGAACATGACATTTAGGTTCTATGTCACTAATCATCATGGAAGGCATGATCCAGCAAGGAAGAAAAAGTTGGCTATAAAAATACTATGTGCGGTAAGTGTAACTTACTTCTTTAGTACTCCGTTACATGGCTGTCAAACGCATTACTTAACATTTTTATATGCAAAACACACAGTGACCCAAGCAGAAGCCTGGGAGTGTACATTGTGGATACTATATATGTTCTATAATGAGTAACACCGGTGGCTACAGGAGACACCCCTTAAGGATAAGTTTGAACCTCTTCACCCGTAGTATAAAAACTTCGTAAATGATATGAAATACTAAACCGAAACTTGTTCTCTTGTAGTGGAGAGAAGAGAAAGGAATAAAAAGAGACCCATACAAGGATGACCAACTCTAAGAGCTCGTCGGCGACCTTTGCAACTTCATATTGGACCAGATTGTACACGTCAGAGGCGCCTACCATGACCGAGAGTCTGAGTTAGGTACAAATCCTCAGTACCAACACCTTCGTGAGACTGAAAGACTAGCTCTAGGACGTTGATAACAATATGTATGTAATTTGTATATTTAATGATGGATTGTATATATTCTTGTGAATTGGACTTGTAATTGTAGTTTATAGAATACTCTTGTGCTTGTAGTCGCGGGGCGTTCGGCAACGCGAAGACTGGTCGCGGGGCGTGCGGCAACGCGAACGCGGTTCGGAACGTTGGTCGCGGGGCGTTCGGCAACGCGAACGCGATTCGGAATGTTGGCCGCGGGGCGTTCGGCAACGCGAACGCGGTTCGGAACGTTGGTCGTGGGACGTTCGGCAACGTGATCTTGAATTGTAAATTTGAATTTTTTTTACAGAAAAACGTACTGTAGGGGCGGTTCTAGATTGAACCGCTCCTACAAATAGATTTGTAGGGGCGGCTGGTCATACGAACCGCTCCTACAAATCGATTTGTAGGGGTGGCTCAATCACCAGCCGCCCCTATAAATCGATTTGTAGGGACGGCCTGAAAACCGCCCCTACAAATACATGATTTGTAGAGACCCTTGCGTAGGGACGGCTGGGCAAACCGCCCCTACAAAGGATTACCAGCCGTCCCTAGAAATGCTTTTTTTTAGTAGTGGGCGGCGCACAGTGTGGATTCGCCATCACGTACGGAGACGGCTCGCAGACGAGGGGCGTGTACAGCAACGAGACGCTGGCGCTGGCGCCTGGGGTGGCCGTGAAGGATTTCCACTTCGGGTGTGGCCACGACCAGGACGGTCCTGACAAGTACGACGGCCTATTGGGTCTCGGAGGCGCACCGGAGTCGCTCGTCGTGCAGACGTCCTCCGTCTACGGTGGCGCCTTCTCGTACTGCCTCCCGGCTCTAAACAGCCAAGCGGAGTTCCTTGCCCTCGGCGCCCGGAGCGGCGTCAACACATCCGGCTTCGTGTTCACGCCGATGATCCGAGAAGAGAAGACATTTTACGTGGTGAATATGACCGGCATCACCGTAGGCCGGGAGCCCATCGACGTCCCGCCGTCGGCGTTCTCCGGGGGCATGATCATAGACTCCGGCACGGTCGTCACACAGCTCCAGCACACTGCGTACAACGCGCTGCAGGCCGCGTTCCGGAAGGCCATGGCGGCGTACCCCCTGGTGCCGAACGGGGAGCTCGACACCTGCTACAACTTTACCGGCTACAGCAACGTCACCGTGCCGAGGGTTGCTCTCACGTTCAGTGATGGCGCCACCTTCGACCTCGACGTCCCCAATGGGATTCTGTTGGACGACTGTCTGGCTTTCCAGGAGTCAGGGCCGGACAACCAGCCCGGAATCCTTGGCAACGTGAATCAGCGCACACTGGAGGTGCTGTACGACGCCGGTCGTGGTAGAGTCGGATTCCGGGCTGCTGCCTGCTGAAGTATCGGTTTGCTGCGGCCTGCTACAAGAGTGATTTAAATCACCCATGCATACTCATTATTGAAAGATAAATAATGTCAAAGGTACCATAGGGATGACAAAGAAGCTGAATACTCACTCTTTGGTTACTTGTGACTGCTGTGGTTATGTTTGTCAACATCCTTGTGGCCTTCGCTTCAAATTTCAAAAAATAACCCAAAGCAGACAACATTTTTTAGCATTATTAGTTTTTTTTAAATCAAAAGGCACCTGCTTCAAGACAATAACATGAATACTCACTCATCTCGTGGCAATGCATAATTTTGTTCTGCTGACCGAGAGCTGGCGACCATGCATGGAGGCCGGAGGCTATCTCGTACGTGAACTGCAGCGAGATGTAAAAGGAGAAAAATTGAATGAAACAGTAATAAGATGTAAAATAACATTGAAAAGATTTTCGGCAGCCGCTTCCTGTTTACACAAGAATCTAAGCACAGGGAGCAAATGTACGGTACTGGATTATTGATAGTTCTACGACCAGATTCTACTTGTTGGTTACAGAAAACAGATAACGAAAAACAGTTACTCTCTATATTGGAGTACCTTTTGAACATTTGAAATGCATTCTTATGCAACCAAAGGGAACTTGCCAAATCATTGTAAGGACAGCAAGAAGGGGGGGGGGGGGGGGGGGGGGGTGGAGATTATAGTATGGAGCAGAGCACCAAGCAGGTGAGATATCCATTGAGGAACATAGCTCCAAGCACACTTGAATTTTCTCTGTTCATGGATATTGTCAAAAAAAAATTAGGAAGCCCTGTTCTCAAGAATCAGTATTAGGATAATATCATGTAGCAAAAGTAAATTTATGGAGCATCTTTTGAAAAATCTCGAATGCAACAAATGAATTGAAATGAGCAGTAATCACCTTTTAGGCATAGAAATTTCAGCAATAAACATAAGTTTAATTGTAACTCACCATTCATATTGTATTAGAAGAATTCCCGGCGCGTTGCTGCGGAATTAGCGATGGTTCTCATATTATTATTATGGAGTATGGAGTATTTAGAACTTAGATATAATTTAGAAACGTAAGCAGCTACTTGTCTATCGGACAAACTCAGAAATTATAAATGCACTCTTTTCTATCTTACAAAAAGGTCTCAAGTATTGTGGGGGGTACGACCCCGATTACCTACGGCAGGCCACATGAGCTGCGCCCCCAGGGGCGGCCCAGCCCACAAGATGAAGCCTTGCGGGGCACGACGCTGCTCGGCGCCTCCCACAAGACACCGGAAAGATATCCCGAAGATACTACAAGATCTGTTAGGATACGTATGATCCCGTGATTCCTATAATCTGTTATTACTTTCCGGTTATCTCTCAGATCTAACCGACTTGCAACCCTGCCCTTCGGACTATATAAGGCGGACATGGACCCCCTCCAAACACACGCAATATCATACGATAGCCAATACAATCCAACAGACCACAGGAGTAGGGTATTACGTCATACAGACGGTCTGAACCTATCTAATTCGTGTGTCTCTGTTGCGTTCTTGTTCTTGATTACACGTATCTCTGCCGATCAATATACCTTCGTGGGACACCACTCGGAGGACTGCCGACGATATTCTGTCGATAGTTGATTCGTCAGGTAGGGGTGTTCATGCTGTTTCTATATCGAACAAGATGGTACGTTCCGCAGGCTCTTCGTCCCTCCCACAGCTCGGCCAGATCTTCATGGTCGGATCAATCTCGTGGATCATCAACGCTGATGGAGTCGGAGAGCTCATCGTGCCGGTGCAGATCGATACTACGCCGACCACCCCAACACCTACAACAGTAGATCCAATCTTGGAACCGCCTCCGAGGTCGTCTTCACCAACAACTCGCCGCCCGCTTCTTCGCTACCAGAGGAGGCAGATCAACAACCACGATCTGATCGCATCCATCAATCGGGTTGGTCAGAAGCTCGCCAATTGTCTCTCCATCGCCGAATCGACTCTGGACACTCTCGTTCAGCGCCGATCACCCTCCGATCCAGATCTATCGAAAGCTGCTCGGGAAACTCTGAGGGTTACGGCCCTACCCTTCGGACTCAGCAACGTCGCCGCCACCTACCAAGATGCCCTAAGGAGCAAATTTGCTGACCAGGTTGGAGATGTCCATCCTCTCGCTGACCAGATCACCGGCCAGCCTCTGCTGGCCGTCAACATGCTGCACGTCAGCCGACGCCCCAGAGTATCCCTCCAAATCATCCTGGAAGAGAATCCGGACTCCGAGTCGTAGGGCTCTACGGAGACCATCGCCGAAACCACTACCGAGCTACTTCCTCTCCCTCCTTTCCGTGGGGGTGCAATCTTCAACGTCAGCGTCGACAGCCCCCTGCGTGAAGGGGAAACCGAGGACCGCGCCGCTCGCGTCAATAGGAACGTCAACTGTGCGTAGTGCCGAGCAAACAAGGCTGCCCTTGCGATGGCCGAGGCTCAGCTTGACTCGCAAGGAAGGCCACTCCAACGCAACCTCGATGATGAGTTTGTCTGTGTTGACGGCCACGACATCTACAAGACTCCAAGCGCCAATCTGGCAGTGGCCGTCAACGATCTCACCCAGCTCCCACAGACACCAGAGGTTGCCAAAGTCGTCGCCATGCTTAAAGCGGCGCACTGTCAGGTCAACAAGATTCGCCAGGATCAGAGACCTTCATACTCCATAACCTCGATTCACCGATCAGCCGCGCCAAGATCCGATCGCCAGCCAAGTCGCTTCACCGACCAGCACCACGATGACAAGTAGCCCCTTTAGGGGGAGCTAGGGACAACCACGTCGAGCACCTTCGCCAACATGACCAGGAGGTCAACTAGGACATCCAAGTGCACCTCAACAATCTCTGGGATGCGCGACGATGTATCAATGAACGCCGCTTCAGTCATCATGAAGACGAATTATGCCACTGCCAGGAGTACGAGCAAGAGTACGATAACCCAGACTCAGCTCTCGAGCCGCTCAACATCGCCAACGTTGCAGATCACGGCGCCAACAACCCCGAAGGGCCCCCAACGTTCACAAGGGCGCTCCAAACACTTTAGTGGCCCCATGGTTTCAAAATCACCTGGGTTGAGGCCTACGAGGGAAGGATGAACCCAACACAGTGGCTATAGGCTTACGCCACTGCTGTCCGCGCCGCCGGAGGAGACACCAGCGTCATGGCAAACTATCTTCCCGTCATGCTCATGCCAACCGCCATGAGCTGGTTCACAAGCCTCGCCCTAGATTCCATCGGATCCTAGGAAGAGCTGAAGAAGGTCTTCACCGACAACTACATGGCTACATGCACTCGGCCAGGCACCAAGCATGATCTAAACCGCATCTACCAAAAGCCGTCTGTGCTCCTCCGTAGCTACATCAGACGCTTTTCCGAGATGAGAAATTCTATTCCCAACATCACGGAAGCTGAGGTCATCACCGCCTTCATCCGAGGACTCCATCATCATGAGCTTCACTCCAAGTTCAATCGCAAGCTGCCCATAGGGATTGGTGAGATGATCATGACCGCCAACCAGTACACCGACACCGATGAAGCCGAGGTGCACTTCAATGAAGATGCAGGCACTCATCGCCCAACTCGCCACAGCGACGATCACCCCGACGATCGGTGCCACAACGACCGCCGCTACGATGACTGCAATCATCACCGGGACAGTGGCCGTGATCGGCCAAAAGGCTCAAAGTCTGGTCAATATCACCGCCGCCGACCATACCATATCATAACCGTTGTTAACGAGCCTCGAGCCATGCGCAACTACGATGAGCAGTACAAGAAGATCCTCAATGGCCCGTGCCCTCTCCATAAGAACACCAAGCATAAGATGAAGGATTACCTCGGCTTGGCTAAGGAATTCCAGGACAAAAAGCTAGATGACGACAACAATGACGGAGTCAGAGGCCGTCGACCACCGAGGGGCAACAACAATGCCTTCTAGGATCATGACAAGGTGGTTGCCACCATCTTCAGGGGCCTCACCTTCGCTAAGAGCAGAAGAGAATGGAAGCTCGCCGCCCGCCGGGTGCTCGCCGTCACTACAGAAGATGCCGTCGGCAACCCTAGCTATCGCCCTTGGTCTGAGGTCCCCATCACCTTCAGCAGGGCCGACCAGTGGGCAGATATCCCTTACATGGGGCATTTCCCCCTTGTTCTCGACACAACCATCTAGAAAGCGCTTTTTAGAAAAGTGTTCGTCGATGGTGGGAGCGCTCTGAAGCTCCTCTTCGTCGGAGCCCTAAAGGAGTTGGGCCTCAGGATAACAGATCTCACACCCTCAGACTCCTTCTAGGGTGTGGTACTTGGTAGGGTGTCCAAACCGCTTGGAGAGGTCACCCTACCAGTACAGTTCGACATGGCAAGCAACTACCGTGTTGAGCACATCAACTTCTATGTCGTTGACTTCAACACCGCCTACCACGCCATACTTGGTTGGCTAGCTCTGGCCAAGTTCATGGCTGTACCACACTATGCTTATCTAGTGCTGAAGATGCCTTCACCTGCAAGAGTCCTAGCCCTATGGGCCAACCTCTCCATCGCCTACGCCTACAAGACAGAGAGTCTTGCCCTCGCTGAAGCCACTGACCTCTCCATCTAGATGGCCAGTGTGGTCACCGCCGCTAAGATGGTGCCCACTAATGACCTAGAGATCCTATCGCTGGAACCTCCATGCGCCTCCACCAAGTCCAAAGAAACCAAGGAAGTTGGCCTCAGCCTCGACGATCCTTCCAAGACCATGAAGATTGGGGCTCACCTCGACCCCAAATAGGAAAGTGCGCTTGTCTCCTTCATACGTGCCAACGCTGATGTGTTTGCTTGGAAACCTGTAGACATGCCGGGGGTACCATGGGAGAAGATCGAGCACTCCTTGAATGTCTCGCCGACCACCAAACCAATCAAGCAGAAACTTCGACGATTAGCGCTAGACAAGAAGGAGGCTATTAGGGTAGAAATAAAACTGCTCCTAGCTATCGGATTCATAAAAGAAGTGTATCATCCTGAGTGGTTAGCAAACCATGTTCTCGTTCAAAAAAAGAATAAAGAATGGAGAATATGCGTTGATTACACTGATCTTAACAAACACTGCCCTAAAGACCCCTTTGGTCTACCTCAGATAGATGAGGTTATAGACTCCACCGCCGACTGTGAACTGCTCTCCTTCCTCGACTGTTACTCCGGCTATCACCAGATCTCCCTTAAGGAAGAAGACCAACATGGTCACCGAGTTCCCACTGGGGGATATTCTCCGCAACAAAGAGGCCAGTGGCCGTATCTTCAAGTGGGCTATCGAGCTCGGCACTTACTCCATCGAAATCAGAAGCAGGCCTACCAACAAGTCTCAGGCGCTCGCTGATTTCATCGCCGAGTGGACCAAGATTCAAGAGCCCATCGCCGCTACTTGCCCCAAGCACTAGGTGATGTACTTCGACGGTGCTCTCAACATCAACAATGCTGGGGTGGGCATTCTATTCATCACACCGACCAAGGATAAGCTTTGATATGTTCTCCAAATACATTTTTTGGCCTCCAACAACACCGTCGGATATGAAGCCTGTCTCCACAGACTCCATATAGCCATTGAGCTCGGCGCCAAGCGCCTCATGGTATACGGGACTCCACGTTGGTCGTCAACCAGCTCAACTAAGACTGGTCCTGCTCCAGTGACAAGATGGATGCATATTGTGCCGAAATTAGGAAGCTTGAAGGGAAATTCTATGGTATCGAGTACCACCACGTGGTAGGAGATCAAAATCAGCTCGTCAACCACCTATCCAAGTTAGGCTCCTCTCGTGCTACGATTCCGCCGGGGGTCTTCGTTCAAGATCTTTTGGCGCCATCCATTAAGGAAGAAAAGGAAGTTCCCCCCGCCGAGCAGCTATTACTTATGGTACCTTCACCGGCCACCGATTGGAGGGAACAGTTCGTCAAGTACCTCACCAGCGCCGAAGTACCCACCGACAAGACTAAAACCGAACGCCTAATCCATCGAAGCAAGCATTACGTGCTGGCGGACGACAATTTGATGAGGAAAAGTGCCAAGGAAGGCATACTGCAGAAATGCATCACCCAAGAAGAGAGAGTGAAACTACTTCTCAAAATTCACTCTGGTTCCTATGGCAACCACGTGGCCTCGAGAAACCTAGTCGACAAAGCTTTTCGAGCTAGTTTTTACTGGCCTACGGCCATCTCCGATGCAGAAGACCTCGTCCAACATTGTGAAGGGTGCCAATTTTTCGCCAAGCAAATACATGTGCCGGCACAAGAACTGCAGATCATCCTAGCTTCCTAGCCTTTCACATGCTGGGGACTAGACATGATAGGACCTTTCAAGCCAGCAAAAGGTGGTTTTTGGTACGTGTGCGTCACCATCGATAAGTTCTCCAAGTGGATCGAGTATAAACCGCTTGTCTCGGCTATGACAAAGAAGGCAGTCGAGCTTTTCAAAGATATCATCCATAGATTCGGTCTCCTGAATAGCATTATCACTGACCTTGGAACCACATTCATTGGTCATCATTTTTGGGACTTCTACGAAGACCGATGCATCTCCATTAAATACGTATCTGTTGCCCATCCTAGAGCCAACGGCCAGGTTGAACGGGCAAACGGCATGATCCTTGATGCCCTAAAAAAGAGGCTATATTAGAAAGAAGAAAAGCATCTGGGCAGTGTGTCTCCATACTGTGGTCTAGGGACTGCGCACTCAAGCTAGTCGCAGCACCAGTGTGTCTCCATATTTTTTGGTCTATGGCTCAGAAGCCATACTACCAGCAGACATTGCCTTCCAAGCACCTAGAGTGGAACGTTATGATGAAGAGCAAGCCACAGCTGTTCGGATAGAGGACATCGACAGGGCCGAGGAAGAACGGCTAATCACCTGCATCCGCACAGCCAAATACCTAGATGGCTTGCGGAGATACAACAACCGCAACATCAAAGGTCGTTCATTTGCTGTCGATGAACTTGTTCTCCACAGAAAGCAAAAAACCGAAGGGATGCACAAGCTCTCCTCCCCCTGGGAAGGGCCCCTACGTCATCAAAGAGGTTACCCGACTAGGGTCTTATCGCCTACGTGACTTGGACGGAATCGATATCCCCAATTCATGGCACATCGAGCACATTATACATTTCTATCCTTGAAATGCTCTAGATATGTATTCTCCACTCCATGATGAATAAAGTTTTGGTCGCCATAATTTATCTCCATTATTTCTCCTTTATGATTTAATCTCCACTTACGGTCGCCAAGCTCTAAGCTACTCCTTAACGAACTCCAATACGAGATCGCCATAACTGCTCCGCCATGTTTCTCCATATCTCCAACATGTGATCACCATAAACACTCCGCCATGTTTTTCCATATCTTCGAAATGTTTCGCCAACCACCGAGCAGCACATGTTCTGTTCTACGCTCTATGGTGAAGACCCAGTCTTCGATCTCTCCCTACACGTGATACGGGCTCCATGCTCTGTGTTATGGGTGGTTGGTCATGGTTCCTTGGTCACGCCTGTTCCTCCTACACATGCATGGGCTCCATGCTCGATGTTATGGAATATGGGCTAGCCAAGGCCAAGAGCTCAGTGAAGAACTAACTGCTCGGATGCCACTTATACTACGTTTATCTCCAAGTTATTTCACCGACCACCGAGCAGCACACGTTCCGCTCTGTTCTCTATGGAGAAGACCCAGTTGAAAGCATCTAGGCCCCTAGTCGGGTTTCGATGATTAATGACAATACAAGATTACTATGACTAACGTGTGTTTTGCAGAGGCAATTAAGTTAGGTCATGGTAATGAAGATCGATTGGGAAATCAAGGTGGTCATGCCCCTACGATGGAAATCATTTTGGTTTTCAAAGGATGGATGACAAGGTTAAGGATGGACTAGTTCTAAGTGTCGATTGGAGTTGGAGAGACACTTAGAGTAGTTTAGGACTTTGTGTTTCCTTTGGCCGTACTATTAAGGGGGGTATGGACGGGTAGCTTGACCTAGGTGAGTCTAGTGAGTTAGGTGTGGTGCACACTTATTAAAACTAGCACTAGGTAGCTCCAAGATAGCCCTTAGATCCAATGGAGCAAACTTCATTCACATATGATCGAGAGTTGGAAGTGAATGGAGGGTCAAATACTGACCGGATGCTGGCTCCGGTGTGACCGGACGCTGGCTCAGGGTCCGATCAGTTCATTTGACCAAGGTGATTGCGTCTGGTTTGACCGGACACTGAGAGGTCAAGTGACCAGACGCTGAGAGGCAGCGTCCGGTCGACTCTAGTAAGGTTCCAAAGAGAGAAAATCATGATCGGACGCGTCCGATCACACTGTAAAAACTGGAGTTCGGGGTATACTGACCGGAGCTTCCGGTCAACATGACCGGAGCATTCGGTCACCTCGCAGAAGCACATAACGGTTCATTTTTTAGCCCATGTTATAAATAGAGCCTCCACTCGTGTGTGGGGGTACTTTTGCTCATTTCAACAGCTGAGAAACACCTTAAAGAGTGCCAAGAAGAGCAAGGTCCTAGTGAGGTGATTGAGATTTGAGAATCCCAAAGAGAGCCCTCATTAGTGAAGATCAAGAGTAGCAAAGTGTGCATCCACCTTCTCATTAGGCTTGTCGTGGTCAAGTGAGAGTTCGTGCTTGTTACTCTTGGTGATCGCCATCACCTAGATGGCTTGGTAGTGATTGGGAGCTTGGTGATCATCCAGAGAGCTTGTGGATGACCCAACTCAAGTTGTAAGCGGTCGTGGGTGATTTACCGCGATGGAGTGTCAAAGAATCAACCCGTAGAGAGCACTTGATCCTTGCACGGATCAAGGGAGAGCTACACCCTTGCGCGGGTGCTCCAATGAGGACTAGTGGGGAGTGGCGACTCTCCGATACCTCGGTAAAACATCGCCGTGTTTCCTCTCCTCTCTTTACTTTGTGCATTTACTTTGAGCATTTACTTTGAGCAATTCAATACTTGTCTTTACATTCATAGAATTGCCATGCTAGAGTAGGATTGGAATTTAGGTTGCAAGTCTTTTGTGCGGTAGAACACTTAGAAACACTTTCTAGGTACAAGGGGTTAATTGGGCTAACCGTAGGATTTAATTATTGCAAAGAAATTTAGAATTAGCCCAATTCACCCCCCTCTGGGGCATCTTGATCCTTTCAATTGGTATCAAAGCCTCGTGCTCACATTTTTAGGCTTAACCACCTAGAGCAAGATGTCTCACGGGGATGGACCTCCTCCTATCTTTGAGGGAGATGATTTTCCTTATTGGAAAATTCACATGGAGGCGTATTTGGAAGCTCTAGATGTTGGTATTCTTAGAGCCGCCTCACAAGGCTTCCCAAAACCTCGGGATGCTACTCACCTACAAGGCGATGAGGTGAATTATGAGAAGTGGAATGCAAAGGCTCGAAACACCATTTTTAGAGGCCTTTACAAAGATGTGTTCAATCGGGTGAGGAACCACAAAGACGCCCATGCACTATGGTCGGACGTTTGTGTGCTCCATGAGGGAACAAAGAGTGAGCGTGAGGAACACTATCATCTTGTCATGAAGAAGCTCAACTCTTTTGAAATGCTTCCTAAAGAATGTGCTAATGAGATGTATTCACGTTTGAATGTTCTTGTGGAGGAAGTTAATGGGCTTGGACTCACTCAAATGCAACCATCTGATGTTGTAAGAAAGATATTAAGTGTCCTCCCCATTGACAAATATGGGCACATTATGACCGTGCTACATCAAGATGATCTTTCCACTGCTACACCGACACAAATCTTGGGAAAGATCAATGCTCATGAGATGTACATACACATCACACCTCAAGATGGCTCATCATCTACAAAGAAGAACGAAAAAGACTTAGCATTCAAAGCTAGCCAAGAGAAGGGCAAAGCAAGGCTTGAGTATGAGAGCTCAAGTGATGATGAAGTTGATGATGAAAGCCTTGCTCTCATGGTGAAGAAAACCACCAAGATGCTAAAGAAGCTCAACAAGAGTGGCATCAAGTTTGATGGCAAGAAGAAGAAGTTCTTCACAAGCTCTAGAAGGAAGCCAATCTCCGAGATGGATTGCTACAATTGTGGAGAACTTGGTCATCTAGCTCACCAATGCACAAAGCCCAAGAAAGACAAGTTCAAGAACAAGAACAAGGGCAAGAAAGATGACTCAAGCAATGAATATGAAGATGAGAAGAAAAAGAACAAGCCATACAAGAAGAGAGATGGCAAGAAGAAGGACTTCCACAAGAAGAAGAAGAGTGTAAAGGCTTACATCATTGGTGATTGGCTCACGGACATTGATTCATCTAGTGGATCATCCGATGATGATAGTGACGACGAGAAGGTGGTCGCTATTGCTATTGATTCATCATCATCTTCACCACCACCACCGCCATCATCCTCTACACACCTATGCCTTATGGCCAAAGGTGAACGAAAGGTATCACGTGATGATGATAGTAGTGGTGATGATCATGCACATAATGATGATAGTGATAGCGATGATGATGAATATGAGTCACCTACTTATGATGATCTTGCTAAATTGCTAAAGAAATACACTAAGATCATTATAAAGACTAGAGCTAAAAATGAAAAGCTTGAGATTAAGAATGATTCTCTCTTAGCTAAATGTGACATAGCCGAAAAGGCTAGTGTTGAGTTAGAGAAGCAAATGATGCTATGTCATCCAAACTCAAGGAGCTCAAATCTTCTAAGAAAGAGCTTAAAGGTAAACATGATAAACTTGAGTGGGTGCACAAAGAGCTCATCACTAGCCATAACAAGCTAAAAGATGAATATACTACTCTCAAGATTAATCATGACAATCTTGTTATTGCTCAAGAATTTTTACCCAATGAGCCACATGATGCTACTAACAATGTTGTTAAGATTGATATAGCTACATCATGTGATGATTTAATTGATAAGAGCATTGAGCAAGGATCTAGTGGCAAAGGCAAGCAAGTGGTTGAGTGCAATGACTATGATGAGTATGTCAAGCTCAAGCATGACAATGAAAAGCTCAAGAAAGAGTTTGAAGAGTTCAAAATCCACAACACCATTGTGCTAGAAACCCTTGATCATGATGGTGACTTGATTCTTGAAAATAAGAAGCTAAAAGAAGAAAACAAGAAACTCAAGGAAGAGAGAAACAATGTTGCACTCAAGGAAGATAAAAGTAGTGATGCACTCAAGGAAGAGAACAAGAAGCTCAAGTTGGAAAAAGAGCATCTCAAGATTGGATTGAGCAAGTTCACTAGAGGCAAGTATCTTCAAAGTGAGCTCCTAATGAACACCGTCATAAAGATGGATAGAAGTGGCATTGGGTACATGGCAAATCAAGAGAAGAAGAAGGCTCAAGCTCAACAACAACAATCAAAGCCAAAGCCAAAGCCAAAGAGATGCTTTGAGTGTGGACAAGAAGGTCATTTTGCTCATGAGTGCCAAACTCCACCACCACAACCCTTGCCCAAGCATTCTAGACCCTTTGCCTCCAATGCTTAATACATGCTTACAAAGGATTCTAGTGGAAAGTTGAAAGTGATGTTCTTAGGATCTCTCAATAAGAATAGACCTAAGAAAATTTGGGTTGCAAAGTCACTTGTTGAGAAGGTGAAGGGCCCTCAACAAGTTTGGGTTCCTAAAGCTTGATCTCTTCTGGGTAGGTGAACTACAAGACCGGTGGAAGTCATTGGGTTGTTGATAGTGGTTGCACACAACATATGACCGGTGATCCTCGTATGTTCACCTCACTAGATGAAGAAGTAGATGGACAAGAAAGAATCACATTTGGGGATAATTCAAAGGGCAAGGTTAAAAGATTGGGCAAAGTGGCAATATCAAATGATCATTCAATCTCCAATGTGCTATATGTTGCTTCATTGAGCTTCAACTTGCTATCTGTTGGGCAATTGTGTGATCTTGGCTTCCAATGCTTGTTTACCGAGAAGGAAGTTGTTGTATCTAAGAAGGATGATGAACAAGTGATATTCAAAGGATTTAGATACAACAACCTATATCTAGTGGACTTCACCTTCGGAGATGCAAACTTGAAGACTTGCCTATTCACCAAAACAACACTTGGGTGGCTATGGCATAGAAGACTCGCTCACTCAAGAAGCTTATGAAGAATGATTTGGTGAGAGGGTTGAAGGATGTGAAGTTTGAGAATGACAAGCTTTGTAGTGCATGTCAAGCCGGCAAGCAAGTTGCAAATACCCATCTAACAAAAGCTTTCATGTCAACCGCAAGAGTGCTAGAACTCCTTCACATGGATTTATTTGGACCAGCAACATACAAGAGTTTGGGAGGAAATCTTTATTGTCTTATGATTGTTGATGATTATTCAAGGTATACATGGGTATTCTTCCTTCATGACAAATCCGAAGTTGCATCTTGCTTCAAGAAGTTTGCCAAGAGAGCACAAAATGAATTTGAAGTGAAGCTCAAGAAGATAAGAAGTGACAATGGGAAAGAATTTGACAACACAAACATAGAAGCTTATTGTGATGAAGTTGGAATCAAACATGAAGTCTCCACAACATATACTCCTCAACAAAATAGTGTAGTTGAGAGAAAGAACCAGACATTGATCACTCTTGCAAGAATAATGCTTGATGAGTACAACACCCCTAAAGCTCTATGGGTGGAAGCAATCAACACCACATGCTATGCATCCAACCACCTATTCCTTCAAAAGTTCCTTGGCAAGACACCTTATGAGTTGCTCAATGGGAAGAAGCTAGACGTCTCCTTCTTTAGGGTGTTTGGTTGCAAATGCTACATCTACAAGAAGCGGCAACACCTAGGGAAGTTTCAAAGACGTTGTGATATTGGTTTTCTTGTTGGTTACTCATCAAAGTCCAAAGCATATAGAGTATTTAATCATGCCACTGGCTTGGTTGAAGAAACATATGATGTAGAATTTGATGAATCTAACGGCTCCCAAGGAGCACATAAGAATCTTGATGATGTAGGTGATGAACCATTGAGGGAGGCTATGAAGAACATTCCAGTTGGAGACATCAAGCCTAAAGATGATGACGATGATGTACAAGTGATTGATCCACCCTCTTCATCAAGTGTACCACAAGATGGTGAAAAAGATGGGAGAGTAGAAAATGAAGACACTCATGTCTCCCATGAGCAAATGGTGGTACAAGCACAAGATGTTGATGCTCCACAACCTCCTCCTCAAGTGGTCAATAGAAGAAATACACATCTACTACAAGATCATCCACAAGATCTCATCATAGGGAGTCCATCAAAGGGTGTAATGACTCATTCACAAAAACTTACTTCATTTATTGCTCATCACTCTTTTGTCTCTTGTTTTGAGCCTACTAAGGTTGAAGAAGCTCTTCACGATCCGGATTGGATAAATGCCATGCATGAAGAGTTGAACAACTTCACTCGCAATGAAGTGTGGACTCTTGAAGAGCGGCCAAAAGGTGCAAGAGTCATTGGAACAAAGTGGGTGTTCCGAAACAAGCAAGATGATCAAGGTGTTGTTGTGAGGAACAAGGCAAGACTAGTTACAAAGGGGTTCTCTCGAGTTGAAGGTTTGGATTTTGGAGAGACCTTTGCACCGGTTGTAAGATTAGAAGCCATTCATATCCTCCTTGCATATGCATCACATCATAAAATAAAATTATATCAAATGGATGTGAAAAGTGCATTTTTAAATGGCTTTATTAATGAACTAGTCTATGTTGATCAACCTCCCGGGTTTGAAGACCCTAGATATTCTAATCATGTTTATAGGTTGTCCAAGACATTATATGGGCTTAAGCAAGCCCCAAGAGCTTGGTATGAGTGCCTTCAGGACTTCCTCATTGAGAAGGGCTTTACCATTGGGAAGGTCGACACCACACTATTCACCAAGAAGCTTGATGGGCATATCTTCATTTGTCAAGTGTATGTTGATGATATCATCTTTGGATCATCAAATGAAGATTCTTGCAAAGAGTTTGGTGAATTGATGTCGAAGGAGTTCGAGATGTCAATGATTGGTGAGCTTACATTCTTTCTTGGTTTTCAAGTCAAGCAAATGAGAGAAGGAATCTTCATTTCTCAAGAGAAATATACAAAAGATCTTCTCAAGAGATTCAAGATGGATGAATATAAGCCAATCAAGACACCAATGCCAACTAATGGACATCTTGACCTAGATGAGGGAGGTAACACGGTTGATCAAACTCTCTACCGTTCTATAATTGGTAGCTTGTTATATTTAACCGCATCTAGGCCCGACATCATGTTTAGTGTGTGTATGTGTGCTAGATTTTAAGCTAAACCTAAGGAATCACATTTAATTGTCGTAAAAAGAATCCTTAGGTATCTTAAGCACACACCAAGCATTGGCCTTTGGTATCCCAAAGGAGCTAGATTTGAATTAATTGGCTATTCCGATTTGGATTATGCCGGATGCAAAGTTGATAGAAAAAGCACATCCGGAGGGTGCCATTTGCTTGGTAGATCACTTATGTCTTGGTCCTCCAAGAAACAAAATAGTGTGGCCTTGTCCACCGCCGAAGCGGAATACATTGCCACGGGTGCTTGTTGTGCACAAATACTTTATATGAAACAAACTTTGCTAGACTATGGTGTAGTTCTAGATAAAGTACCTCTTTTGTGCGACAATGAAAGTGCGGTAAAACTTGCAAATAATCCGGTTCAACACTCTCGCACCAAGCACATAGATATCCGCCATTACTTTCTTAGAGATCATGTTGCTAAAAATGATATATCACTAGAAGGTGTAAGGACCGAGGATCAATTGGCGGATATCTTCACTAAACCGCTAGATGAGGCAACTTTTTGTAGATTGCGGAATGAGCTAAATGTGCTTGATTTTTAGTAACTTCACTAAAAATTGAGCTTGTGTTGTCCCTTGCATTGCATTGTAATATACAACATGTTTAATGCTTTATAATGCATATAGGGCTTGTCTAACATGGTTAAGATAACCGCCAAAAAGCGTGTGAAGAAGCTTAACCTTGGATCAAACTTGACAAGCAACTAGATTTACTTTCAAGTATTGCATTGCATATGCATGATTGTTGTTTGTCGTTTGTCTTCAAATTGCCCTCTTATTGCCTATTTTCTTAAAAAGAATTATAGCCTAAGGCAAAATATTTTGAAAAACTTGGGGGTTTGAGAGAGGTCACTCACATCAGTCCCAATTGGTGTTTATTTGGATCTTATTAGAGTTGGGACTTGATTGGGAATAGGCAGCGCGAAGGATTTTGAAGATTTGCTGAAGAAAGAGTGACCGGACGCTGCATCGGACTCTAATGTCCAGCATCCAGTCCGTTCACAGGAGGTGAACCTGCTGCCGAAGGAGTGACCGGACGCTGAAACAGTGTTTTCCCAGCGTTCGGTCAGAAGGAGCTTCAGCGTCCGGTCGATCATGAAGACATCAAGGCTCGGTGACCGAACTCTGGCTGTGTCCGATCGGTGTCCACCGGACACGTCCGGTCGCGATTCCAGAGGAATTGGACCCCTCTGGAATCGACCGGACGTTGGGTGGCAGCGTCTGGTCGCTGCCACTGGAGCGTCTGGTCAATAGGATTCATGCGGCATACGATCTCTTTGCCTCTTTCCTTATCCAACTCTATCAGGGGACTCATTTAACCGCCTGCCGCCGTGATTTGTTGACCTAATCCTATTCCGCTCCTTGCGCCATCGCCCGAACCGCCGCATCTCGCCAGATTCGCCACCACAGCTCTCGCCGCTGTGCTGCCCTGCTCCACACCATCACGCCATCGCCTGCCACACTATCCTCTGTCGAGGCCATGCAGCACCGTAGCTGCATACTTCCCGAGCCGCCTTCCTGCGCCGCCGCATCCTCCAGCGCCGGCTCCCTGCGCCACTGCTCGCCCCGCAAGCCCTACAGCACAGCCGCCACGAGCCTGTGCCCCAGCCTACGCTGCCGTTCCTGCGCATCCATCACCGAGCTCCAGCACCGCTGAGATCCACAACAGTAGTGCCGCCCTAGACCTAGCTCAGCACCCACATTGCAAGCACTGCCTGTGTAGTTGCCCTAGCACCCATTGCAATCCAGGGCTGTCGATTCACCGTATTGGATTGTCGATCCTCGCTGTTAAGGAAGCCTAGCCGATTCAGTGTCCCCTGATCCGTTCCTCCTCTCGCCATTTCACCGGTTCGTCAGGTAGCAAGCCAGTCGTTTCAATTTCATATCTAAATTGCTTGCTTCCTAGGGTTTCGCATCTATTAGATATAATGTATTTATTTGTATATCCTATCTATTCCATCGTGCAGCGAGTCAGTGCCGTTGAGGTGTCAGTTGCAGTTGACAGTCAACTCGAAGCCAAGCTCACGAGTACGGATCGAGGCCAAGCCTCAGAAGCGACAGATTGACAGTTGTTCTTTGTCAGTGGTAGTTTTTCTTCAGATTATCAGATGGCTCGCATGAAGAATGTCGGAGGTGGTCCCGGTGATGAAGATCGGAGGCCCCCACCTCGCCAGCCTGTAGATCCTAAAGGCAAAGCAACAAAGAAGCTAGCAACCCAGAAGCGCAAGTACCCAAATGCAGAGACATCTAGAGTAGCAGCAGTTGTAGAGGCCACAGAGCGTGCCGAGAGAGGAGGTGCATGCAGTGGAGTTGTTATTGCAGATCTGCTTCCACCAGGAGCGATGGAGGGAATCGAGCGTGTTGAGCGCCTTCATGGTGGTCCACCTGGGACTGTCATTGTTGCAGGACGGTGTCATACTATTGATGAGGTTCAGCCTTAGGGGGAGTCATAGCAGTAGGCGCCACCAGCAGAGCAGACTCAGGAGGGTCAGGAGGGACAGCAGACCAAGGAGATAGAGCCGGCACCACATCCATAGTTACACCACTCTGGTTGTACTTGAGTTCCCGTCTCACCGAGGCTGGAGACACAGAGGAGGGGTGCACGTCCACCGCCTAGACCACAGGGTCCACCTCCAGTGACCCATCTTGACTTGAGAGCCACCATGGCCAAGCAGGTTCAGCAGCTGAGGTTCATGGACTTTGAGGTGTGGTTTCCTCCGAGGAGGGATGATAGAGCATCAGAGGGCTTCTACACACCGCTCGAGGAGGATTTCTATAATGCATATCTGAATAGTGGAGCAGTTTTTAGATCTCGGAGGGTGTGCCACATTGACTCTATAGTTGCAGCAGCTGGAGAGCACATTCGCCCGTACTTACCTATCTACCGGGGCTATCAGATTTGATTGGACGGACCGGATTATATGTTCCATCTTGGGTTCGTTAGTTCTATACCTCTCTCTTTATTGACCCGCACCATAACTTTATTCACTTTGCATTCAGAGGCAGAGATTACTGGCTGACGAGCACTAGGGTCAGGGAGATATTGAGGCTTCAGGAGTAGCCTGTCAGACTTTATGAGGTTTGCTATGGATAGACTGCACCTCCTAGATGTCCACATGGTGGTATGGTGCCCCCTACTGACTTGGTTCGCCACTGCTTCACCGAGCCCTTCGGCGAAGGGTCGCGCAGGAACCCCAGTGACCTTACTCCTACTGCCAGAGTGCTAGAGGCTATCATGAGGAGGACATTGCTACCGAGGATGGGATACAGAGAGGGGTTGACTTGTATACAGCTATGGCTTATTAACTCTCTGATGCAGCAGACAGTCTTTGATATTTGGGATCTTCTTCTGTCAGAGATGGAGGACACTATAGTTGAGGGCTTCAGAGGTCACAGGCAACTACCCTATGCTCATTGGATCACATTCCTTATCCATAGAGCAGTCACAGTGAGGTCGCCAGAGATGCTTGCTGAGTATAGTGGTGCCACCATAGAGTTCCCTGCTTATAACATGACACAGATGATCAGGCACAGTACACCCACAGCACCTAGTCAGCCTCGCCGATGTCCTAAGGTGCCAGAGTCTGTAGCCTAGTAGGACGAGATCATCAGGGGTATTGCAGCTACTGAGGAGGAGCAGCTTGCTCAGCAGGAGGGGTTGGTCACTAGCGAGACCAGTGATAGTTCTGATGATGACTACCAGCCCGTTCCTTAGATGCCTCCACAATGACATGATGCTGAGGCCAGTAGCTCCAGTTCAGCACCACCTGCCCCATAGATAGACCTCGCTCTTCTGGCTATACTTGAGCGGATGAGGCAGGACCAGGCTAGACATGCTCAGGAGATAGCTGCTACATTTGCTCAGTTCCAGACTTGGCAGGATGAGTTTCAGTGCCAGCAGCTAGTCATTCAGCAACAGACACAAGCTCTATAGCAGCAGTAGCAGGCTATGCACCACCAGCAGATCCTCATGCAGCAGTAGCTTCTCGGATTCATGCAGCATGTAGTGACAATGATTGGGGCCCCACCGCCATAGCCTTCGCCCTAGCTTGGTCAGCCTGCCACCACTTCCACGACTCCAGCGTTACAGCCTAGTGGGCTTCAGAGTTAGGGACAGCCACCAGCATAGTATGCTTCACCGATAGAGCAGGTGTCCTAGTGGTTCGCTTTGCCAGTGGTAGCCCCACAGTTCACACCACTCCAGACAGGCTTCACACCGGCACAGACGTCATCGCTGCTTGAGCCAGACACTTCAGTCTCTAGGAGTCTTGGAGCCTCCTTCAGTGAGTTGATAGGGCAGCCCACTCCTCCATATCTACATGTCCCAGGTCCTTCTATTGTTGCACCTATTACCAGGACTACAGAGATGCTCCCTTCGTCAGTGGCATCATCAGAGCCCGCCGCATCAGTCATATCAGCTCACCTATAGCAGCTCTAGTTCCTGATCCGACCTAGACTGCTTCAGCTTCACTACCAGCTATAGAGGGTCAGACAGCTCAGAGTTCAGGATCAGACGATGATGGTGACCAGTTCTAGCTCGCTCCTCATACCTCAGTGCCCGGCTCATCCGCTGTAGCCCCGCCGACTAACCCTTAGGTTTTGGTGTTTGACGCCAAAGGGGGAGAGGGTTTGAGTATGATAGTCTTAGGGGGAGCGACTATTTAGGGGGAGCTTTGTTATTATATTAGCTTATATATTACATTTGGAGTTTTTATGTGTGATACACTATTATGCATTCATCGTGTGTTTACCGTTATGCATTGAACTATATATATGTGATAGTGTTATCTATGTGATCGTGATATATGACATGTGTGCTCTCTATTTTTGAATCATTAATATGTCATATCACTTGTGCAATGCTCATTTGTCTTTGCTTCCGCATTTTACTCCAATGCAAATGAGCTTTATTACTTGTACTCATGCTTAATTCATATCCTTTGAGTACATCATGTTGGCTTGGTTCATATAAGCTTGCCTAACTCTTTTGTTCTTATTGACAAAAGCTTATATGATCCAAGCATGTTAAAAACCTCAACCCTGTCACATACTCAAGGTGGTATTGTTATCAATCACCAAAAAGGGGGAGATTGAAAGCATCTAGGCCCCTAGTCGGGTTTTGGTGATTAATGACAATACAAGATTACTATGACTAACGTGTGTTTTGCAGAGACAATTAAGTTAGGTCATGGTAATGGAGATTGATTGGGCAATCGAGGTGGTCATGCCCCTATGATGGAAATCGTTTCGGTTTTCAAAGTATGGACGACAAGGTTAAGGATGGACTAGTTCTAAGTGTCGATTGGAGTTGGAGAGACACTTAGAGTAGTTTAGGACTTTGTTTTTCCTTTGGCCATACTATTAAGGGGGGGTATGGACAGGTAGCTTGACCTAGGTGAGTCTAGTGAGTTAGGTGTGGTGCACACTTGTTAAAACTAGCAATAGGTAGCTCTAAGATAGCCCTTAGATCCAATGGAGCAAACTTCATTCACATATGATTGAGAGTTGGAAGTGAATGGAGGGTCAAATACTAACCGGACGCTGGCTCTGGTGTGACCGGACACTGGCTCAGGGTCTGGTCAGTTCATTTGACCAAGGTGATTGCATCTGGTTTGACCGAACGCTGAGAGGTCAAGTGACCGGACACTGAGAGGCAGCATCCGGTCGACTCCAGTAAGGTTCCAGAGAGGGAAAATCACGACCAGACGTATCCAGTCAGTGCTAACCGGACGCTGCCAGCGTTCAGTCACACTATAAAAACTAGAGTTTGGGGGTATACTAATCAGAGCATCCGGTCAACATGACCGGAGCGTCCGGTCACCCCATAGAAGCACATAACGGTTCGTTTTCAGCCCATGTTATAAATAGAGCCTCCACTCATGTGTGGGGGTACTTTTGCTCATTTCAATAGCTGAGAAACACCTTAAAGAGTGCCAAGAAGAGCAAGGTCCTAGTGAGGTGATTGAGATTTGAGAATCCCAAACAGAGCCCTCATTAGTGAAGATCAAGAGTAGCAAAGTGTGCATCCACCTTCTCATTAGGCTTGTCATGGTCAAGTGAGAGTTCGTGCTTGTTACTCTTGGTGATCACCATCACCTAGACGGCTTGGTAGTGATTGGGAGCTTGGTGATCATCCGGAGAGCTTGTGGATGACCCAACTCAAGTTGTGAGCGGTTCTGGTAGATTTACCGCGACAGAGTGTCAAAGAATCAACCCATAGAGAGCACTTGATCCTTGCGCGGATCAAGGGGGAGCTACACTGTCGACGGAATATCATCGGCAGTCCACCGAGGGGCACCCCGCGATGGTAGATTGATCGGTAGAGGAGCGTGTAATCGAGAACAAGAAGGCAACAGAGACACACGAGTTATACAGGTTCAGGCCGTCGGTACGACGTAATACCTTACTCCTGTGGTCTGTTGGTTTGCATTAGCTATCGTATGATTTGCCATGAATTCGTAGGGGGTCCCTGCCCGCCTTATATGGTCTAGGGGGCAAGATTACAAGTCGGTTAGATCTGAGAGATAACCGGAAAGTAATAACAGATTACAAGAAACATGTGATCGTATATATCCTATCAGATCTCGTAACATCTTTAGGATATCCTCTTCGTGCCTTGCGGGGGTCACCGACCAGAATTGTGCCCCGCAAGGCTCCTTCTTGCAGGTTGGACCGCCCCTGGAGGCATAGCCCATGTGACCTGCCATGGGTATCCGGGGTCGTACCCCCCACAGCTAGTCCCCGAGCGCCTTGTACCCGTTGCGCAACACCGTCTTGAGACTTTCCGAGCAGGTGCGAACCAAGACCGAGCTGTCCAAATCGTGGTTCGACCACCATAAGGAGTAGCCGATCAGTTGTGAGCAACTGCCGAGCTGTGTACAACATCACCGAGTAGTGTGTTCCGAGCACGACTTGTCATAAGGGTGTAAGGAGCTCAAGTCCAAAATTAAAAATTCCTGCATGGTAAAGTGAAGTGTGCCCACTTAGAATCTGAAAACAATGGTAAAGATACCTAGTTTATCCTTTGGATGCTCGGAGGCTTTCAGAAAAACAAACACATTCACCGCAAGGTGAAGTGTGCCCACTTAGTCCCCGAGCCTGACAGTAGGTGACGTAGTCACGTGGTGCCAGGCTCAGAAATTAGTGAACCGTCCGAGCAGGTAGCCAGTCCCCGAGCGTAGCCTCGAGACAAAAAAAACAAGCACATTCACCGCAAGGTGAAGTGTGCCCACTTAGTCCCCGAGCCTAACAGTAGGTGACGTAGTCACGTGGTGCCAGGCTCAGAAATTAGTGAACCATCCGAGCAGGTAGCCAGTCCCCGAGTTTCTGGCGTAGATATTGGATAAATCAAATTGCAGCGAGAAATTCGGAGTAATGGCTGTACAGTATCAGTTACTAAGCCTCATTAAAATGCGGAGAATTCGGAGAATGTGGCGGCGATAAATGAGCGGCGTGGGCTACTGTGACGCGATAGCCCAAGTTGCGGCCCATCAAACCATTTTGGAGGAATCGATGTAGCGCTGATCGTGGGAATGGTTTCCCAAAAACCCTCAGAGTCAAGGCAGAGTGGGGGAAGTGCTTTATAATCGCGCCGCCACTCACATCGCCTCCTACCTCCATCAAGCCACCCTGCTTCCTGCCTTCTCAATCCCTATGCTTCACCTTCCGCACCAATCGCGAGCATTCACCTTCAACCCTAGGACCAAACCATAGGAGATGGCACCAAAAAAAGGAGCCGTAAAGCCGAAGAAAGTGGCCACCGGAGCTAGCCGCGATGAGGAGTGGGTGCCGTCGAGGACGTCGGCGGCTAATCTCGATAAGATGGTGGCAGCGGGCGTTCTCCCCGACCGTCTTACTGCTGGATGGCGGCCAGCTAGCGGTGAGCCCTTCCCGACACCACATACTGATGAGGCTGTAGTATTTGAGGATTATTTCTGGCGAGGGTTAGGGTTTCCTGTCCACCCCTTTCTGAGGGATCTTATGGAGTTTTGGGCGATTAGCCTCTGTAATCTACACCCCAACACCATTCTACATGTTTCTATCTTTATCCATTTCTGCGAGGCATTTCTCGGTGTTCTACCGCACTTCAACCTCTTCAGGCACTTGTTTTGTCTGAAGAAGAAGGGGGGTAGCGGTTCCAAGGTGGTCGGCGGTGTGTACCTGCAGCTCAGGGACGGGATGGCCAGCAAATATATCAACATTCTGCTGAATACCTCCCTGAAGGGTTGGAACTCTAGATGGTTCTATATCAAATAAAGTCACCCCTTGATTCGATGCGACGTCCACCACATCCCGGTTAACCATAGTAACTGGTTGGAGAAACCCAACAACGCTGACATGGAGCAAGTAAAGGAACTTCTGGAATTGAGTAAAGGCTTAGAGCTTAGGGGTGAACTGGTTGCAGCTAGTTTCATAGTTCGGCGCCTCCAACCCTGCAAAGAGAGGGCCCACCCGGCATTTGACTATAAAGGTGACAACAACGGTACCCGTGAAAACACAGACCGTCTGACAAAGAAGGAAGTGATGGACCGTGCCATGGATCTATTTACTTTGAATGTCTCATTCAGCTGGCCAAAAGGAATGAAGGCTTTCAACTGCACCAACCTGCCTCCTCAGGTAACCATTTCGCTTCGCGTCTATCAGGCAATAATTGCCGAGCATAGGACTGACTCACTTATGAAAAGATTCATTCGTAGGATAGGGCAATATACTTTTCAAACGTGCCGAGAGCCGATTGGCCAAAAGGAGTAGATCCTTGGCGGCCACTATAGCATGAAGAAGGTGAGCTGAGCTCCTCGTCGGATAGTCCATCCCTAGTGTCAGAGAAGGTCCGCGGGAAGAGACCGGCAGTAGACGAGCTGGCCCAAAAAAGGAGAAAAACCGCCAGCTCTCATGCACACAAACCAGGAGGCATCTCTCTTGGAGAGGACCGAGCAGTTCGGCCATGACGAACTGCTGTGCTGGAGTGGTCAGACGATAACGAAGACTAGTCAGCACTTCCGCCGAGCACGACGGAGGTGTCGGTGGATAGTGTCGCTCCCAAGCATCGAGCAGGGGAAAGTTATGGTCGGGCAACGGCGGATGCCCTGGCGATGCAAAGTACCGAAGCCCCCGAACAACGCATGGAAGGTGGGGCCTCCAAGCACCAAGAAGAGCGGCAGCCCGCTGCGGAGGCACAGGAGTCCTCCCACAAGGCCGACCAAGCAGCCGCGCCTGGGGGGTCAGGCAGGCATCGCCGATTCAAGAAAATCAATCAGAAGACCAAACCGTGAGTATATTTGCCTTGGAGTAATTATATTGTTCTTTGATTTCACCTTGTTACTGAGAAGCCGATATGACGCAATGCGACACCGAGGCCCATGACCTCAGAAGAAAGAATGACGACTACCCCCATCTAGGAGTCCCCGAGTGTTCGGCGAACAGAAGACGAGCCAGCCACCGCTCCCAGCAGACTTGGCGATGGTGAATCGTTGGCGCACACGATGGGCGCGTCGGCGATCGCAACCGCGGCTACGACCGAAAAGGTCGTTACCTTGGAAATGGAAACTACGGCTGCCGTTGATGCGCCGGAGGTTATAGACGCCACCCCGTCAACTGCTGAGGAGCAAATGTCGTCACCCGCAGGGGTGCCAGGAGTGGTTAGAGCGGCGGTCCGACCACGGAGCCCCCTGAAGGTGCCTCAAGCGATGATGGAGGAGGATGAGGTCATGGAGATCGAGCGTGCCGTGCCTGAGCCCCAGTCCGTCTGGATTCTCCAGAAACGTGGGGAAGAGGTGGTAGTCGTCGAGGAAGAAAACACCACCAGAGAGATAAAGAGGTTGAAATCCGCTGTCGCCAGAGTTATGACTCAAATCGAGGTGAGTGCCACGCCAATAACACCGATAAATGTTGTCGGAAGATCAAGGTTTATCTTTTGCACTGTTAATCCGCAGGGGATAGCTCGGACAGCTGAACAACGGCACCAACTGATAAAGAGGATGGAGCCCCTCACCGAGGAAAATTAGATACTCCGAGAGGCTTTAAGTCTTTCGGAAAAAAGTATTCAGAGGGCCCAGCGGGAGCGGGACCTTGCGGAGTCAAATTCGCAGGACCTTGAACATCAAAATGGGGTTCTGTCCGAGCGACTAACGGCATCGTCCAAGCAGCTGAAGAAGACATCCGAGGAGCTGGCAATTGCATCCGAGGAACTTAAGAAGATGTCCGAGCAGTTGAGCAAGAAAAACATAGAACTCGATAGTAAAACTGAATAGCTCGACCGGAAGTGCCAGCAGTTGGAGGATGCATCCAAGCTGAAATCGGGTATTCTTTTTCACATAATGTGCTTTGCAGTAAGTGGTCGTATTTTTTTTGTGTCTTATCTTTTGTGCTTGTAGGGCAAGATGCAGAACTCAACCGGCTTCGCCAGACCGTCGAACAAATCCGACAAGAGAAAACAAAGGAGTCGGATCGAGCCGACAAACTGGCCGAAGAATTGAAAGGTAGGTTTCCCCTGATCGGAAGTGACGCCGTAATTCTTTTTTGCCGTGACGAACCATTGTAATTCTTGCAGATTATCGACATAAAACCAAGGCACAGTTCGATGTGCTGGTGCAAGAAGCCAAAGTCCAGAAGGACAACTTCAACACTATAACTGCCGCAATAAAACTAGTGCTGGACTGCGTCGACGTTGAACCAGCGCCCCATCCTGATGGTAGGCAGCAAGGGCTAGACACCATCCTTCAAAGAGGCAAGGCAGCATGGGAAAACTTCAAAAACTTCAACCGCGACGCCGTTTTGACCACCGCTACTCATGCCCTTGCGGTGGTTCGGTCCCATTATCCGTCCGTCGACATCCAGTCGATAGGTGGTGGGTTCGCCAATGGGCTGAGCGACGTGCAGACCCAGCAGCTGGAGGATGACGTTGAGGATGTGGCGAAAGTGCTTGTCGGCGATATAGACCTGTTTGGAGAAACCGAAGCTGCTGGCGAAGCTTAAAGAACTGCTCGGATATTACCACCTGTAATACATGATTTATCTGGCTAAGAAGAATATGTGTATTATAAACCCAATGCACTTTTTCCCAATATAAGCTATGTTCGATCTTTTAGTTTTCACTGAACTAAATGCCTTAGTTAGGTCGTGATCCGTAACGCATAACGCGGAGCCCATGTGTATGTTGGAGAAATAGGCGTTGTCATAAGACCGTGTGTCCTGCCGGCCAACATGCCGAGCACCGAGCTCATGGTACGTTTGGTGGGGTGTTAGAGCCTTGTTGCCCTCCAGAATTACTATTGCGAAAAAACGTTCTGCCTAGCAGCCAACGTGAATAACGTGGCGAGAGAAATGGCTAAAGCGGCGTCCGAGCGGTTAGTTCATAACTGAAATCTAGGCCTTGACTAGCCCATAGTCCATAACGTCGAGCGTGGAGGCGCTGACACGTGTAGGACGAACAGGCATGGGCAAGGAACCGCAGCCGACCAACCGTAACGCAGAGGGCGGAGCCCCTAAGCACGTGTAGGATGTAGTCAGGGACTGGGTCGTTTCCATAGAAAACAGAAGGAAAAAAGGTGTGCTGTCTGACGATCGGCGGGCTATGTTGCGAAAATTGAAAGTGCAACACCGTCGTTGTTTTTGTAGGAAAACCTACGCGTCCCGAAGGAAGCATAGTAGGCGATTTTTGGAAAAATCGTGTTCGGTGATTGGGAGTTAATGTGTTCGGTGAACTGGAGAAATCGTTTTTGGCGATCGGGAGTTAACTTGTTCGGCGAATTGGAGAAATCGTGCTCGGCGATTTGGAGAAATTGTGCTCGGCGATTTGGAGGAATCGTGCTCGGCGATTTGGAGAAATCGTGCTCGGCGATTTGGAGAAATCGTGCTTGGCGTTTTGGAGAAATCGTGCTCGGCGATTTGGATGTATTAGTCGAGCGTATTGGAGGCCATCGCGGTGTGGCTTACATCTCGCTAACGGTAGTTGAAGCTTATGATGAAGGAAAAAATGTAGAGAAATTATGGAGACCAGAACTTTATTAATATTAAAGTAAAAATACATATCTATGTTATTTTAGGGGAAGAAACGTATAAGGTGCTCTATGTGCCAGGAGTTGGGAACATCGAGTCCATCTAGGTCGCATAAACGATAAGACCCTGTTCGAGTAACACCTTTTATGATGTAAGGGCCCTCCCATGGTGAAGACAGCTTGTGAAGCCCTTCGGTTTTTTGTTTCCGACGCAAGACGAGGTCGCCGATCGCGAACGAACGACCTTTGACGTTACAGTTATAATACCTCCGCAGACCTTCGAGGTACTTGGTTGTGCGAACGCAAGTAATCAGACATTCTTCCTCGGCCCGATCAATGTCTTCTGTCTGAATAGCTGCGGCTTGGTCTTCATCATAGTTTTCTACTCTGGGTGCTCGGAATGCAATATCCGCTGGAAGTATGGCCTCTGAGCCGTAGACCATAAAATATGGAGATACGTCGGTACTGCGACTAGCTTGAGTGCACAGTCCCCAGACCACAGCTGGTAGTTCTTTGAGCCATCTCCCTGAGTGCTTTTCTTCTTTCTGATAGAGCCTTTTCTTGAGGGCGTCGAGGATCAAACCGTTAGCTCGCTCGACCTAACCGTTAGCTCTAGGATGAGCAACAGAAACGTATTTAACAGAGATGCACCTGTCCTCGCAGAAGTCCCAAAAATGATGGCCGGTAAAAGTTGTCCCAAGGTCGGTGATGATGCTGTTCGGGAGACCGAATCTGTGTACGATGTCTTCAAAGAGCTCGACTGCTTTCTTAGCAGTAGCTACGACGAGTGGTTTGTACTCGATCCACTTGGAGAACTTATCGATGGCGACGTACACATACCGGAAACCTCCTGGCGCAGGTTTGAAAGGCCCGATCATATCCAGTCCCCAGCATGCGAATGGCCAGGAAGCTAGAATGGTTTGTAATTCTTGTGCCGGCACATGTATTTGCTTGGCGAAAAATTGACATCCCTCACATCGTCGGACGAGATCTTCTGCATCGGTAATGGCCGTGGGCCTGTAGAAACCTGCTCGGAAAGCTTTGCCGACCAGTGTTCTCGAAGCCGCATGATTGCCACAGGAGCTAGAGTGAATTTCAGATAGTAGCTTCACACCGTCGTCCTGGATGATGCATTTCTGCAGTATCTCTTCCTTGGCACTTTTCCTCATCAGGATACCATCCACCAACACGTAGTGCTTACTTCGGCGAATTAGTCGTTCGGTTTCGATTTTGTCGGCGGGTACTTCGTCGTTGGAGAGGTACTTGATGAATTGTTCCCTCCAATCGGCGATCTTCGAAGGTATCGTGAGCACCAACTGCTCGGCAGGGGGTACTTCTACAACTTCCTTGTCTTCCTTAATTGATGGTGTCAAGAGGTCCTGAACGAAGATCCCCGCCAGGGCCATGGTACGAGAAGATCCTATCTTCGATAGTTGGTCGGCGATTTGGTTTTGATCCCGTACCACGTGGTGATACTCAATGCCATAGAATTTTCCTTCAAGCTTCCTGATTTCGGCGCAGTAAGCGTCCATCTTCTCACTAGAACAGGACCAATCTTTATTGAGTTGATTGATAACCAGCGCGGAATCCCCATATACCATAAGGCGTTTGACGCCGAGCTCGACGGCTATACGGAGGCCATGGAGACATGCTTCGTATTCCACGGCGTTGTTAGAGACCGGGAAATGTATGCGAAGAACGTATCGGAGTTTATCCTTCATCGGTGTGATGAACAGAATGCCCGCACCGGCCCCATTAATATTAAGGGCGCCGCCGAAGTACATCACCCAGTGCTCGGGGCAAGTGGTGGTGACGGGTTCTTGGATTTCGGTCCACTCAGCGATGAAATCGGCGAGCGCCTGTGACTTTATGGTCGGCCTGCTTCTAAAGTCAATGGAGTAGGTGCTGAGCTCAACAGCCCACTTGATGATACGACCGTTAGCCTCTTTATTTCGGAGAATGTCTCCCAGAGGGAACTCGGTGACCACAGCGATCTTGTAGTATTCGAAGTAATGTCGGAGCTTGCGTGAGGTGATTAAAATTGCATATAACAGCTTTTGCACCTGAGGATAACGAGTTTTGGGCTCATTAAGTACCTCACTGATGAAATAGACCGGACGCTGTACCTTGTAGGCGTGTCCAGTTTCCTCGCGTTCGACGACAATAGCCGTACTGACAACTCGAGAAGTGGCGGCGATGTAAACCAGCAGAGTTTCATCTGGTCGTGGCGCTGTCATGATTGGAGGTTTTGTTAAAAACAATTTGAGCTGCTCGAAAGCTGTGTCTGCCTCCTTCGACCAAGAAAAAAGCTCGGAGGCCTTGAGGAGCTTGAAGAAAGGCAGCCCTTTTTCACCGAGGCGCGAGATAAATCGGCTTAACGCAGCCATGCAGCATGTGAGCTTCTGTATATCCTTAACACACGTCGGCCGTTTCATGTTGGTGATGGCGGAGACTTTGTCGGGGTTTGGTTCGATGCCTCGAGCACTGACGATGTAGCCGAGCAGGATACCGGATGGAACTCCAAAGATGCACTTTGAAGGGTTTAGCTTCCATTGGTATTTGCTTAGGTTGGAGAAAGTTTCTTCAAGGTCGGAGATAAGATTGTCGGCGGTTCTAGTCTCGACGACCACGTCGTCGATGTAGGCTTCGATGTTGCGGCCGATCTGTTGGTCGAGGCACATCTGGATAGCCCTTTGGTAGGTCGCGTCGGCGTTCTTTAGTCCAAAGGACATAGTGGTGTAACAATATGCACCGAAAGGTGTGATGAACAATGTTTTAACCTAGTCTTCCTCCTTAAGGGAGATCTGATGGTAGCCTGAGTAACAGTCGAGAAAGGAGAGCAACTCGCAGCCGGCGGTGGAGTCGACAACCTCGTCTATCCGAGGCAAGCCGAAGGGGTCTTTAGGGCAGTGTTTGTTAAGATCAGTATAATCAACACACATTCTCCATTCTTTATTCTTTTTCTTAACAAGAACAGGATTAGCTAGCTAATCTGGATGATACACTTCTTTTATAAATCCAACAGCTAAAAGCCGTTTTATTTCTACCCTAATTGCCTCCTTTTTGTCTAGCGCGAATCGTCGAAGTTTCTGCTTGATCGGCTTAGCGGTCGGTGAGACATTCAAGGAGTGCTCGATCTTCTCCCGTGGTACCCCCGGCATGTCTGCAGGTTTCCAAGCAAACACATCGGCGTTGGCACGTAGGAAGGAGACGAGCGCGCTTTCCTATTTGGGGTCAAGGTGAGCCCCAATTTTCACCATCTTGGAAGGGTCGTCGAGGCTGAGGCCAATCTCCTTGACTTCCTTGGACTTGGCAGAGGCCCGGGGAGGCTCTGGGATCTCCATGTCGTCAGCAGATGCGGTCTTGGCTTCAGTGACCATGCTGGCCATCTGGATGGAGAGGTCGGTGGCTTCGGCGAGGGCGAGACTTTCCATCTCACAGGCATAGGCGACGGAGAGGTTGGCCCACAGAGATAGGACTCCAGCAGGCGAAGGCATCTTCAACACCAGATACGCATAGTGCGGAACGGCCATGAACTTGGTCAGAGCCAGGCGCCCTAGTATGGCGTGGTAGGCGGTGTCGAAGTCGGTGACATAAAAGTTGATATGCTCCACTCTATAGTTAGTTGCCGTGCCAAACTGTACTAGTAGGGTAATTTCCCCTAGTGGTCTGGATGCCTTGCCGGGCACCACGCCCCAAAAGGAGGAGTCTGAAGGCGTGAGGTCTGTTGTCCTGAGTCCGAGCTCCCTTAGGGCCCCGGCGAAGAGTAGATTCAAAGCGCTCCCACCGTCGATGAGGACTTTCCTGAAGAGGACCTTCTAAACAGTTGCGTCAAGGACAAGGGGAAAACGCCCTGTGTAGGGTATGTCTACCCACTGGTCGGCCCTGCTGAAGGTGATAGAGATTTCGGACCACGGGCGATAGCTGGGGTTGGTGGTAGTTTCTTCTGAAGCTATGGCGAGCACTCGTCGGGCGGCGAGCTTCCGTTCCCTTCTGCTTTCGTTGGAGGCGAGACCCCCGAAGATGGCGGCGACCACCTTGTCGTGGTCCTGGAAGGCGTTATTATTATCCCCTAGTGGTCGGTGTCCTCCGTTCCCACCATTGTCGTCGTTGTACTTTTTCTCCTAGAATTCCTTAGCCAAACCAAGGCAATCTTTCATCTTGTGTTTGGCGTTCTTGTGCAGGGGGCACGGACCATCTAGGATCTTCTTGTACTGCTCGTCGTAGTTACACTTTGCGCATGGCTCATTGACGTTGGCAACAAAGTGATCTGGTCAACGGCGGCGATTCTGACCAGGTTTGAATCCATCTGGCCGATCACGTCCGCTGTCCCAGTGGAAACTATGGTCGTCATAGCGGCGATCGTTGTACTATCGGTTGTCGTTGCGGTCGTCGTGGCGGCAAACGTTGTGCTGTCGGTCATCGATGTGGTCATCGTGGTGGCAAGACAGGCGATTAGTGCCCATGTCTTCGTTAAAACGCACCTCCGCTTCCTCGGCGTCGGCGTACTGATTGGCGGTTGTGATCATCTCACCGATGCTGGTAGGTGGCTTTCTATTGAACTTAGAACGGAGTTCTCGATGATGAAGTCCTCGGACGAAGGCGGTGATGACTTCGGCCTCCGTGATGTTGGGAATAGAATTCCTCATCTCGGAGAAGCGTCTGATGTAGCTGCAGAGTAGTTCGGACGGCTTTTGGTTGATGCGGTTGAGATCATGCTTGGTGCCCGGCCGCCTGCATGTGGCCATGTAGTTGTCGGTGAAGACTCTCTTCAGATCTTCCCAAGAGCCGATGGAGTCCGGGGCGAGGCTTGTGAACCAGCTCATGGCGGCTGGTGTGAGCATGACGGGGAGATAGTTTGCCATGACGTTGTTGTCTCCTCCGGTGGCTCGGACGGCGGCGGCGTAAGCCTGCAGCCACTGAGTTGGGTTCATCCTTCCTTCATAGGGCTCGACTCCGATGATTTTGAAACCACGGGGCCACTGGAGCGTTCGGAGTGCCCTGGTGAATGCAGGGGGCCCTTTCGGGCTGTCGGGGCCGACATCGGTAGTATTGCCGGTGACTATCGGCTCCAGAGCTGAGTCTGGGTTGCCGTATTCCTGCTCGTACTCCTGGCAACGTCGTACTTCATCTTCATGGCGCCCGAAACGTCGTTGGTCAATACGCCGTCGTGCATCCCAAAGGTTGCTGAGGTGCACTCGGGCGTCCTGTTCGACCTCTTGGTCGTGCTGGCGATGATGCTCGGCGCGGTGGCCTCCAACTCCCCCCTAGGGAGGTGGTGACTAGTCGGCGAAGCGGCTTTGACTGGGGCGACGATTGGATCTAGGATCAACTGATCGGAGGATCACGCTTGTGGAGCACGAAGGTCTCTGAACTTCTCGGATCACATTAACTTGACAGTGTGCCGCTTTAAGCATAGCGGTGACCTTAGCAAGCTCGGGCGTCTGTGGGAGGTGAGCGAGTTCATTGGCGGCCACGGCCAAATTAGCGCTCGGAGTCTTGAAAACATCATGGCCGTCAACGTGGAGGAATTCTTTGTTGAGGTTGCGATGAAGGGGCCTTCCTTGTGAATCGAACTGGTTATCACGAGCGGCCTCGGCCATCGCAATGGCGCGTTCATTATCACGCTGTTGTGCTCGGTTGGCGTTCCTGTTTTCACGAGCAGCTCGTTCCTCGTCTGTTTCGCTGTTTCGGGGGGGGGGGGTGGGGCTGTCGATACTGACGTTGAAAATCGCACCACCCCAGAAAGGCAGGAGAGGAGGTTTCTTGGTGAAGGTCTCGGTGAGGGGCTCGGTGGATCCTTGAGATTAAGAGTCTGGATTTTCCTCGAGGATAGTTTGGAGAGATGCTCCGAGACCCCGGCCGGCGTGCAGCATGTTGAGGGTTGGTGGAAATTGGTCGGCGAGCTGGTCGGCGAATTTGCCCCTCAGGGTGTCCTGATATGTAGTTGCGGTGTTGGTGAGCCCGAAAGGTAGGGCGGCGGGCCCTGGAGTCTGCCAAGCATTGAACGTTGACAGATCGGGATCGGAGGGTACTCGGTGCTGAACAAGGGGGTCCAGAGCCGACTCAGCAATGGAGAGGCAATCGACGAGTTTCAGGCCGACCTGATCGATAGATTCCATCAGATCATCGTTGTTGACATGCCTCCTCTGGTAGCAAGGAAGCGAGCGGTGGGTGGCTAATGGAGCCGACCTCGGAAGTGGTTCTGAGATTGGATCTGCAGTTGTAGATGCGAGGGTGGTCGGTGCGGAACAGATCTGCACCGGCTCGAGAAGCTCTCCAACTCCGTCAGCGTTGATGACCCACGTGATGGATCCGACCGTGAAGATCTGGTCGAGCTGCGGGAGGGACGAAGAGCCTGCGGAAAAAACCATCTTGTTCGACAAGGAAACAGCATGCACACCCCTACCTAGCGTGCCAACTGTCGACGAAATATCGTCGGTAGTCCACCGAGGGGCACCCCGCGATGGTAGATTGATCGGTAGAGGAGCGTATAATTGAGAACAAGAAGGCAACAGAGACACACGAGTTATACAGGTTCAGGCCATCGGTACAACGTAATACCTTACTCCTATGGTCTGTTGGTTTGCATTAGCTATCGTATGATTTGTCGTGAATTCGTAGGGGGTCCCTGCCCGCCTTATATGGTCTGGGGGGCAAGGTTACAAGTCGGTTAGATCTAAGAGATAACCGGAAAGTAATAACAGATTACAAGAAACATGGGATCGTATATATCCTATCAGATCTCGTAACATCTTTAGGATATCCTCTCCGTGCCTTGCAGGGGTCGCCGAGCAGAATCGTGCCCCGCAAGGCTCCTTCTTGTAGGCTAGACCGCCCCTGGAGGCATAGCCCATGTGACCTACCGTGGGTATCCGGGGTCGTACCCCCCACATACACCCTTGCGCGGTTGCTCCAACGAGGACTAGTGGAGAGTGGTGACTCTCCGATACCTCGGCAAAACATCACCGCGTTTCCTCTCCTCTCTTTACTTTGTGCATTTACTTTGAGCATTTACTTTGAGCAATTTAATACTTGTCTTTACATTCATAGAATTGCCTTGCTAGAGTAGGATTGGAATTTAGGTTGCAAGTCTTTTGTGTGGTAGAACACTTAGAAACACTTTCTAGGCACTAGGGGTTAATTGGGCTAACCGTAGGATTTAATTATTGCAAAGAAATTTAGAATTAGCCCAATTCACCCCCCCTCTTGGGCATCTTGATCCTTTCACCAGTCTTTGATCTCTCTCTACATGTGATACGGGCTCCATGCTCTGCATTATGGGTGGTTGGTTGTGATTCCTTGGTCACGCCTGTTTCTCCTACACGTGCACGGGCTCCGCGCTTGACATTATGGACTATGGGCTAGCTAAGGCCAAAGAGTTCAGTAATGAACTAACTTCTCAGATGCTATTTATACTATGTATAATTGTGTTTGGTTTAATTCTGCAACGATTTCTTCACCGCAACACTACAAACTCCATAAACATGCACATGTCAACATTTATACATATACATAAATGTCTATTTGCGCCCTTGCGCATTCTAACTACTCTCTCTAGTTAATACAACATAACTCCCCGAGCAGATCACTGAGCTTCGCCATCGCCGTCCATCTCGCCGAACAGGTCGATGTCCTTGGCCAGCTTCTTTACCGTGTCTTCCACCTGATCTTCTAGCTGCTGGTGCTCTGCCTCGCCCATCCCTCTAGTGAATCCAGCCCCTATCGCCTGAAGGTCAATGGCTAGGCAATGGGACCGGACCACCACAAGGGCATGAGTAACGGCAGTAACAATGGCATCGCGGTTGAAGCTCTTGAAGTTCTCCCATGCCGCCTTGCACCTTTCGATGATGGTGTCCGGACGTGGTGGCCCACCATCTATAACACCTCTGGTGTTTTGACCTAGCATTAAAACTTGACATGTCATCATATGCATTGCAAAGCATTCATAAAGTAGAAAAATTTGAATGCATTCACTAAATAAGCTTTATTTCATAAGTTGTTATTTTATGTGATGTATGTGATCCAAAACTCTAAATAAAGATCAAGACCACAAGGGTCAAATTTCATGTGATCATGTGAGACCATGTGTCAATTAACTCAAATAACCCTAATGGGCCATGTTACTGGTCAAAAACCAAAGTTAAGTAAAAAGGAAAACAAATTAAATTTGAATTCAACTTCAATTCATAAAAGTCCTTTTTGCCCCTTCTGTCTATTTCAAAATCCATTTGGAATTTGGGGATGTGATAAAAAGCAAAGTTGGAGCTTATTTTGTAAGGATCAACTTTGGTATTCAAAGTTTTTAAAGTTTACATATAAAATTTGGAGTAATTTTGAAATGATTCAAATGCTCAAATGCACCCCAAATTCAAATTTCAAAATGGAGGCAGAATTTGAAAACGTTCATTCAAGCAAAGTTGTAGAACTTTGAATTTTGAGCAACTTTTATTTTTGGAGATTTTCAACTTCTTTAGAAATATTGAGAGTAATTTGTAAAATGAACTCAGTGGCAAATCTGTAATTCTTCTGAACAGTAGCACGACCACCGCCCCACCACCAGCGTCCTTTCTTCGGCCTTCCAGACGTGCCCGTGGCTGCCCTCAACTTCGCGCTGGCACAAGCGGCTCACTGTGTGTCGTCCCCTCGCTCTCTTGGCCGCGCTATAAAGCTCTGACGCCGTCGTCTGCTTTTCTTTCTCTCCTCTGTTTCCCGACGCCGCCGCCTCAACTTTGGCAGGCTCCCCTCGTCTCCTCAGCGCAAGACAGTCTCGGCAGAGCAGTGTTCCAGCTCTGCCTCCTCCTTGCGAACCCATTGCACCAACTATGGTTGTCTAAGTCCCCCGAGAACCGCCGCTAACGACCCTTCTTCCTCGTGGCCGGCGACCTCACCCGAAGTCCCGTTTCACCGTGGCCAGCATCATCCGGTGAGCCGTTGCCCTTGCTTGTTGTCTCTACAGCTTCCTCTCGATGCTGTGGTGCTTAATCCATTCTCGCTTGGTTGTTTTGCCCACTACAGTCGCCGAAACCCCATTGCCGACGAAGTCTGCTCCGCCGTGACCACTGTCACCGTTGACCCGCGTCACCGTAGCTCCTCCGGTCTCGTTCTTTGCTTCAACACGTTCGGGGTGAGCTGCTGATCCTTCTAAGCCTTTTGTTTGATCTCTACCGACCTTGTTTTGCTGGCGTAGCATTGCCATGCCACCGCGTCCACCATGGCCGGTGTAGTGCTCGGTTCTAGCCGCGTAGGATCTCGGTTGTGCCACCAATCATTGCGCCTTGTCGTAGTGATCATCGTAGTGCCTTTGCCTTCGCCGTTAGACTCACCGTCGGTGAGATTGCGCCGGTCAGCGCCGTCGTCACCGTGGTCAAAGCCGAAGCTTAGGGATGACAAGTGGGTCCCGTATGTCAGCAACTGTGTAGTTCAAATGGAATTTTTCTATTTTCAGAAATGGATGAATAGTGTCTATTTTTGTTATTTTTGTGTAGATTTATTTAGAGCTCCAAAAATTATGAAAATTTTTGTGTGACCTCTCTGTGATGAATATGATTTAGGAAAAATATGACATATTGGTTTACAGTACTTTTTGAATGTGATGAAAATTGCTCAATTAATTGATAAATGTAATTTCCATGATTTTTGTAGGCCACTGTATAACTCCAAAAATTATGAAATTTGTTTTGGTACACTAATTTGTCATGAGGAAGCTTACATAAAATTTTGAGGTCATTTGGAACAAGTTTATTTTTATCTTAATTCCAAATTTAATTCAAAAATGGATAAAAGCAAACCCTAAGTGTTAGGTTAGAGTTTGATCTTGTTTTGGTCATGTTTTGTGACTAGTAGGGTTTCAAGATGAATTTAGTCAAGTCACTTGTGTGGTCCTTGATGGTAGAATTGCAAGTTGGTTTTGTTGGCTTGCAACTGTACCGTGAAGGAAAGTTGTATTCAAGGTGTTATTATATTTCATGCACCATGAAAGCATCATGTTTACATTATCATCATGTTGAAGCATATGTTATTATTTCGTGTAGAATCCGAGAGTGAACCAATCCTAGTTGAGCAAGTCGTGGAAGGATCCCTGGTTGTCTCGGGATTCGATAATTGTGGTACTGATCCAGAACCCGAGATCGTCAACAAAGGCAAGCCCCGGTTTATGCATTAAACCCTTACCTTGTTTACTTTGAAAAGTTTATCACCTATGTTACTTATTGCATTAAGTTGATTAATTCAAATGTTACCTACTTGATGCATTGCCTACCTTGTTAATTGTTTACCATCCTTGAAGATGTTTTCATTTACAAAGGCGTAGAATGCTTAGTATGCTTTATGGTAGGCTTTCAAAGTAAAAGTTTCGATACAATCAGAGATGGCGGGAGTAGCGTGTACCCTTGTGGCTGGAATGTGGCTAGATTTGAGGTGTGCTGTGCTCTCGGGTGGCATGGAGACGGCTTAGTATAGGAGGATCCGGTAGCGAGGTTGATATATGCAAGATTAAGTTCTACATATGTCGTGTGATAAGGAATCCCCAGCTGGGACTTGAATCAATTCGAATTACTGGTGCTCCGTGGATATGGAGACTCGTTTCATTACAGAAGCAATGCAGGACTGGTGAATTACTAAAATTTGAGAAAAGGAATGGAATGAAAAGGATTAGAACATGGAATATGAACACTTAGTTGAGATAATGAACTAAGAAGACTTAAGGGAAAAACTTGAAAATAGGATCAAGAATAGTAAGCTTTTGGCAAAGAACTTTTGAATCTTGCTACATCCTTACCTTGCCCCAACACCTGCATCTCTAAAGTCATTCACCCCTTTTACGTCGAGTCAGTCTTGTTGAGTACTTTTGTACTCAGGGTTTGTTAACCCTTGTTGCAGGTGAGTCGCATGCACAGGCTTGTTTTGGTCCCTGCTGCATGTCAGTGTTTGAAGTCGATGACGGTGAGGAATGATGAATGGCCTTTGGACAAGGCACTAGTTTGTATGATAAATAATGTTAATGTAATATTATCCCGCTACTATGGTTGTATGACACTTATGGTTTTGTAAGTTTGAAACAACTGGTTTGTAATATTAAAACTTAAATTTTCTGCTTTATAATCTTTGGTATGTATATTGAAAAATTGTTGTAATATGCAATGTCTGTGATTGGGATCCTGTTCAAAAAAGATTTGTGGATGATTCGGGTTTCCCGAGGACACCCGTGAGACCTATTAAGTTGTTGGGAACTCGTATACGCTATCAGAGGTCTGTTGAGACAATGATAGGTGCACGTGGGCCCAATTTCTTAGGAGGTTCTGCCACACCATTGGGCTAAGGAACCACCTCTAGATCGACGCAGTCGAGCACCAGTCTGACTCCGATGACTACAACATCAAACTTGTTCCTCTGGGTCCTGGCCTCTTGCTCCAGTATATCAAACTGTGCCTTGACTGTCTGACGATAGTCTGCAAGCATTACAAGGTTCCATCAGGCAAGGAAATTACTCCAACAGTAACTCCGACCAAAGAAGTACTCACCCTTCAGCTCCTCGGCTAGTTTGTCCGCTCGCCCTGACTCCTTCGCCTTCTCCTCTCGGAGTTGCTTGAGGTTTGGCATAGCTAGCCGAGCTCCGCATCTTGCTCTACAAGTACAACAGTCATCACCAAAAATATGGTTGTTCAACAATACAAAGCACATTTGCTGATATGCCATACCTACTTTCTGCTTGGATACGTTCCTAAGCTACTTGGACTTCCGCTCTAGCTGCTCAGAAGCACTCGACAGCTGCTCGGAGATAGTGGTCAGCTGCTCAGACTTGCCATGCAGCTACTCAAACATGGTCACCAATTGCTTGGATAGGGCGCCCTTCTGGTACTCCAGGTCCCACGTGTTGGACTCTGCAAGGTCTCACTCGCGCTGGGCCCTCTAGATGTTCTTCTCCATAAGTTTCATCACCTCTTTGATTTTTTCATTCTCCTTAGTGAGGGGCTTCATCCTCTTTATCAGCTAGCGCCGTTGCTCGACTGTCCGAGTTATCCCCTGCAAAAATGCCAAGATTACAAAGAAGAACAATCTCCAACATTAAAGATGAACATTACAGATGCAGTACTGACCTTGATCTATTTCATCACTCCGACAAGGGCGGACTCCAGCCTCCTGAGCTCCATGGTGGTGTCCTCCTCCTCAACAACCACTACCTTGTCACTGCGTTTGCGGTGGATTCGGATAGCTTGGGGTCGAGATTCCTCATGTTAGATCTCTTCCACCTCATCCTCCTCTGCCGCAGCTGTAGGCACCACCGGGGGGCTCTGTGGCTAGACAGCGTGTTCGACCACGCCCTTCGGTGCTTTAGGGAGCGTTGTCTGTTCCTCAGGCACTGTAGGTTTCTCTACTCTAGCTTACGGCGCAGCATCGGTGACTCTAGCTTCTGCTCCTAAAGACCCAGCGGCTTTTGCCATTGCCCTAGGCACCGTCGCCGACCCATCCACCATCGACGCCAGCCTCTCGTCGCCACCAAGTCCATCAGCAGTGGCAGTTAACTCCTCCATCGGCTGTCGAGTGCCCGAGGACTCCGGGACGAGAGCCACCGGCATTGCCTCCGACCCGGGACCAGCCCCCGGCTGCTCGTCAGCCTAGACAGGTGGGGTTGGATCCTCCACATGCCTTGCACTACAACAGATCAGCTTGTTAGTAGCCAAATAAGGATAAGGATATGATAGCCAAATAACTCCATGACAAGGGTACTTATGTGGTGGCTTTCCGGTAGATTTTTCTAAACCGGCGCTGCCTACCTGAGCCCCCAGCCACGACCTTGGGGTCGATTCCTATGTCTTGGGGTGGAGGTCTCGCGGTCTCTGCCGTTGGCCTCTCCTCTGCCCGCCACTCCGGGACTCCCCTCGCCTGCTGCTTGGGGACTCCCTCTGCCCGCCGCTCCAAGACTCCCCTCACCTACTGCTCGGGGACTCCCTCCATCCACCGCTCCGAAACTCCCCTTGCCTGCTGCTCAGGGACTCCCTTTGCTTGTTACTTGGGGACTCCCATCACCTACTGTTGGGGGACTCTGTCCTTTCCCTTAGATTGTTTCTCCGTGCGCGTGCTGCACGGAGGCGCCTTCATGCTCGGTGGAGGAGCCACTGGCACTTCATTGTCATCCGACCACTTGGACATCGTGGCGCTACGCATCCGAGTGGTCTCGTCGTCACCAAGTGAGATGCCGCTTGGCTTGAGGGGAGCGGCACCTACCATCTTTCTCTTATTCTAGGCCGGCTCATCTGCCGCTGCCCTCTTCCCCTAGACTTTCTCCGACACTGGGGATGGACTCTCCATCTGACCAGCGTCCGCACCTCCGGACTCCAATGAGACGCTGACGACACCTTCCGTAGGCTACATTGGTGGCTAGGCATCCATTGCCTGTGGCCAATCGCCTCTCGGTACGCCCAACAAGTATACCGCTCTTTCCTACGAATGGATCTTTGCATAAATGAATCAGTTCACTGGTCGGCAACTATCATGGATAAAAAGCATCATGAACAAGACAATTACGATGGGTACCTAAGGAGGTGGATTTGTACAGTTGAAGGCCCTCGACAGCTTTGGCACACCGAACGAGGCATTTGTAGCGAATAGCTCTGTGGCCCGCTCTAGCACATCATTCCTCGTTAGTCTCCACGTTCTCTCCTAGGTGCCGTCATCATCGCCCTCGAAGTCAAAGCTTGCTGCCACCAGTTCGTCGTTAATCTCCACGCCTTTTTATCAGGTCAAGGAGTTCCCTCGCCTGCTCCATATCAGCACTACTCGGCTTCTCCGACCAGCTCTTTTGACTCTCCATAATGTGGTCAATGTTGGAATGGATTGTAGGGTGGCTTTGCTTCATGTAGAACCACCTGGCGTTCCACCCCTTCAAAGAAGTATTCAGCGGTATAGTGATGTACTCGCTCATCATTCCGTCCTAGAGTTGTAGATATACGCCGCCGACCACCTTGGAACCACCATCTCCCTTCTTCTTCAACCAGAATAGGTGTCTGAAGAGGTTGTAGTGCGGAAGAACCCTAGATACGCCTCATAGAAATGGATAAAGATTGAGATGTGCAAGATGGTGTTTGGGTGGAGATTGCACAAACTAATTACCTAGAACTCCAATAGATCTCTCAGGAAAGGATGAACAGGAAATCCCAACCTACGCCAGAAATAATCCTCAAACACCACTACTTCATTAGTATGGGGCATTGGGAAGGGCTCACCGCTGGTTGGCCGCCATCCGGCAGTGACTTGGTCAAGAAGAACGCTTGCCTCCACCATCCTGTTGATCTCCACCTCCACCATCTTTGATGGCACCCATTCCTCGTCACGGCTGGCTATGGCGGCTGCCTTCTTCGGTTTCATAGCTCACTTTTTCGATGTTATTTCTCAGATCTGATTTGGGATTGGTGGCAGAAGCACGTATGGATCTAGAAGCGTAACGACTAAGGAGGAAGACGAAATGGCAAAGTGGCAAAGGTGGGAGTGCGGGGTGTGGCGGCGTAGTTATAAAGCACTCCCCCCACCCTTTCGCATTCGAGGGTTTTTGGGAAACTGCTCCTGGATCGACGCCTCTCTGAATTCTCCACAATAGCAAGGTGGGCCGTTACCTAGGCTTTCACGCAACTGTGGCCCGTGTTGCTGATTTATCTCCGCAATTTATTATGGCTCGCCAAATATTCGCCGACTTCTCCGCCAACCATTATGGCTCAGTAATTACTACTGTACAACCATTACTCTAATATTTTCTCTGCGATTTGTTTTCTTCAAGATTTCCTCTTGTGGCTCGGGGACTACGTCAGCATTACGTCTTGGTTCCTCACCGCATTGGGGATTTTTCTTCAGTTGACTGTTGTCTCTGATCCTGACACCACATGACCACGTCACCTACTGTCAGACTCGGGGACTAAGTGGGGACACTTCAGCTTGTGGTGAATGTGCTTTTTCTCATCTCCAGGCTATGCCCAAGGACTGGCTACCTACTCGGCTGGTTTTTTACTATTCTTCTACTTTGGACCCTGACACCATATGACTACATCATCTACTGTCAGGCTCAGGGACTAAGTGGGCATACTTCACCTTGCAGTGAGTATGTTTGCTTTGATCTAGAAGACTCCGCGCCTCTTGAAGCTGAAGAAGATTATCTCCCTTTCTCATGGTCATACTCTAAGTGGGCACACTTGGTCCACTACGAGGAAATTTTCGATTCTAAACTTGAGCTGCTTACACCCTTATGGCAAGTCATACTTGGGTTACACTACTCGGCGGTAGTTCACACTGCTCGGTGATGGTTCTCGCTGCTCGGCACCGGTTCGCGCTGCTCGGCAACTGCTCACAACTGCTCGGCAGCTCATCACGGTGGTCGGACCATGAGTTTGACTACTTGGCTTTGTTCGCACCTACTTGGACAAGCTTAAGACGGCATTGCACAACGGGTACAAGGCGCTCAGGGACTAGCTATGGGGGGTACGACCCCAAATACCCATAGCAAGCCACATGGGCTGTGCCCCCAGGGGTAGTCCAACCCACAAGATGAAGCTTTGCGGGGCACGACACTGCTCGGCGCCTCCCGCAAGACACCGGGAAGATGTCCTAAAGATACTACGAGATATGTTAGGATACGTATGATCCTATGATTCCTATAATCTGTTATTACTTTCTGGTTATCTCTCAGATCTAACCGACTTGTAATCCTGCCCTCCTAGACTATATAAGGCGGACAGTGACCCCCTCGAAACACATGCAATATCATACGATAGCCAATACAATCCAATAGACCACATGAGTAGGGTATTACGTCATACTGATGGCCTAAACCTGTCTAACTTGTGTGTCTCTGTTGCCTTCTTGTTCTTGATTACACGCATCTCTGCTAATCAATCTACCTTCATAGGATACCCCTCAAAGGACTACCGATGATATTCTATCGACAAGTATCAAATTGTAAGATCTGATTATGCAGAACTTTTTTTAAGTAACTAATAAACATGGGATAAGTGGAAATAAAACTTTATGGAACAAAGCAACACATTGTCCGTGAGACTGGCCCATTGATAAAGACAAATAATGATGATATTACGGGAAGAATCCTCGTCTATAAAATTGGAAAGTTTTTTTAGATGCGTGCATGTGGGCTATGGCAACCATGCACACGGTGGGACCCAAGCAGATGCAACCATATCTATTTCACAATCTCTCCCATGATTCTCTCTCACCTATTTCCCCATTGGCTTCTCATCCAGAACAAACTGGTGGAGCTTTCTCATGCTCTCTCTTCTCATCCAGAACAAATTGGTGGAGCTTGTGCGTAGCCTACTACATCTGCTGAATGGCGAGCGTCCATCAAAGATAGACGTTGTGTGGCGGGCTTCTCGCACCAGCCATTGCAGATGGCGAGAAAACCACGCCGGCAAGCCAGCACAACAGGGAGCGCATGCATATGGCAAGGATCTTGGGGTGGATTCCTAGTGAGACATGCATGCCTGCACAATGGAGCTGGTGAGGCAGATTATAGCTCCCTCCAGAAGGCCAAAACCCTATCTCTTCCGATCCAATGGTGACAATGGACCTTTGGCATGGCCATGGCCCATGGATGCTGGTACTTTGCATCTAAGGAAGGGTGGAGGTGAGGTCAAAGTCAGAAAATTTAAAGGAGGCCAATTAGAAGGAGAAGCGGAAGGAGAAGCGATGGCTGTTGCATGCGAGCAGCAGTGGTGAACAGACAACTCGCATGCTCCTCAACCATTCGGTTGGTATCTCCGTGTGGGATGTAATGATGGATTGAAGTTTCTGTATTAAATTGAGAACTAGAAATGCGGGCGCGGCTTTGCCGCGCCTTCCCTTTCGATTAGGCCAGTGGTAATAAGAATATAGGTGTAGTAATGAGAAACTCAGCAATTTTTTGTTCATTTTATGATTTTTATGTATTTTTTAGACTTTATCATCATGAAGGTATAATTTTATTTGCCCCTTAAAAGCATAGGTAAAAGTTTATATGAAAAAAATCCTTACTAAAACATGTGATATTATGGATGCACTGCATAGTTCTACTCGTTAGGATTTCAGATTAACTTGATTTTCTAATTTACAAATTTTCTATGACTTACTATGCAATTTTAAAGTTTTAGCTAATTTATTTTTTAAAAAAGAGATATAATCAAAGGTGGCCTGTATTTTGATTTGACAAAAATCTGAGGAGGTTTTCGCAAAAATTGCTGAGAGTATCTCTAGAGCGCGGGTTGATTTTCGATAAAGTGAAGGTCTTTTTTGCAAAAAACCTGAAGCCCACCCGTTCTAGACTGCGGGTTGATTTGGAAATAATCTGAGGTGTTTTTTTTGCAAAATATTCTAAGAGGGCCTCTAGAGCGTGGGTTGATTTCTGAAAAATAGAAGGGGTTTTTCATAAAATGACCGCAGATCGCCCGATCTAGGCCATCCACGCGCCCGATCGAACGGCCACGAAAAGCCCATGACGTGGCATGCTGGCTAGCCATGGTTTGGGCACAGGTTCCATATGTAAAAGATGGGATCAAAAGGCTAGGTACGATGTAGTGCTGTGGTTTGTTTCTTGGATGACGTGGATAGCTCTAGTGCTAGATAGAACTTGTAATGGGGTTTTGCTTTATATAAGAGACGTAGATTATTGCTAATTGAAAGTGCATTTGCCCCCTATGTGGGTTTTGGTGTATTGATGACATCCAAATTAGGGGCTAATATGATCTTAATGAGATATGTCGCAGCTATTAGTTCAATGAAAGACTCAAAGATTTGATAAAGATGAAATGGTATCCTTCAATTCTTGAAGCTGTAAAGGCAGATGAACTCATAACGCTCTCCAAAGGTTTTAATTTTGTTTTTAAGTTTAGGATCTGCCGTACTATAAAGAGGGATGCAAACTTAGTTGGTTTGAGGAAGATAGAGTGCTCATGCATTAAAATAAAATCAAAAGAGAGACACTCTAGCACTTCACGAGCACATAGAATAATTTTCTATGACTGTCGATGTCGGAAGTCCTGATGTAAGCCAGAACTCCCGATAGTCAGAAGTCATGACTCTTACCGAAAGTTCTGACTCCCAGTCACTTAGCCTGCGCGGTGACTGTGGACGTTGGAAGTCCCGACGTGAGTCGGAACTCCCGACAGTCAGAAGTCTCGACCCAAGCCTGGAGTCCTGGCATCGGTGATTCTGTTAGCCTGCTGTCTATGCATGTCGGAACTCCTGACGTACGTCAGAAGTTCCAACTGTCGGAACTCCCGACCTATGTCAGGAGTCCCGATACCTATTACGGGTTCGCTGGGTGTTTAACTGCGCACGTCGGAAGTCCCGATCTTCATCGAAAGTCCTGATGTTTGCCAGGAGTTCTGACACTGACCTGTACGTGTGGTCTTTTGACTCTTTGTGAACATTGTTTTCTGTTAACGTCGAAAGTCCCGAGATCTGCGTCGGAACTTTCGACGTAGATCTGAACGGTTAGATTTTCACTTGGAGTATAAATACCCCTCTCTTTACTTCTAACCGTGACAGACTCATTAACAGCTGACCCACTTCGTGCTCAATAGCTCCCAAGCAACTAAAGCACCCATCACCTTCCCCCTTTGCTCCAATCTTCGATTCCCTTAGGGTTTGAGTGAAAGGAGAGTGGATTAAGTGAGAGCATCACTTTGGATAGCTTGAGCACTTGATTTCTTTGTCAAGCCGGTGTATTTTGCGTCTATTACTCTTGGGGCTTTGCCCCTAGCTGGCTAGGCATTGCCCAAGAGCTTCCATCTTGTGGAAGAGCCTTGGGAATTTTGTATCACCCTTCGATTTCTTAGTGGAAAGCTCAATGACCTTTGTGGTCGCTTTGAGAGAGGCAAGGAGGTGGAAAAGACTTCGACCTTGGTGGTCACCTCAACAATGAGGACGTAGGAGCTCCTTAGTGGGGTTGCCAAACCTCGGGATAAATCCTTGTGTCCCGTGTGCTTGTTGTTGTGATTGTTAGAAATTACTTGTATGTGTTTGTCTCTTTGTCTCCCAACTTTCCATTTTAGGGTTTGGATTCGATCTACGGCTTGGAGGCATTACAGCGTCAAGGGAGTGACCCAACATCTTCACCAAACCACTAGGAAGTGAGGTTGTAAGATTATTTATCCACAAAGTTAAATTTGGCACTGCTTTTATAGTTCACGTAGGCGTCGAAACTGCTGACATTTGCGCCAGAACTTCTGACAACGTTGGGAGTTTCGACCCAAATGCTGGGACTTCCGACAGTGACTGACAGATTTGAACTAAGCATTTGCAGTAAATTTTTAGATATGCCTATTCACCCCCCCCTCTAGGCATTGTTAGATCCTTTCAATTGGTATTGGAGTGAGGTCTTCTCTTTGCGCTTCACCGCATGAGAAGAAACAATATCGGAGTCCGATAAGATACAAGCCATTGCCGTCAAAATGGCCAAGAAAATAGCTGAAGAGTTGATGAGTGCTCAAGCCAAGCTCTTTCAAGATGAATTGAAAAAGATGCAAGATGAGATGAGCAAGTTGAAGGAAGAATTGAGCAAGAAGGTTGATGATGCAATAAGTGACAAGAATGATACTAGTGACAACAATGAAGCAAACAAAGATGCCGCTAGTGATATTGGAGCCAGTGAGCATGCTCATGGAAAGGGAATATATTCAAACATGAGTTTTGACTATGGACAACTCATGAAAGGTTCAACACTACATACTCCATCCATCAACATTGGCAAGCCACCTCACTTTGATGGAAGAAGATACACCGATTGGTCTTATAAGATGAAGATGCATCTCATTGCCGCAAGACTTTGGGAAGTTGTGGATATTGGTGTGATGATTCCTACCGATGAAGATAGAGAGATAACTCTGGAAGAAGTGCACAACCTCCATCAAAATGCACAAGCCGTAGCATTGCTTGTGTCAAGCCTAGCTCCAGATGAGTTTAGAAAAGTGAATGGAATGGAAAGTGCAAAACAAATTTGGAATACTTTGAAAGTATCATTTGAAGGAGATAAAAGTGTGAGAAAAAGTAACATAGAGTTACTTCATGGTGAATTGGAAAGATTTATATTCTTACAAAATGAAACAACACAATCCATGTTTGATAGGCTCATGGCATTGGTCAACCGCATAAGAGCTCTTGGAAGCACCGAATGGGATGACAATAAGGTTGCTAGAAAGATGTTGAGAACCTATAGAGCCAAGAACAATATGCTAGCATCCGTGATCATGGAAAGGCCCGATTATGATGAGATGACACCTCAAGAAGTTCTTTCAAAGCTCAAACATCATGAGTGTCTAGATGAAGATGCAATCAATGCTCACAATCAAAATCCTAATGCAATGGGATTCAACAAGAGTGCAGCCCTTAAAGCCACTCAACAACATGAAGGTCAAGGTTTAAGTCAAGAAAAGAAGAAGAAAGTGAAGGATGATTCCTCAAGTGGAGAAGAAGATTTCGATGCGGAGGTTGCATTTGTGATTAGAAATCTTAGAAAGTTTATGAAGAAGAAAAGCAACTGCAAGACCTATGGTGATGGAAAGAGAAGGTTCAAAAAGAGATTTTGCTATGGATGTGGTCAAACCAATCACTTCATAGCTGATTGTCCTAATGAGAAAAAGAAACACAAGCACGACAAGGATGAAGACAAGAAGAACAAAGGCAAGAAGAGAGGTGAAGCTCATCTTGGGGAAGAATGGGAGTCAAGTGATAGTGACTTAAGTGATGATGAGCAGAAGAAGAAGGGGGTCGCAAACATCGCAATCCACCACTCTTCTTCACCGACCATGATCTTCCCCGACTCAACTTCACCACCAAAACTCTTCTCCAACCTATATTCACCACCGAGGCTCCTCTCCAACCTCATCGACAACGACTACTACACCCAACTTGTCTCATGGCAAAAGGGGAGAAGGTACATACTACACCCGTCTACTCTAGTGACGAGTATGATAGTTGTGATGATAACATAGATGAAATTAAAGCAACCATGATAAAGAAATTTGGAAAAAAGGCCTTCACTAAAATAAAAATGCTAATGAAGAAATTAGAGAAGAGGGATAGATGCTTAGAGTTGCAAGGAGATATAATTACTCAAGAGAGAGAGAGAAACCTTACACTTAAAGCATTTATAGCCGAGGAAAAGATGAAGGTTGAGAAGTTAACCATTGAATTGTCTTTAGCCAATGACTCAATTGGAAAATTGACTAAGGAGCATTCCTCGGTTAATGATCAAGTAGCTAGCCTCAAGAATGAGAAGAGTATAGCTCAAGAAAGCCTCATAAGCTTGGAAGAAAAACATCAAAATCTTGAGCTAAATTATAGTACTCTTTGGGCTAGCACTTCAACTTCTCCTAAGGCAACCAAAGACTCTAATGTCTCCACTAGTGATGGTTGTAAAAGATGCTATAAAATTGATGTGAATGCATATACAACTAACCTTGTTGAGTTAGAGAAGAAAGACAAGGAAATTCATAGGTTGAAGATGATATTGAAGAATGGGTGCAAGTGTCAAGAGCAATCCAACAAGACTATATACAAGTCATCAAGACACCCATCAATCAACGAAGGCATTGGCTACAATAGGTATGATGAAAAGGCAAATGGAAGGAACATGATCAATGGTGTGCCTTGTGTGAAGTTCAACAAGGGCGTTGCTCTTGATGAGCTAATATGCAAGGCCAACAACAAGGTCTACATTCCAAAGATCCAACCTACAAGTAACAAGACAATCAAGACGAGGCAATCTGATGTCCCAAAGCCACAAGCACCACTTCCACGGTGCTATGCTAGTGACTATATGTGTTGTTGGGGGCAAGGATGGCAAGATTATGGTTAAGTATGTTGGTGCCCAAAAGAGAAAGGAAATTATGAGGAGTGTTTGGGTGCCCAAGTTTTATGTGACTAACCCCCTAGGACCCAAATCTTTTTGGGTACCTAAAACAAAAGCTTAATTTATCTTTGTAGAAATATTCCTCCGGTGGAACAAGTTGGGTGTTGGATAGTGGATGCACCAATCATATGACCGGAGAAAAGGATATGTTCACATCATTTCAACCAAGTCATGATCAAAGTGGAAATATTGTGTTTGGTGATAATGGAAAAGGAGAAGTCCTCGGTTTGGGTAAAATTGCTATATCAAATAATAATTCCATTTCAAATGTTTTACTTGTGAATTCGTTAAGATATAATTTGTTGTCCGTCTCACAACTTTGTGAAATAGGTTACAATTGTCTCTTTATGGATAAGGGTGTGGAAGTCTATAGAAGGGAGGATTCCTCTATTGCATTTATGGGTCATTTAAAAGGGAAACTCTATCAAGTTGATTTCACATCAAATAGAGTAAATCCTGAGACTTGTTTAATGGCAAAATCTAGCATGGGTTGGTTATGGCATCTCTGACTTGCCCATGTTGGGATGAGGAACTTGGCCAAACTTCAAAAAGGTGAACACATCCTTGGACTAACAAATGTTTCTTTTGAGAAAGATAGGATTTGTAGCGCATGCCAAGCGGGAAAACAAGTTGGAGCTAAACATCTCGTCAAGAATATTGTGACAACCGAAAGGCCATTGGAGTTGCTTCACATGGACATATTTGGACCCATCGCTTACATAAGCATTGGTGGTAACAAATATGGTTTTGTAATTGTCGATGATTATTCTTGTTTCACTTGGGTATTCTTTTTGTGTGAAAAGAGTGAAGTCCAAGGTATCTTCAAGAAGTTTGCAAGAAGAGCCCAAAATAAATTTGAAGTCAAAATCAAGAGAGTTAGAAGTGACAATGGGATGGAGTTCAAGAACACCAACATTGAAGAGTTTCTTGATGAAGAAGGAATCAAGCATGAGTTTCGGTTCCATACACTCCACAACAAAATGGTGTTGTGGAGAGGAAGAACCAAACGCTCATAGAAGCCGCAAGAGCAATGTTGGATGAGTACAAGACTCCAACCAACTATTGGGCGGAAGCGGTCAACATGGCATGCCATGCTATCAACCGTTTACATCTTCACAAGAAAAGAGAAAAGACCGCCTACGAACGTCTAACCGGTAAAAAGCCCAAGGTGCACTACTTTAGAGCTTTTGGATCCAAGTGTTTCATACTTAACAAGAAATCCAAAAGCTCTAAGTTTGCACCAAAGGTTGATGAAGGTTTCATGCTTGGTTATGGTACTAACAAACATGGATATCGTGTTTTCAATAAAACCACCGGTTTGATTGAAATCATGGTAGATGTGATTTTTGATGAAACCCATGGCTCTCAAAAGGAGCAAGTCAATGTTGAGAATGTAGGTAATGAAGAAGCTCCACACGAAGCAATCAAGAAGCTTGCCATTGGTGAAGTAAAGCCCATCGAAGACGAAGATGAAGACCATGTAGTACATGATGATCTTGATCCAACCATTCATCATGTTTCATCTAATGAACATGGTGAAGCTTCCACAATAAGAAATAATCAAGATGGGAGATCAAATGAAGCACAAGGTCATTCTCATGAAGATGGTGTCAACAATGAGCGAGCTCAACCACAACTCAACAATGAAGAAAGAAGTGAAGTCAACCCTCCACAAGCTCATGATTGTGATCCTCCAATCGATCATGACCATGATGATGATGGCCCTATCCAAAGATTAACTCAAGTGCCACATCCTAGAGTGCATAAATCTATTCAATGGGATCATCCCATTGATAACATATTGGGAAGCATTCGACGAGGGGTAACTACACATTCCCGTTTAGCAAGTTTTTGTGAATATTACTCGTTTGTTTCTCCTTTGGAACCTCGTAGGGTGGAAGAGGCACTTGATGATCTAGATTGGATGATAGCCATGCAAGAGGAGTTGAACAACTTCACTCGGAATGAAGTCTGGTCCTTGGTGGAAAGGCCCAAGCAAAATGTGATTAGAACCAAGTGGGTCTTCCGCAACAAGCAAGATGAGCATAGCGTGGTAACAAGGAACAAGGCAAGGTTAGTGGCTCAAGGATTCACTCAAATTGAAGGCTTGGATTTTGGGGAGACCTATGCACCGGTGGCTAGACTAGAATCAATTTATATTCTACTTGCCTATGCCACTCATCATGACTTCAAGCTATATCAAATGGACATGAAGAGTGCATTTCTCAATGGCCCCCCTATCCGAGTTGGTGTATGTAGAGCAACCACCGGGCTTTGAAGACCCCAAGCATCCAAACCACGTTTACAAGCTCGATAAGGCGCTCTATGGGCTCAAACAAGCCCCTAGAGCTTGGTATGATTGCTTAAAGGATTTCCTACTCAAACAAGGTTTTGAGATAGGAAAGGCTGATGCTACTTTGTTTACTCGCAAAGTCAATAATGATATCCTTGTTTGCCAAATATATGTGGATGTGATAATATTTGGTAGTACTAATGTGGCTTTTTGTGAGGAATTTAGTAGGATAATGACAAATAGGTTTGAGATGTCCATGATGGGAGAGTTGAAGTTTTTCCTTGGATTTCAAATCAAGCAACTCAAGGATGGCACGTTCATAAGTCAAACCAAGTACACCAACGACATGTTGAACAAGTTTAACTTGGACAAGGCCAAGCCCATCAAGACACCCATGCCGACCAATGGACATCTTGATCTTGATCAAGGAGGAAAGGACGTCGATCAAAAGGTATATCGCTCCATGATTAGATCACTTCTTTACCTTTGTGCATCTAGGCCCGATATTATGCTTAGCGTGTGCATGTGTGCAAGATTTCAAGCTAATCCGAAAGAATGTCATTTGATGGCTGTTAAGAGAATTTTTTAGTATTTAGTGCACACTCCTAATCTTGGCTTGTGGTATCCTAAGGGCTCCATTTTTTAGTTACTTGGCTATTCCGATTCGGATTATGCTGGTTGCAAAGTAACCCGAAAGAGTACTACTGGGACTTGCCAATTTATTGGTAGATCCTTGGTGTCTTGGAGCTCTAAGAAGCAAAATTCCGTTGCTTTGTCCACCACCGAGGCCGAGTATGTGGCGGCCGGCGCTTGCTGTGCCCAACTACTTTGGATGAAGCAAACACTAAAGGACTTTGGATGTGAGTTAACCAAGATTCCACTTTTGTGTGACAACGAGAGTGCCATTAAGTTGGCAAACAATCCTGTAAACCACTCTCGAACAAAGCACATTGACATTCGGCATCATTTTTTGAGAGACCACGAAGCCAAAGGAGATATCGCCATTCATCATGTGAGCACCGAAAAGCAATTAGCCGATATCTTCACAAAGCCACTAGATGAGTTTTGAGGAGTGAACTAAATATCATTGATTCTCGTAACGTGGCTTGATTCCTTGCACACATATTTTGTTTGATCTAGTTAGGAGAAAAGAATTAAGAAAACATCGTGTGCCACTTTCAAATTCTATTTTGTAATTTTCATAAGTGACTATTGCTTTGTGTTGGTTGAATGAAATCTAGTCACTTATGAAAATGTTAGTGTCCATCATATTTTTTGCCCCACATGATGTAGTGAGTTCAAGTTTGAGGGTTTTTTCTGTTTCCCTGCATCGGAAGTCCCAACGTAGGTCGGAAGTCCCGACAGCCGGAAGTCCCGGCTCGCGCCGGAACTCCCGATTGCTGGAAGTCCCGACGTGCACCGAGAGTTTCGACGTAGATCTGTTTTTTACCGCACCGCGTCGGTTGCTCGGCTCATTTATAACCAGCCCAATTTTCTTTTACTTTGGTTATTTCCTTCCTCCTCCTCTCCCATCGCCCCCATCGCCTCTCCTCGTGCCGCCGGGTTGCTCCCAGCCCACCGGTTTCCATTCCTCCCTGGTGCGCTGCTGGAGGACTTGCCGGTAGTCCTGACCTCCCCGCCCCCGTTCCACCACCCATGCCCTAGTATTTCATCGAATCCGTTGTGGCCATTCCGTTGGTGTGGTGGAGATTCCATTGGTGGAGGTGATTGCGCTCGTGGATTTATTCATCGACAGCGAATTTGTTTCCCTTCGTCTCCTCTTTCCTTGATTCAAGGTACTACCGTGGCGCTCTTACCCTAATCCAATGTACCTTGTGTTTTGACTCCATTCTTCCTCTCTCTCTACTCCTCTATCTTCCTTGTTTGAATGAGTGTCGCAAATTGAAGCCCCATGAATGGGATGGTCACCTTGTGTGCCGGAAGTCTCGGTAAACGTCGATGGTTCTGACCGTCGGAACTCTCGACATCAGGCCGGAACTCCTGGCTGTCGGAAGTCCCGACTATGGCTAGGACTCCCAACCCAAGGGTGACCACTCCATTCATGTTTCTTCACTTCTCGAGGTTTGTTCGCATCTCCTTGTATTATTTCTTAAGTTCCACTTCGTGTTCTTCGCAGTCATGGACGGTGGTAGTCCTTCACGACATTAGGAGAAGCGTTCCAAGAAGAACCAGGACCATGCCGCTATCCCCAAACCATCTGGTCGCACCAAGGCATCATATCTACATGGTGGTGCTAGTGGTTCCCGTGCTGCCAGTCGTCGTGATGAGGATCAGTAGTTGGATATTCACGCGGCCTACCCCTTTTGGCACTTGTTGACAAAGGGGGAGTATTAGGCTTTGATTTCTCTTTGTAATAAGTTAGTTGGTCTTTATGTTTTAGAACTTTAAAACTTTTAGCGTGTATGAACTATGTCGTGTGGTGGCAAGCTTGTGATGGACAACTATTTATATGTGTTTGTGATGAATGTTTGTAGGACAAATTATGGTTATCTATTTATCTTATTAGCTTACACTTGTTTCTACTTATGATGGTGAATGTATTTTTAAATGGCCATGTGCTGCTCCAAATTTTTTTTAAATCTTGGCCATCATATTCTCTTTTACTTATTGTGTGAAATAACATGTCATATTGCATTTCTTTTCACACATATCTATTTGTTCACACACTTATTTCACCCCATGAATTGCAAAATTTAGGGGGAGCTTTTGTCTTGATGTATACAAATCAAGTATAGAGGATACTAATTGAAATTCAAATTCATACATACATCAAGGGGGAGCTCTTCATAAATTTTGGGGTTCAAAAGTTTTAAAATCTTTCATTCCTATAAAAGCCTAAGTTGGTTGTCATCAATTACCAAAAAGGGGGAGATTGAAAGTGCATTTGCCCCCTATGTGGGTTTTGGTGTATTGATGACATCCAAATTAGGGACTAATGTGATCTTAATGAGATATGTCGCAGCTATTAGTTCAATGAAAGACTCAAAGATTTACATCTAAAATAGCCCTATAAATTTACATCTAAATTACTTATATCTACCATTATGCAAAACAATGTACTATTATAAAATATAATATAAAGCAACCCTTTCGTTTGTACCTAAATTATCCACCTCTTTAGTTGTGGAAAATAAACTAAAATATCCCTTAGATCTATTCCTAAATTTTCAATATAACTATTATGGAAAATAATTGAATGACCAAAAGTAGGCCATAAATGTTTGGGAAATTTTGCTGCAGGACACTGCTAAAATATATAATATGCTGATGGATACCTACATAACAAGAATTTGCCCAAAGACACCGCAAATTCGTGGTTCTTTGCCCAGACACAACGCATCGATCATTTTAATCATTTATCAGATTTGCGGAGAGAGAAGGTGGCTGAAATTATTTTTTTGCCCTTGTCTTCAACCTCCGACTGGTCACTGATTTTTGCTCTAACACATTGCTGCCGCCTTTTCTTCTCTGGTGATGTCTCGTCCTGCTCCGCAGCACCGGCGAGCCCACCGCCACCTCGCACCGTGCCGTTGACTCACTGCCACCTAGGCATCTCGTCTTCGAGAGCGCCATCTGTAGACTCCATGGACGACGTCGCCTTCCTCTCTACTCTATCCATCTCTGGCTTTTCCTCGTCCGGTTGACCCAACGCTGGCTTCCTGCCCTCGCATGCAGCACGCGCCATCGCTGACATGCCAGTGAGCCCACACGGACCAGCAAGCCACGCGCGGGCAACGCCGCCGCTCCACCCTACCATGCTGTCGGTCAGCTGCTGCTCCCCTCCAACTGAGGCCCACCCGCCCTCACGCGTAGCATGCGCTGCCGCCGGCCAGACCCCGCCGCCGTCCTACCAGCGAGCCTATGCGGGACCCACACGCCATGGGTGGCCCAGCACTGCCACTCCGCCCTACCGCGTTGTTGGCTAGCTAGCTGGCGAGCCTGGCTGGGGCCCGTCGCACCCACATGCATGAGCAGTAGAAGCTCCTCCATGGCTTCCATGGCCATGGAGTGAGGAGGAAGATGGACCCATTGTAGTCTTGGCCCACCATGAGATGTCTAGGTGGCGGCGGGCTCGCTGGTGCCAGGGAGCAAGACGAGACCTCGCCGGAGAAGAAAAGGCGGCGGCGATGTGTTATAGCAAAAATTAGTGACCACCCGGAGGTTGAAGACGAGGGCAAAAAAGTCATTTCACCCACCTTCTCTCTCCACAGATCTGAGAAATGATTAAAATAATCAGTGTGGTGTGTCTGGGCAGAGAACCATGAATTGGCGGTGTCTTTGGGCAAATTCTCGTTTTGGTGGTTGTAACACCCTCGGTGTTACACTATACAGTCTTTTGCTAAAACACTGCATGAGCATCATATTTATATTTAAATGTGTGTAATATAAGGTGTAAAGCAATGTACGTAACTGGAAACGTTCATCGGAAATGCAAAACAAAAGATACATTCAATGTCGCGTTATATCACTTAGGGTTTTAAACGAATTTTTGTTGAACGAAAATGCTATAGAACGCATATACGGAATGTTAATAAAGTTTGTAGTACAAACTTCGAAGGTGACGATGAAATACTTGAGGTCACGAAAGGGATTCACTAGCTAGCGTACCGAATAGCTTGGAAATCGAATTCGACGCGAATCCGATCGAGGCTTAATCGAATTTCCTAATTTGGAAAACGCTTTGACGAAGCTAAGTTGGGCAATTTTTGTTGAAGAATTGGGTTAGCTAGTGGTATGATCTTAGGGCTTGTTTTAGTAGCCTAACATGCCATCTCAAATATAAAATAGGTGGTTTAGAAATTGAAGCATCGAGTTGGATTTTTGGGGTGCTTTAAAAATCATGCATGGCACGTTACCCGCCAGTTTTAGTGTCTAGGTGCGGTCACCGTGCCTTGGCTGGCGTCGCCGCTCATCCACATGCGCATACACGCGTACTGCCATGAGGGCTCCGCATCACCGTTGCTGTGCTCACACACACGACTCATGAACGTCGCCCCCGGCGGGGCGCCGGGGGCCGGCGAGCCTGGCCGCTCTGCCACCGCCATCGTGTCCGCCTGGTCGCTCGACCACCACCGCTGTCGTCGTGGGCCTTATGCCCTAGCTAGTCTGATGTTGCCCGCTTTGCTGTGTTGTTACCTGCGTTGCGTCGCGTCACCACATTGCTGGGTCGCCTGCGTGCGCCTACACAGCTCGTGTCGTGCCCATCTAAGCCGCTGCACTGACACATGGCCGTGTTGCCGTCGGCTTGCAAGTTAAGGCGCTACAGCCGCCCGAGCCGTGCCAACTCATATGAGTGCATGTGCCTTCCCTATGTGCCCTTGTCTATTTCATTTGAGTGGCGTGCACCTCTCTGTGCCCCGGTCACCTCCGCCTCTAAGGACGTCGTGCCGGTGTCACTGAGCCATACCTAGCGCCAGCTCGCAGCGTCAATCAAATCCATGCAATTGAGTGTGCAAGATGGTTGAGTAGGAACCTAGCTACACACCGATCCCTCCCACTGCTGCTACCAACCGGTGTCGAGCCCTGATTTGATGATTCCTTCGTCATCGGCCATCTTAAGACCCCGCGGTAGCACCCGTCCAATTCACCTCGCACCGTCCACCTCCGTCCAATTCATTGGCACTGTGTCTTTGCCCTATTCTCCTATATTCCATGCGCACCCCAATTTGCCCTGCTACTGCCTGCTCAGCGCTGCTGACGTAGTCGCGCCACCACGGCCATCGCCGTGTTGCCGTGCGCGAGTGGCTAGAGTCACTCGGCCCATCTCCGATCAAGCCATCATGTCTGGTAGGTTCTGGGTGAGTTGCTGATGCCCATTCTTGAGTTCGTTCACGTCATTGGTGCCTTGGCTCATGGGAACATAGCCACCATCGCAGGGAGGAGTCCGTCGCTGTGGAGGGAGCTCAGGACAACATCTCTGTTCACCGCTTCACCGCCCAACGCTTTGAGTTTGCGTCTAGGTCAGCATCGACTCGCTATTAGGGGCGGGGAGGGGCTGGTCTGACTGGCGTGATCGCCTTGTGCCAGCACCACCGCGTCGGTGCGCGCGGGTGCCCAAGGGTATCACCATTGCGAAGACAGATTGTTCCGAGGGCTTATCTGCAAAGTAGCTGACTCTAGGAATAGTGCCATGGGTCTCAGGGTGATTCACCGGTAGGTCAGGGATGTTTTCACAAAACAGACGTAGCGCGCGGGCCTCCCCGTCGCGGGCCATCGTCGCGTGAGTGGGCCGCGCTGGTGGGCCGCAGTGCCCACGCGCGAGGCACCAGAGTGGGCCGAGCCACTAGCGCAGTGGGCCGCGTGGGTGGATTCGTTTTTTTCCCGGTGAATGAATAAATGTTTAGTCAATTTAGTTTTGAATTGATCTTTGTAAAATTATAGTAAATTTTGTAGATGTCCAAAAATAGTGAAATAAAATTTGTTAGGTTCACAAAAATAATATCTATCTGTTGGTGTAGTTAGTTTACAATTAGCTATGATAATGATATATTCATAAATACACTTTAGAAAGCTTAGTATTATTTAGCTTAATATTTGTAGGAATTTTTGTGGCAAATTGGTGATAGCTTTAGCCATGATTTTTTTACAGTAGGCTCATTAGATTATTATGTGCTCGCTGTATTTTTTATAGCACTAGTGTAGGATGACAAATAGAATAGCTAGTACTCCTTGTTTTATCATATATGGAGTAAATCGATGTTAAGAATAGGGATTCCTTTAGTTGCTAAGTTAATACATGAAATGTTTCATACCTGTTTAGTGGGAATGATAGGTAACGTAGCATCTTAAGTCGATAGAGCTAGCTTAGTAGCTTGACAGGTGTATTCGTATTTTAAAAGTTGTTGTTGCCGTATTACTAAGTGTTACATCATCATTTCATGCATGTAGAGAACGAGTTGGTAGAGTTCATGCCTGTGGATGAACATGAGTTCAAGGAGGTCATTGAGGAGTACAAGGAAGAGATTCTAGTATAGGAGGGAGCCCCAGAGCCGTTCACTGCTGACTTTGTTGACAAACCGCCTGCCCAAGGCAAGCCTCGGTGCATGACCCCTATTTTTGAATTGTTATTGAATATATATATATATATATGATGCGCATTTATGTTACAAGCATTTTATGGAAACTATATGCATAGATATATCTATCTATGAGTCCTACTAGTATAGATCGAGTAGCTGCTATGCTCAGGGTATCGGTAGCGTGAGTAACCTATCGTTACTCACAATATGTGATAATTATTATCACTCATGATAAAATGGTGGAAAGAAAAAATGGAGACCGGGTAGGGATATGGTTTGGGTATTAGTGAGTGTAAGAGGTTGGGTTCTACGCACTGTTCGCCTAAACGGTCGTTTAGCCCGTTTAAACACCGTGTAAACGCTACACGGTGGTGCGCCGTTTCCGTTTAATCACCCGTTTACCCCATTTAATTGGCCGTTTAGCCCGTTTAATGGGACGTTTTGCCCGAATAATGGCTAAACGGTAGGTGACCGACTGTTTACCGTTTAGCGTTTAGGAAAACACTGGTTCTATGGCCAGTAGGGCATAGCTTGGCTACACTTTTTCCCTGTTTGTGTCGGTTAAGGACCGGCCGTTGCATTGGGTTCTAGGCAAGTCACAGACTTATTATCCCAAGCACATACTTGGGTATGGGCACAGGGAAGACTTGTTGTTGTCTTGTCGTGGGTTCTGGCTCTTTCTGGACTGAATGATTGGAGGTGGGGATGGTGGAGGTCTAAGCATCGCACTAAGTCTGGGACTTAGGAGCGAGGGCTTGGAGTCCAAGTTTGGATGGGGACCTAGATCCCATGATAGGAGAGTGATGGGTTGGTCCTACTTGTGCCTAGGGTACAAGCGGGGCATGTATTTTTAGGGTACCCAGCTGGAGGCATTGATTCATGAATCACTAGCGTTCTGGTATGGCTTGTCTACAGTCTAGCACAATAGTAAGAACTGAAAGATGAAAGGTGATGAAATGGAACTGATTGCTTAACCCTTGCTTCAAAATAGAACAAGTGCTTACATAGAATGGCTAGATAATAAATTAATCATGACTGTTAATAAGAACATAAATAAGAACTCACTATTAGAATTGCTTTCTGCAAAAAGAAACCCAACAAACCATAAAGCTTATCATATCCCTTAGAGTTAGGAAATTATTCCCACTAGTCGGATAAGTCTTGCGAGTACATTGTGTACTCAAGGTTTGTTTACCCCTGTTGCAGGTACTGCTTGAGGAGTAGCCATTGTGTGAAGGATTCTTCTAGTGGGCACAGACGGATCCATGTTCATGATCGATAGATGTTTATTTTCATTCCATTGTTTAATATTCCGTACTCTGAATTTGGTAATGTAATAATGCATTTCTAAGAACTTTGGATGTATGAAATGGACTAAGGATTGTAACTCGTTCTTATTATTGGATCCTTGGAGAAAAATGTAGACTATTCAGGCTCTCCCTTGGGGTGTGCCTGACAGAACCCGCCCACTGCAGCTTGCTTTTGGGGTGCTTAATGTCTAGTGGAAGACGAGCGCCTCCGAAGGTGCGTTATTTCAGATGGTTCTACCACAGTTGATACTAGAGCCAATAATGAGTCTACGAGTTTCATCACTCTTTTCCAAAACTTAAAATTTGACCAACAAAAGTTTTGCAAAAAGTAGGATGCGATAAAATTATCTAAATAAGTATAAGCCCTAGCAATATGGTCTACCTAGGATAGCGGCACTGGTTTTATCTAATCAATTTGTTGTAGGAATACTAACTTACGCCACGTAAGAATCGCTTAGCATACGGAAAGTGAGTGTGCGATGTGCCAAAATTTTATGAATGCCGCTATATTCTAGCTTGAGTGAGCGTATAAGCCGATGCATGCATCATGATAATAGAATCTTGCATAAACTAAATTTCCCCTACACGTATAAATTGGATTAGTAAATTGATAGGATAAACTAAAAGAATGCTTTAATAAGTGTCTTATCATTTCTCTAATCTCTTATTCCTGATCTAGAGGGTTGTCCTAAATGGTTGGTTCCTATCTGTTACAGATGAACCTGAGGTCCGATCGTGGGAGCACCAGTGCCAAAGTAGCCACGGTCTTGGCGAAGGCTAAGGTGAAAGTGGCTTGGGCAATGAGCATGGCAACAGGGAGAGCCATGAGGCCCCACTTCCGGCTCCTCCTCCTCCGCCACCGCCACCTCCGATGACTCATGCGAAGATGATGGCGGAGATGTTGGCTACTCGTCGCGAGTTAGCCCATGCCATGGAGCTGCTGGCACAGGCTATCGGTGGTTTCACCCATGGAGGCCACGGGGGCAATGGTGGGAATGGGGGTGGTGCCCGTAGTCCTAAGGGACCCTGCTCTTATCAGGATTTCTTAAAGATGCACCCACCCATGTTCACATCGACGGCTGAGCCTCTAGATGCGGAGCATTGGCTTCGTATCCTGGAGCAAAAGTTTCTGCTGCTCACCATAACTGATGAGTAGAGGGTGTGCTTCATGGCACAATAGTTGTTGGGATCTGCTAGTGCATGGTGGGATATATTTAATGCCATGCAGTCGATGGATCATCGGGTGACCTGGTTGGAGTTCACTGTGGCCTTTAGAGAGTATTATATTTCTACTGGTGTTCTCAACAGAAAGTTGATAGAGATTCTAGACCTTTGGCAAGGGAGTATGTCCATGATGGACTATGTCAATAAGTTCAACCACTTGTCATAGTATGCCAGTACTCATGTTGATACAGATGAGAAGAAGAGGGATTGCTTCTATCATGGCCTCTCGTGCAGCCTACAGAAGGAGTTATATACTAGGAACTATCAGACCTTTGAGGCGATGATGAACGCTATCATTGCCATGGAGGGCTTGCAGCATGACTCGTAGGCAGAATGGAAGCGTAAGCGGGTGGCTACTGGGTCTTCTAGTCACCCCCATGCCTAGAAAGTATAGGTTGTTAGGCATTCGTTTTGACAGCCTCAACAGACTTTTCAGGCTCCTTCCACTCAGTATCATGCACCTACTCAGCGGGTGCAACATCAGTAGCCCTAGGGACAGTAGGTCCCACCTCCTCTAGGATAGGGGAACAAGCTTGGTGCTTGTTTCAAATGTGGTAAGGAAGACCACTATGCTCGGGAGTGTCCGCAAAACCAGCCGGCCCAGTCTGCTCAGCCTTCAGCTAACTCTAGGCTAATTAAGAGGACAGTTATCAAGAAGAAGGTGCTAGTCAGCCGATCTGGATAGGTTAATTTCATGAAGGCTGAGGAAATATTACAAAATAAACCGGTGATGGCCGGTATGTTCACCATTGATTTCCATTCAGCTTATGTGTTGTTTGATTTTGGTGCATCACATTCATTCATGAGCATTGGATTTGCACACCGGCACAATATACCTCTTATAGCTATACCTTTTGCCTATAGAATCAGTACTCGGGGTGTGCAGATGTGCATTAATACTCAGATGGACATAGTGGGCTTAGTATTAGCCACTCACACTTACCGTCTCCAGTTCATGGTGCTACTTGGGCAAGGCATTGATGCAATTCTGGGAATGAACTGGTTGGGGGTATATGGGGTAGTCTTGGATCTAAAGCAGAGAGTTGTGAAGTTATGGCTTCCTTTTTCTAAGGATAGGATGTCTCTTCTTATACCCTCAGATCTAGCCTTACCTATTGCTGCTCATGCTGAAGCTTCTCCTGATCTTACCTCTATTTCTGTGGTATGTGAGTTCCTAGATGTTTTTATTGAAGATCTTACCAAATAGAGATGTGGAGTTCTCCATTGAGTTAGAGCCTAGTGCTGCTCCTATCTCCCAACGCCCATACCTCATGGCTCCAAAGGAATTGGCTGAAATGAAGAAATAGTTAGAAGAGTTGTTGGAAAAAGGATTTATTCGTCCTAGCTCTTCACCATGGGGTTGTCTAGCCATTTTTGTGAAGAAGAAGGATGGCACTCTTTGGATATGTGTGGATTACCGCCCTCTCAATGTGGTAACCATTAAGAACAAGTATCCTCTACCTAGTATTGATACTTTGTTTGATCAACTAGCTGGTGCCAAAGTGTTCTCTAAGATTGATCTCCGTTCAGGCTATCATCATATCAAGACTAGACCACAAGATATACCAAAGATAGCTTTTTCTACTAGGTATGGGCTGTATGAATACCTAGTCATGTCTTTTGGTCTCACCAATGCTCCTGCATTCTTCATGTACCAGATGAATTCAGTCTTTATGCCAGAGTTGGACAAGTTTGTAGTGGTATTCATTGATGATATCCTGATATATTCTAAGAATAAGGAAGAGCATGCCCAACACCTTCGGATAGTACTGGCTCGATTGAGAGAACACAAGTTGTATGCTAAATTCAGCAAGTGTGAATTCTGGTTAGATCGAGTGCAGTTTTTGGGGCATGTTTTAACACCTATGGTATCTCCATTGACCCCAACAAGGTACAATATGTGATAAATTGGAAGTCTCCCAAGTCAGTGCATCAGATTCATCAGTTCCTTGGTCTAGCTGGATACTATCGGCGTTTCATTCTAGATTTCTCCAAGATAGCTCAGCCGATGACCAAGCTGCTCCAAAAAGAAGCCAAGTTTGATTGGAGCAGGCCTGTGAAGAAGCCTTCCAAGCTTTGAAGACATTTCTTACCACTGCTCCTGTTTTGGCCCAACCAGACATTGATAGAATTTTTTATGTATATTCTGATGCCTCGAAGACAGGGTTGGGATGTGTGCTTATGCAGGATGGGCATGTGACAGCTTATGCTTCGCGCCAACTGAAAAAGCACGAAGTGAATTACCTCACTCATGACTTAGAGCTAGCTGCTGTGGTCCACGCTCTAAAAATTTGGAGGTACTATCTATTGGGAAACAAAGTACACATCTTTACATATCACATGAGCCTCAAGTATATTTTTACTCAGTCCGAGTTAAATATGAGGCAAAGTAGGTGGTTGGAATTGATCAAGGATTATAACTTGGAGGTACATTACCACCCCGAAAAGGCCAATGTGGTAGTCGATGCCTTGTGCCGAAAGTCATATCAGGTTGAAGAAGCGCCTTTGTCTCTCAACCATGCTAAGGTGATGGCTCACATTGCCTTAGTCTCAGATTTGCTTGAGCGGATTATTATGGAGCAAAGGCAAGATACTTAAGAAATTCCTCACATCAAGAAATTGATTGCCGAAGGGCGTGGTCCCCAGTTTAGTATTGATGAGCAAGGTGTAGTGAGGTACAAGGATAGATTGATGGTTCCATTGAATGAGGAGCTGAGAAGGAAGATTTTGAATGAAGCTCAACATTCCAAATTGTCTATCCATCCTGGCAGTAACAAGATATACCATGATTTGCGCCACTTATATTGGTGGTCCAACATGAAGTAGGGCATCACCAAGTACGTCATGGAGTGCGACACTTGTGGAAGAGTTAAAGCAGATCATATGCGTACCCTGGGATATTTGCAGCCCTTGCCCATTCCTATTTGGAAATGGGAAGATATCTCCATGGACTTTATGGTGGGTTTGCCCCATACATCCAAGGGCTATGATTCTATTTGGGTCATTGTGGACCGTCTCACTAAGTCTGCTCATTTTATCCTAGTGGACACCAGATATTCAGCCAAGAAGTATGCCCAGATATATTTTGACTAGATTGTGACCTTGCATAGAGTTCCCCTCACTATCATCTCTGATAGAGGGTTAGTTTTTGTCTCTCGTTTCTGGGACCAAATGTAGCAATGTCTTGGTACTCGTCTCCTTAGAAGCTTAGCTTATCATCCACAAACTGATGGCCAAACTGAAAGGGTGAACCAGGTACTCGAGGACATGTTGAGAGCTTGTGCCGTTTCTTTTCCTAAGAAGTGGGACGAATGCCTGAAGTTAGCTGAGTTTTCTTACAACAATAGCAATCAAGAAAGTATTCATATGGCACCATTTGAAGCTTTGTATGGAAAGAAGTGTAGGACACCACTTAATTGGGTTGAAGTGGGAGACAATGGATATTTTGGGCCTAATTTCATCAAAGAAGCTCGAGAGCAAGTCAACATTGTTCAGAGTCATTTGAAGGCAGCTCAGAGCAGACAGAAAGCTTATACGGACAAGCGAAAAAGGCCTTTGCAGTTTGCAGTTGAGGATTATGTGTACCTCAAGGTGTCTCCTATGAGAGGGGTGCATCAGTTTGGTGTCCATGGCACGCTAGCCCCTCGATATGTGGGTCCTTATAAGGTTTTGAAACAGTGTGGCCTAGTTGCTTATCGTCTCAGCTTCCTGATATTTTATCAATGGTACACGATGTGTTTCATGTATCACAGTTGAAGAAATGTTTGTAGGTCTCTGATGAAGCTGTGGAAATTGAAGGGCTTCCCCTCTAGCCTGATTTGACTTATATTGAGCATCCTATCAAAATCCTGGACAAAAAGCAAAGAGTGACAAGGAACAATGTGGTGAAGCTCTACAAGGTGCAGTGGCAAAACCACTCAGAGGATGAAGCCACGTGGGAACAAGGGAGCTATATATTGAAGCATTACCCCCACATTCTCTCTGGTTTAGATAGGTAGTTGTTTACATTGAAATGTAATTCTTATCTTTTTTCCCACACTAGACACATAAAATCTCGGGTCGAGATTTTGTTTTAGAGGGATAGATTTGTAACACCCTCAGTGTTACACTGTACAGTCTTTTGCTAAAACACTGCATGAGCATCATATTTATGTGTAAATGTGTGTAATATAGGGTGTAAAGCAATGTACGTAACTTGAAACGTTCATCGGAAATGCGAAACAAAAGATACATTCAATGTCGCGTTATATCACTTAGGGTTTCAAACGAATTTTTATTGAACGAAAATGCTATAGAACCCATATACAGAACGTTAATAAAGTTTGTAGTACAAACTTCATAGGTGACGATGAAATACTTGAGGTCACGAAAGGGATTCACTAACTAGCGTACCGAATAGCATGGAAATCGAATTTGACACGAATCCGATCGAGACATAGTCGAATTTCCTGAGTCAGAAAACGCTTTGATGAAGCTAAGTTTGGCAATTTTTGCAGAAGAATCAGGTTAGGTAGTGGTATGGTCTTAGGGCTTGTTTTAGTAGCCTAACATGCCATCTCGAGTATAAAATAGGTGGTTTAGAAATTGAAGCATCGAGTTGGATTTTTGGGGCACGTACGAGCAGTGTGCCTTCCATGCCAACTCGTATGAGCACGTGTGCCTTCCCTGTGTGCCCTTGTCCATTTCATTTGAGTGGCGTGCACCTCTCCGCGCCCCGGTCACCTCTGCCTTTAAGGGCGTCGCACCGGTGTCACCGAGCCGCTCCTAGGGCTAGCTCGCAGTGCCAGTCAAATACATGCAATTGAGTGCGCAAGACGGTTGAGTAGGAACCTAGCTACACACCAAGCCCTCCCACTACTGCTGCCAGCCGGTGTCGAGCCCCAATTTGATTATTCCTTCGTCGTCGGCCATCTGAAGACCCCGCGGTAGCGCCCGTCCAATTCACCTTGCACCATCCACCTCCGTCCAATTCATTGGCACTGTGTCTTCGCCCTATTCCCCTCTATTCCGTGCGCACCCTAATTTGCCCTGCTACTGCCTGCTCAGCGCTACTGATGTAGTCGCGCCACCGTGGCTGTCACTGTGTTGCCGTGCGTGCGTGGCCAGACTCACTCCGGTCAAGCCATCACGTCTGGTTGGTTCTGGGTGAGTTGCTGATGCCCGTTCTTGAGTTCATTCACATCGTTGGTGCCTTGGCTCATGGGAACGTGGCCGCTATCGCAGGGAGGAGTCCGCCACCGTGGAGGGAGCTCGGGACAACATCTTCGTTCACTACTTCACCGCCCAATGCTTTGAGTTTGCGTCTAGGTGAGGGGCTGGTCTAGCCGGCGTGACCGCCCTGTGCCAGCGCCACCACGCCGATGCGCGCACGGGTGCCCGAGGGTATCGCTGTTGCAAAGACAGATTGTTTCGAGGGCTTATCTACAAAGTAGCTGACTGTAGGAATAGTGCCATGGGTCTTAGGGTGATTCACCGGTAGGTCAGGGACGTTTTCGCAAAACGGACATAGCACGCGGGCCTCCCTGTCGTGGGCCATCGTCGCGCGAGTGGGCCACGCTGGTGGGCCACAGTGCACGCGCGAGGCACCGGTGTGGGCCGAGCCGCTCGCGTAGTGGGCCGCGCGGGTGGATTCGGTTTTCTTTTCTAGTGAATGAATAAATGTTTAGTCAATTTAGTTTTGAATTGATCTTTATAAAATTATAGTAAATTCTATAGATGTCCAAAAATAGTGAAACAAAATTGGTTTGGTTCACAAAAATGCTATCTATTTGTTGGTGTAGTTAGTTTACAGTTAGCTATGATAATGATATATTCATAAATTCACTTTAGAAAGCTTAGTATTATTTAGCTTAATATTTGTAGGAATTTTTGTGGCAAATTGGTGATAGCTTTAGCCATGAATTTTTTACAGTAGGCTCATTAGATTATTATGTGCTCGCTGTATTTTTTGTAGCACTAGTGTAGGATGACAAATAGAATAGCTAGTACTCCTTGTTTTATCATATATGGAGTAAATCGATGTTAAGAATAGGGATTCCTTTAGTTGCTAAGTTAATACATGAAATGTTTCATACCTGTTTAGTGGGAATGATAGGTAACGTAGCATCTTAAGTCGATAGAGCTAGCTTAGTAGCTTGACAGGTGTATTCGTATTTTAAAAGTTGTTGTTGCCGTATTACTAAGTGTTACATCATCATTTCATGCATGTAGATAACGAGTTCATGCCTATGGACGAACAGGAGTTCGAGGAGGTCATTGAGGAGTACGAGGAAGAGACTCTCGTATAGGAGGGAGCCCTGGAGCCGTTCGTTGCTGACTTTGTTGACACACCGCCTGCCCAAGGCAAGCCCCGGTGCATAACCTCTATTTTTGAATGGTTATTGAATATATATATGATGCACATTTATGTTACAGACATTTTATGAAGACTACATGCATAGATATATCTACCTATGAGTCCTACTAGTATAGGTCGAGTAGCTGCTATGCCCAGGGTATCGGTAGCATGAGTAACCTGTCGTTACTCACAATAGGTGATAATTATTATCACTCATGATAAAATGGTGGAAAGGAAAAATAGAGACCAGACAAGGATATGGTTTGGATATTGGTGGGTGTAAGAGGTTGTGTCTTACGGCCAACAGGACATAGCTTGGTTACACTTTTTTCCTGTCTATGTTGGTTAAGGACCGGTCGTTGCATTGGGTTTTAGGCAAGTCACAGACTTATTATCTTGAGCACGGACTTGGCTATGGGCGCAGGAAAGACTTGTTGCTCTCTTGTCGTGGGTTCCGGCTCTTTCCGAACCGATTAATTGGAGGCGGAGATGGTGGAGGTCTAAGCACCGCACTAAGTCCGGGACTTAGGAGCGGAGGCTTAGAGTCTAAGTTTGGACGGAGATCTGGACCCCGTGACAGGAGAGTGATGGGTTGGTCTTGCTTGTGCCTGGGGTATAAGCGGGGCGTGTATTTTCGGGGTACCCAGCTGGGGGCACTGATTCACAAATCACCGGCGTTCTGGTACGGCTTGTCTACAGTCTAGCACCGTTGTAAGAACTAAAAGATGAAAGGTGATGAAATGGAGCTGATTGCTCAACTCTTGCTTGAAAATAGAACATGTGCTTACATAGAATAGCTAGATAATAAATTAATCATGACTGCTAATAAGAACATAAATAAGGACTCACTATTAGAATTGCTTTCTACAAAAAGAAATCCAGCAAACCATAAAGCTTATCATATCCCTCGGAGTCAAAAAATTATTCCCACTAGTCGGATAAGTCTTGCGAGTACATTGTGTACTCAGGGTTTGTTTACCCCTGTTGCAGGTACTGCTTGAGGAGTAGCCGTTGTGTGAAGGATTCTTCTGGTGGGCACAGATAGATCCTTGTTCATTATCGATAGATGTTTATTTTCATTTCACTATTTAATATTCCACACTCTGAATTTGGTAATGTAATAATGTATTTCTAAGAACTCTGGATGTATGAAATGGACTAAGGATTGTAACTCATTCTTATTATTGGATCCTTGGAGAAATATGTGGACTATTCGGGCTCTCCCTTGGGGTGTGCCCGACGAAACCTGCCCCGTTGTAGCTTGCTTTCGGGGTGCTTAGTGTCTGGTGAAAGATAAGCGCCTTCGAAGGAGCGTTATTTTGGACGATTCTGCCACAGCAGTGTCCATTAGCATATTATGCATTTTAGGGGTGTCCTACAGCAAAATTTCTCTAAATGTTTCTATGTTACACACTTCAACATCTATTAAATTCAAAGTAATCATAAATGTTAAATTTTGACATGTATACCGAGTAGCATGCATACATTATCAATAAATGTATATTTTTATAACTTGTCGATTGTAAACAATATTTTTATAATATAATACAGTCACATACAATTCTTTGATATAGGAAAGTGAACCTCTCGAGTGCAGTGGTGCAAGCCGAAATGACTATTTATGTCATTGTGTTAACTACGAATGTAGCCTTTGACCTAGAGTCTTTTTGAAAAATAGAAAATGGAAATTTTGAATTAAATATACAATAAGCATTCGAGTTTCAACAACGATGTATATAGTTCAATTTAAGGTTTCAACTAATTGCATATTAAAAATCCACATATGTGCATTGCAAAGTATGAAAACACATCTAAAATAATTTGTAAATTTTTCACAACTAGATAGAAATTATGGAACATGAAACGAAGCGAGAGAGTAAACATATAATCAATTTTTATTTGATTATTAGTTGTACGTACAAAATTTATTCATGAAAATTTTAATAATATCTGGGTACTTTTAGGAAATAAAATGATAGAGTAAAGATATAATCAATTTAGTTGTGCATACAAAATTTGTTTACAAAAATATTAATAATTATTATTGAATATAAAATTCAAGACCATGTTAGAACACAGTTTGATAGACTAATGAGAATAACATAATAATAATAAGTGAAAAATAGCATAGCAATACTCCTAAGAGCAAGTTTAGGCTGCGTTCAGCTCGTTGAAATTTGGCTGAAAAACACTGTTTTAGCTGAAATGTTGTGAGAGAAAAACATTGTTACAGCTGAAAAAAGAAACCGAACAAGCCAGATTTAAGGTAAGTCAAACGGAGCCTTAGTAAAAAGTTGTAAGCGGACTGTATGCTGAGGAGGAGGAAAAAGAAGAGAAGCGGTTGTAAGTTTAGAACCGACTTATGTACGAGAACCATAAACTTGGTGAGAAAAACCTCTGGGTAAGCTATCTACTGTATAGACCGCAAGTACATATACAATCAGCAGAGGATTATTAACATTACTTTAATGAAACTCTGTAGTGTACGTAGCTACCTAGTACAGATACAATATGCATATATCGGTAGCATATATCAATCTTGGTTCAGGTATTATATTTATTTTTGAACTCTTGGGAGTGAGTGATAAACTTTGGCCCCGTTTGGCCGGGCTCCGGTGGCTCCGGCTCCGGCCTGTCGGCTCCTGAGCGGTCGACACTCGGCTACTGTTCATCGGAGCCATTTTTCTCTCTCCTCCTTTTCTCTCTCACTGACACTACCGGAGCCGGAGAAGCTCATTTTTCTGGTTCCGCGACTCCGGCACCTGTCGGCTCCTGGGCGATCGACACCTGGCTACAGTGCAAGAGCCGGAGGCCCCAGAGAGCCTAGCCAAACAGGGCCTTTATCGATCTATAGAACCGATCCGTGTGACCCGTATATGTGTGCATCCAATATTCCGCACATCAAATGCCATGCGAGATTGAAGGGGAACATGCACCATGCGTGTACACGTGTGAGGGGAATGGTGTTTCACTGCCGCCCGGCCGGGCCGGCCCCTTCTCCATAAAGTAACATAGCACGCATGGCGCCGCAGCCTGCCGCTACAGCGCAACCATGTCTAAAGATTGCTAGCTACACATACGTTTTGTTTATTTGGCTTATAAATCGTATTTTTTTTAGTCGACGAATAATATTTTTTCTCACAACAAATCAGCCAACAGTACTTTCAGTCATGACTTATCAGCCAAGCGAAAAGAACAATAGTGTCGTCCCATGATATTCCCACTGCTGCTTGTCGACGCGTACTCCATGTTCTCCACGACCACAATGAGCAGGTGCCATCGATCGTTAGACATGTAGTATTTGATCTCTTTCTAACTGAACCGAGATCAAAGTGCAATGCTTGTCAAAATCTCGATTTTTTTTGCATCGGAGTTTACATGTTTACGATAAGAGTTAGATCGAGGGTCTGATTCTACTATTCTTGTCGATAGAGTTTACGTTCCTATGATTTTTATATTCAAAGTTTTAATGGTTTGTTATCAGAGTTAGTGGTGTGTCGGGTGGGGTGAGGGGGTGTCTGACTCTATGATTCTTGTCTATAGAATCTATTTCCTCCATTTTAAATTCTAAGATTTTTTGGCTTTTTTAGATATATTATATCTAAATACATAGTAAAAGTAATATATCTGAAAAGATAAAGTGTCTTTTAATTTAAAATGAAGAGAGTACATTCTATCATTTTTTTGGTTCTGTTTTTAATAATTTACGAAAAAAAACTTTTTTAGTAGCATTTACGTAAATACCTGCCATTCAAGAAATAACAGGGCCGGAGACACATATGGGCCTAGGGCCACTGGTAGGGTCGTGGACATTGTCTAAAAAATCATATTACCTAGATAATTTATGGTCTCCAACAGATATGCTATTTTTTTTTTTGTTTTGAATCCAATTTAGATAATTTATGGCATAAACTAGATTTCAACGTATGTTGTATCTGGCTTTTTAAAATATCCGGCCGGCTATCCCATAAATTATGCTAGGTAAATAAAGCACCCTCCCGTGCGATTTCCTGGGCGTGGGAGTCCTTCCCGCAAGAGAGAGCTTTTGCGCGGCTCTATTCTCACTACGTGAAAAACGGTTTTTAGCAACGGGATAATTTTTTTAGGGGTGGCTGGTGATGGAGCCGCTCCTACAGTGACGTGCTCGGAATCCACGAGACCAGCCGCCCCTACAAATGAAACAGCAGGAGCGGCTGGTGATACGAGCCGCCCCTATAAATGGATAGGATTTGTAGGGGCGGCTCAATCACCAGCCGCCCCCGGTGTTTCTATTTGTAGGGGCGGCTGGTGATTGAACCGCCCCCAGAAATACCCCACGTATGGTTCAACCGTCCGAAATATCTACTGCCTCCTCTCTCTCTCTCTCTTAGTCTCGACTCCCTCTCTCTCTCTCACTCGCTCTCCCTCTCCTCCGACTCTCTTCGAGCCCCTTCGTCTCTCCCCCACGCCGCCCCTCCCTCTCCCCCACGCGGTGACGGGACCTCCCTCTCCAGCGGAGGCGCACGGCGTCGCACCCCCCTCTTCTCCGCGCGGCGGCACTCGGCGGCGCACCCTAGGGTGGTGGGGGTTCTACCGGGTGGGACGAGGAGTCCATCCTCGCCGCGATGGTCGTCGAGGACACCCCCATCCGCGAGTCCCGTCGCAAGAGGCGGGCCTCCACCTCCTCCGCCGGCGGCAGCGCCGGATCCAGCACCAGGTACGGCGGCCAACCCGCCTAATTCTTTTCCTGCTCGGGTTCTCACCGGTACGGCGGTGCAATAGCCCTGCTTTTACACCAGTCTGCTGTTTTTCTTCGTTTCTCCCGTTCAGCTCGCCTATACGTTCGATTCGGCCATTTTCTGCATCAACGGGGCCAAGCGACCACCGGCGCCGCCGCCCTACTCCTAGCTGCCCAGGTCCCTTCGTCGATGACGAGCGCCCACCACAGCAGGTACTCTTTCCCCCCTCTCTCCCCTTCCTTCTCTGCAAAACTGAGCACCCGGCCCCGAACCCTATCCGGATATGATCTAATCACAAGTCTGTATGCATGTGGCTTCGGGGGGGTGTTTTTTTCACAAATTATTGGGTCCGTTCCTGCCTCTTGCATTCTAGGATGGCGACGCTGGGGAATATGAAGATCAAGACGTCGACGTGTAAGAGGATTGTGAAGGAGCTGCGCTCGTACGAGAAGGAGGTGGAGAAGGAGGCGGCCAAGACCGCCGACATGAAGGAGAAGGGCGCCGATCCCTACGATCTCAAACAGCAGGTGCTGACAAGTCCCTCTGATTCTCAGAGCATTCTTCTACTACTATTTGTGTTCCTCTTGACGCAGTTATTGACCCCACCCTGCCCTAGTGGTTGCAAAGCAACCTAAGATTATATTAGTATGTTGTGTTGCTGAAGGTTTACATTACAATACCTGCCACTGGTTGTGATCTGATATGCTTACAATTCTTATAACTAGTTCAAATTTATCTTTGTTCACAGGATTATCTTGCTCAATTTGACAACACTCCTGACCACTTTGTATGTGTTATCTAAATTCTAACGCTACCACATTGGTCCTCCTATGCTTGCAGCTCTGATCTGGAGCTAGCTATAGCACTTCAATAGCAAGAGTTTGAGCGGCAACCACAAAGGTTTCAAGCTCCACCACCACAGCAACAACAACAACAGTAAGTATAGGAGCCAGGGATTACATATGTCCCTGCAAAGTTTTAATTATAACATCAAAGTTTATATTGTGTGTTCACTTGTTCTGTAAATTTATTGTGTGTTCACTTGTTCCGTAATCCATGAATATCACCAAAGTTTATATTGTGGTACTTCCTAGAATATCATACCAACAGTATGCCAAGCACTATGATATCAAAAAGGAAAAATCATCCATGTATCTCAGTATCATTTTCATGTCTTTCATGTCTTTGTGAAAGTGCTAAGATGAATAACTGTATGCTAAGCAGCCCTTCCGTCGAATTTGAATTATAAATTTAATTTTTTTTGTGGAAAAATGATTTGTAGGGGCGATTGGTACTGTAGCCGTCCCTACAAATTAATTTATAGGGGCGGCTCCCAGACCGCCCCTATAAATTAATTTGTAGGGACGGCTACAGTACCAACCGCCCCTACAAATCGATTTGTAGGGGCGGACTGGAAATCGCCCCTACAAATGCATGATTTGTAGCCACCCTTTCATAGGGGCGGCTGGCAAAATCGCCCCTACAAACGGTTACCAGCCGCCCCTAAAAAACGTTTTTCTACGTCCCGCCGGTACACTGCTTTGTCTGGCTTCGACTCCTCCCATCCGCAACCACCATTGTGCCTCGGAGAGGACGACAGCTCTGCGCCGCGGCTGCCGTCATGTTGGTGCTAGAGCTGGATGAGGAGTCGCTGGTGTGCCCGCAGCATCACGCCCACCAACGGCCGCGCTCTACGGCGTCGCTTCCCTCTAGGTGCCGGGGGTCGTCAACATCGTCACGGATACGCAAATTCACGTAGCTGCGTTCGCCATCACCCTCCCTGTCCCCGTGCCGCTTCCAGTGTCCCGCACCGGCCAAGCTACAGGAGGAGGCGGTCATGGCGGCGCGCGGGGACGGTGGGAACAGGCACAGCTTAACCAGTCATCAGATCAGCCGCATCCGCACCACGGGCTCTGCGGAGGCCGCCGAACTCTGGCACCGTGTAGCAAACTCGAATGCTGCTAGTTCAGCTGGCCACCGCGCTGCACCTGCGCGGCTCCAGTAGTAGCAGACTAGCAGCAATGCTATTCTTTTAACATAGTACCGGGCCCAAAATAGAAGTCTTTTCATAATAAAATTATTTAAAGATATAAATATTGCACGTATTTTTATAGAGACAATTCTGTATTTGGCACTGAAACAATCACTCTTCCGCATTTGGCACTGAAAATTTTGAATTTTCTTATCTAGCATCAACTTAAAAATTCCTTCCGTATATGACACTTCCATCCATTTGATGCACTAACGGTGTCAAGTGCCACCTAAAATGACATATATGTCATTCTATGTACCAGCAACATGTAGTGTCAGATAGAAAAAGAATAAATGAACATAATGTCAAATAAGGAAAGCACAAATATCACAAATATACTTGTGAATGAAACATACCATTTTGATAATTGAAGAGTGGCAATAATAATCAATAAATTTGATGCACAAACTTCACAAATCTGACCACATTGTCAGCATACTTAAAAAAAACAAAAAAAAAATGTAAACACACGAATTCCTGCTGCTACTATGGTGCTTGCGAAATTCAGCTGATTGGTTGTTTAACTGATCGCTAACATATTTGAGCTACTCCTTCAATATGCGCTTAGGCAATTCTGAAAATTTCAATTTCTTTGTAAACTCGATTGGGTCAATGTCGTGTGATTTTTTATGATAAGGTGGTCTGATTCTTTGTTTCAGAGGGCGAAGCCGGATATTTCTTTCCATTATATATGTCGGACAATTGTAAGTAGTAGCACACCCGGAGGTGAGCTACAATTTTTTTTTATCTGCTGCAGAAACTACTGTTACAGAGAAAAGTATAGAGCCAGATCCACTATTGTTTACCTTTCAAAAAAAACCAATAATTTGTTCATGTACAATTTACGTAACTGAACTGAAGGGAGACGAGCTTCGGCTCGACTGGCCAGGAGGTGAGGCTTAAGGCCTCTGCCTGCTGACCGGAGTTCAAGGCCCGCTGTGGGCAGAATTTTCGGTACCCATCAAAAAAAAATCTCCTCGTCTGTCTCGACTTTTCCAAAGCACAGGCAACGGACCGGCCCACTCACAGGGTAACGGGCCCCTGTGTAAGAGCGGGACACGGTGTTCGGGGGTTTTCTCGACCTGCGTGAGAAGGTCTTCTTCCTTAAGCACAAAGTTGCGGGGGCTGTCTGTCCAGTAGACCGAGTTTTTTTTTTACGTAACTGAACTGACGAACCATTTGGTGACACTGCTATTGGTTACAAAGTACTAACCTATTAATCTCTGGTGTTGACCTTCCTACAGAAAGCTAGATGATCTCTTGAATCAATCCAGATGGAGGCATGGAATTCTCTTTTCTGCTGACACAATGTTGATGGAGTGGGTCAATGTCACCCGCAGTGACTTTGGTAACCTATAAACTATGCTCATATTGGCCCCGTTCGCTGGTCTGAATCTTGGCTGAAAATACTGTTTTTGCTAAATTGCTGTGAGAGAAAAACACTGTTCCGACTGAAAAAATAAGCCGAACAAGTCGAATATGGGGTAAGCCGAACGGGCCATTGTGAGGTTTTCTTGGATGTTCAGGAACGAGCCGCAGATGTTCCCGCCAAGATTTGTGGGAACACAGGTGTTTACATTTTTTTTTTGTTTTTTTTAAGTACGCTGATAATGTGGTCAGATTTGTAAAGTTTGCGCATCAAATTTATTGATTATTATTGCCACTCTTCAATTATCAAAATGCTATGTTTCATTCACAAGTATATTTGTGATATTTGTGCTTTGTTATTTGACACTATGTTCATTTATTTTTTTTCCTATCTGGCATTACATGTTGCTGGTACATAGAAGGGCATATATGTCATTTTAGGTGGCACTTGACACCGTTAGTGCATCAAATGGACAGAAGTGCTATATATGGAAGGAATTTTCAAGTTGATGCTAGATAAGGAGGTTTAAAATTTTCAATGCCAAATACAAAAGAGTGATTTGTTTCAGTGCCAAATACAGAATTCTCTCATTTTTATAAACCTAGTCAAAATTAAGTAAGTTTAGTTTATATGTATTTGGTAACGATTTTCTTTCTAGGACGGAGGGAGTACTCCAATAGAACAAATTGAAGAGATCAGCAGCTAGCTCTAGAAATTGCAGTGATCAGACTTGACAAAGTTCATCTATATTGTGCTAGAATATACAGTTTTGTACTGAGCCATGTCAATGGTCTGGGTAGGTGACGTAGAATTTTTCAGTAAGAATATAAGAAATAGCTAGGCTGTTGTAAAGTCTTCTTCTTTTGAGAGGCTTTCTATTTTATAGAATAGCTAAAATATAGAATTTAGCAACCCATTTTAGATAATATCTTGGAGATGCTCTAACATATATAGTTGTTAAAATCTCGATTCTATGTACGTTTTTATGACTTTGTGATCCTAGTTTACAGGGTTGGTTCTACGATTCTGTTAGGACGACGATATCCCGCGACCTGTCGCGCTCTCACAGAGCGCACGACCCCTCCTATCCTGCGCATGATCCGTTCCGACCAACTCTGCCACTGACTCCTTTTACAGCAAGCCTAATAATATATTTAATATGTCCTTTCTCTTTTAAGGAAAGAGCCATCTACGTGGCCACATCCCCGCTGATGCTCATTTCCTAACGTGACAAATCATTTAAAATGTTATAACTTTTGACTGGTGTATCTGTTTTAAATTTTGTCTACACCGATGTGTCTTACGTGACAAGGCGAACCAAAGTAGATCCCACTTACATATGTTTCAAACAATTTTTTAATAGCAATTTATGTGTAAAAATGTGTTAGGAGATTTATGAAAAGAGTTGCTACCATGTAATACTAAACTTGCTACTCAAAAATATACTACCGTTTTTACATGGTATGCATATTGATTGTTACTATAGGAATATGATAAATTTGTTGTATAATATTTACATAAAGGCAATAACCCTCTAAAGAGGAACGGGCCAAAACAAAACAAGCTAAAACCTAAGGGCTAAATTATTAAAATAAATATTGCATAAGCTGACAATTAGGGGCAAGTTATTATACAACAAATTATAAAAAGCCAGGAAACTTGACTTGCTGTCAACTGAGGGTATTTATTAAAAAAAATAAGAGTGACGATATAAAACAAGACAAGCTGCAACTTAGGGTAAATTATTAGAACAAGCATTGCATAAGCTGCCAACTAGAGGGGCAAGTTATTATAAAACTCACTATATAAGACTGGAAACATGGCTAGCTGAAAATTGAAGGGACATTTATTGAAAAGACAAGAGTAGCAACCCAAAATAAGACAAGTTGTACCTGAGGGCAAATTATTAGAAGAAGTATTGCATAAGGTGTTAAGTTAGAGGGTAAGTTATTATACAACTAATATGTAAGATTTAGAAATGCACTCGAACATAAAAGGGTGACTGAGAACTGAAACTAAAAACATTAAAAAAACATGACTAAATACTAAAACTAAAAAAAAAACTTGACTGAAAAATGAAACTGGGGGCAAATTCTTTTGTGGCAACTTATAGATGCAATGGCTACCCTTTTGTAACAACTTATACATTATAGGTGAGGCAACTAATATGCAGGATTTAGTAAGACATTCAAACCTAAAAGGTTGACTGAAATCTAAAACTTAAAAAAAAAAAACTTGACAAAAAATAAAACTAAAAAATAAAAAAGTTTTGAAAACTGAAAATAAAAACATTTGAAAAACCTCATAAAAACTGAAACCAAATGAAAAAAAACAGAAATGAAACAAAAGCTAAAATTACCAGATACTAAAACTGAAAAATAACAACCAAATAGAAAATTAAAACTAAAGTAGACACAATAAAAAAATAAAACAGAAATTATCAGATACTAAAACTGAAACAGACAACTAGAAAATCAACAAAACTGAAAACTAAAATGTACACAATGAAAAAAAAATAAAAATGAAACTAAAGAAAAATGAAACTGAAAATGACAAAAATTACAAAATGAAATTGCAAACTGAAATTGGAAAATGAAATTACAAACTGAACTTGCTAAATTGATGTGTGGCAAGTTTAATTACAAAGTATGTAGCAAGTTATATTTAGAGCAAGTCGCAAGATATCGTGAAATGACAAGCTCTGAGAAATATGACTTCCAAACACATGAAAATTTAAACTGGAATTAAAAGAAAAAAATGAAACAAGACAATCTACAATTTAGGAGACAAAATATAAAATAAGCATTGTATAAGCTGTCAACTGGACAAATTATTAAAAATGCCAACATAGGTAGATTGTTTTACAATATGAAATTAGAAATTGAAATTGCAAACTGAAATTAAAAATGGAATTGCTAAACTGAAACTAAAAACTAAAATTACAAAATGAAATTGTAAAGTGAAATTAGAAAATGAAATTACTAACTGAAATTAAAAACTAAAATTACAAAATGAAATTGCAGAACTGAAATTACAAAATGAAATTGCAAACTAAAATTAGGAACTGAAATTACAAAATTAAATTGCAAACTGAACAAGCTGTCGCAACAGGATCAGGTGTCGCTGGTGGACTACCACGTCGTGCCGCAGTTCTACTCCAACTCCATCGAGACCGCCAGCAACCCCGTGCGCACGCAGGCGTTGGGCTCCGACGGGCCATACACGCTCAACATCACCGCCGACACCAACTGCCAGGTGAACGTGTCCACGGGCCTCGTCGCCACCTGCCTCGGCACCGCGCTGCTCCGTCGACAGCATGATGCTGCCCAACGACTTGTTCGGCGTCAAGCCCCTGGTGTCAGTGTCATCCGCGCCCGCCAAGAAGCCGTCCAAGGTAGGACCCGTCCGCCGAGGCGCCGCCCTCCGGCGCGGCCGCGCGCGGCGCCACGGTCGCCAGCCGGAGCTTGCGCGGCGGATGGCCATGGCCCGCGCGGCCGGGGCCGAAGCGCAGCCGGCGGGCGCGCGGCCGGAGCAGCTCCGGCACAGCAACGGGCGCACTGTGGCGAGCACGATGCGCGGAGGCAGACGGCGCACGCGCTCTTCGGGGTCGCGATGCTCTCTGTCCGAACAAAACGAACAAGCAGCTTGGTGCGCGGGTGTCGGGGAGAGGAAGTACGGGGCCGGCGCGTCGTAGAGGGTCGCGCGATAGCCACGGAGCGCGCCCCAGGTCGCTAAATAGACTTTGCGATTCTGTTAAGAAGAATCTACGATTTGATGATTATAGTAGGATCCAATTCAGGATCACCATTTAAGAACTTTGGGCTCTAGTCGAAGTGACCTAGGTGTGGCCCAACATATCTTCCACCCAACCCAGTAAAGCCAAGGGCCCAAGGAAGCTGATCTAAAGTCCGTAAAGACTTTACCCCAATTACCTTAAACTAGATTGTACATTTCTAATATTTTGAGATGCCCAGCGCGCTTGTACGTAGGTTTAGCTTCACATATCAGGGGTGTTTGTTGCATAAAAAACAACATCTGGTGTAGCCTTGGCGTCTTCCACTCTCTTCCGTCATTGTAGGAGCAGCGGGCGCCGACTTGAATGACCATAGCTTTACATCGCCGAACACCCCACTATTGTTAATGAAGATATGTATATGAGATGTAAGAACGAACCAAATCAGTATTAGTTAAGGATTTTTTTATCACTTTTATATTTTCATCAAATTTTGTTATTAATATTATTGTGGAACTGAAACGTCATCTAAGATTATGTGTTTATGTGTTAGTTTGGTTATCTATCGTTACGTGAGCTGGTGCACCATGTTTACGCATTCAGCTGACAGCGACTCTACTAGAGGCGATAATTAACCAGCTCCACTAAAAGGGCAGGACCGGGTAGCACGTCACTGAACGCGAAACAGTGCAAGCTACACTGCTACAGTGTGGCGCGTCACGTCGCCATGCCGTGCAGGTGCAGCTCCAATGCTCCATACGACACGGATCGCCACCGTACACCGCCTGCCATCCTTCGCTCGGGTCGGCCGCTGCGCCTCACTCCGCCTATTAGCTGGTTGATTTGTGGGATCATAAGCTGCTGGTTTACTGATAAGTGCTGGCTGAAATCAACGAGCGAACGTGCTCACTCCGGTAGCGTATCAGATCCTGTCTCGTATCAATGAACCGTATGTGATCCCAGTGTCTACTGGCTCCCCTGTATATTGACATCTACGGAGTATATATGCAGTCAATTACTATTGCTATGATGGTTTGCAGATAAACAAAATGTGCACGTTTGCCTCGTCGTCTGCTGGTGATGGGAATTGGGAAATGCTTAAATGCGTGGCGGACCACTGGGTCCATCCTGGATCATTTGGAGGGGTGCGCTGCGCACCCGGTCAAGTAACTTCGCTTTTCCGCAACAGACTCAAAGTACAGAGAGACCAGCAGTGGTTGAGTACAGTGAAACTAGCCCGATATGTTTAACTTCTTTCTTTCTTTCTTTCTTTCTTTCTATGACGGGCATTCCCTGATTCCATGCTACACACAAGCTAGCCTTGCACATGATAAACGCACCAAAATACCGAACCAGAGATTTAACAAATAAAAATAGCTCAGATGGGTAATTTAAAAGCAAATTTAGGTGTCACTTTAAATTATGTTCCATTACGGTAGATAATGGTAGCTTAGAGGTAGATTAGGGTGCTGTTATTTATGTTTTTTTAGTAAAGTTCATTGTGGTTCCTTAAACTTTTCATAGGTTCTCATCTGGGTCCTCTCACTAAAAATGTGACCATTTATGTCCTCGATCTAATGGCACGAGCAGAGACCGAAAACCACACACAACACCTAAGTAACCATGACAACATGGATGGGGTTCGATAAAGTTTAGAAAAAAAAAAACTCCCTCCCCATCTCTCCCCGTCCACTCCCTCTGTGTTCTATGTGGTCTGGTAAGGAAATATTTTTCATGGTCGATAAAGTATTAAACTAATTATAAATCCTAATATATGCATGTTTACTTGGTCTAGAATGGGACACACGTATAAAAAGTAATCTGATGCCATATATAGTAAATCTATTTGGAGACATAAATGTTAATAACTTCAACATTTTTAATCAAATAAGTATCGTTAGGTAGATTATGAAGTATATTTCATAGTAAATCTATTTGGAGACATAAATGTTGATATTTTTTATTTAAAAATAGGTTAAATTTGAGGAAGTTTGACTGCTCTCAAATCTATAATTGTATTCTTTTTTGGACGGAAGGGGTACCTTTCATAGTGGTAGAGGTGGATAACCTAGATGCAAGTTTAGAGTTATTTAAAGTTATCTTTCGTAACGGCAAATGTGACAGTTTTATATACAAATTTAAGGGGTTATTTATGCATTTTTATAATGCCATATGTGAGTAATTTTTTAAGAAAACGTAATAGATCAAATGGCCACTACTTTTTTTATTATTGGCAGTGATGATTAGAGTCTACCAAATTAAAACCTAGATGTTTCTGATTATTGTGAGAAATTTTAGAATGTATCTTTTTTTCCTAATGCGTCTCATGAGAATCAACATGGAGCCCCCATCAGAGACCTCAAATTAATAATATTAAAAAATGAATTCTATTTTTTATAATTATAGATAGATATATGATGTAACTAAAAATTGGGGGTATGTAGCACCTATCACTACTACAGAATGGACTTGTTGTCCCGGGCGGTAACGGCCTTTAGTCCCGGTTACCACACCGGGACAACGATCCCGGGATTAAAGGTGGAACCTTCAGTCCCGGGTCATCGAGCCAGGACTAAAGAGGGACCTTTAGTTCCGGTTGGTGTTACCAACCGGGACTAAAGGCCCTCCAGCCGAGCAAACGTGGCCGCACCCTTTAGTCCCGGTTGGTAACCCCAACCGGGACTAAAGGTTTCTTTTCTTTTTCTTTTTTTTGTTTAATTTGTTTTCAGTTCAGTTACACATATTTGTTTAATATATAATACGTTTTTATGTATGTATTCTACGCTGCTAATATAAATACACGCACGCATATAATTACATCTAATTCTCATCTCGAGCATTATTATATTCGAATAAAGTATGAAACTATATATATTATAGATATATATGTATATATACAACACTTTCATAATCTTGTTCTCGAAAATAACGATATCAATAAACATTTAATTTACATCATTAGTTCCTTAGATCAAAGTAGAACTTGCCGTTGGGATTTAGCACTTTTTCTAGAAGATATCCTGTTATTGACTCTTGAACTGCTTTCGGATGGTCTTTTTGCATGACCCTTCGTTTCAACCATTCAGTCTTGCATTTTAAATAAAAGGAAAAGTATTAATACATATATATATATATATATATATTCATTTAAAAATAAATAAAAAATTAATATATACGTACTCTGAGGACATCTTCAGGAGTTCTTCTTATGTATGCAGTTGGGCAGGGACTTTTAGTCCCGGTTAGTATTAATACCAGCCGGGACTAAAGATCCCTGCCCCGCGGACGACCGTTGGGCAGGGACCTTTAGTCCCGGTTGGTATTACCAACCGGGACTAAAGGGTCCTTTAGTCCCGGGGGCAAAAAAATGCCGAGGCTAATGCCAAATTGGGACATCGTTCTAAAGTCTGTTCTCTAGTAGTGTATGAAATCGACAAATCTTTTAGAAGACTTTGATTTCGGTGTTAAACACCTAAAAATGCTTAGTTATTTCCGTGTTATACTATGGTAGCCTTATCTTTCACATCGGAAAAAAATAAAATGACAAACATCTAATTACCTCCCATGGTTTCATGTTTGGCTAGCAATCTGGCATGGGTGTCGAGGTCACCATTGAGGTTGCCGTTTACGAGGGTGGATGATTTGAGGAGGATGAATTGGTGGTGGGTGGCCATGGAGGATTGTTGCAAGGGTGGGCTTCAACGACATTGACCTGCTCCACAAGAATGTCGATAGTTTTACTGTTTTGTCCAGCTTATTGTACTATTTTGGCTTTTTCTTGACCTATGTAAACACGCTCAAAGCTTGGAGAATATCTCATTACAAATAAGAACTATATTACATAATATTATCTAAGACATCTTATTACATATGAGATATAATCAATGTGTTTCCTATAACTCTGATGACTCAAAAAAGTATTAGTGAAGCAGTGAACTAATTAAGGTCATTATTGGCGTTGTTCATTTCATACTAGTTTCCAAGAGTGGCAGGATTTGATAGATTAATGAACAAGGTCTGTAATATATAGTTTCATTTCAGCTGGGTTTCCCTGCAGGGTCACCTTGGTCCACAGCTGGCGGCAAGAGTCCCAGTGCACCAGTGCCTTGGCCTGCGGCGTTGGGCGTCCGTGCCTGACATGTCTCGGCAGCCTCATCAGAGGCCCAACATCGACACCGATGGATTCCAAATTGTTGAGGGTCGTCGTCAGCAGCGCTATCCGGGGAGAACGGTGCCCAAACGTCACCGCCCCGTCCCGCTGGACCTCGTGAGTCTCTGCTTCAACTGCCTCGCGCAAGACCACGTCGCCGCTCAGTGTCGCTCTCGGTCCCGTTGCCTCCGTTGCCGGGGGACTAGCCATCGAGCAAGAGTGGGCAAACATGGTCGTTTGTCGGCGTGCAAGCGTCGCCCCAGCCGGAGTGTGGAACGTCGCCCTGCTAGTCCGAGGCGACCCAGCTTGTCACCGGAATGTCGCGCCATGCCAGGTCTGACGTCCACAACGTCGTCGCCTTGTCATGTGCAGCGGTCAACCACGCCGTCACCGTTGGCGCAGCAGCACCACAACAGCAGCTTGCTGGTATCACCACCTCTGGGTGACGTTGATAATCGTCCCAAGATCGAGGTCTTCATCGTCCAGAGGAATGTGGAGCTCGCCGCGTCTGGAGTGGACCTCTCCCTTGTTCTCGTCGTACTCGTTGGTGGAGACCAGCCAGCCGTCACTCCGGAGGAGTTCCAGGCATACCTTTCCTCGAGGTTCCGTGTGTCTATGGGCGCGGCCGGGGTCTGTGCTTGGCTTGGGGGGGGGCTTTGCATGCTTGTGTCAGCTAGACGGCCATTCTAGCGTCGATATGCAGGGAGGCAAAATGTAGATACAAGCGGTGCACCCAGAGCCTGAGCTCATAGTAGACTGTTGCTCGGAGGTTCAACGTTACAACTTTGATACCATGCTGGTTGAGGTGGAGGCATGTCTGACCAAAAGGCCACATCAGGCAGGTCCCACGAGCCAGGCCGTGTCGGAGGTAGCCCAGGTGGTGGACCTGTGCCTTTCAGGACCAGACGAGTGTGGCTCGGGCCAAACCTCACCAAGGCCCTCGCTCTTGGTGCCGGAGCAGGCTAGGGGATCCCCACCCCCGGTCTCGACTTCCCCGCCAACCAGGTAGGTGCAGACGGAGGCGGCCCAGCCACACCAGCTATTGATGGCAGTGCGCCTGACGCGACGGCCGCAACGTCGACCGAGGACTTCATCGCTGTATTCAAGAAGCCGCTCACGATGCATGTCTTGTCGTCGCCTCCAAGACTGTGGCTAACCCGAGCGGCCAGAGCGCGGACGGGGGAGCTGGATGACTCAGAGCTCGTCCCCAAGAGGAGCGCTAGGCTTGCCGCCAAGAGCAGGCACAGGGAACAAAAGCCGGAGGCTCAAGCGCGGAAGGTGATGATGAAACGTCTGGGGCTCGAGATGGAGACTGAGCTACCTGACGAAGCCTCCTTTGACGAATTACAGACCGCCTTCAAACTCCCCCTGTCGTCGTCGATGCGGGAAGCCATGCAGGTCCTCTTCCCGGGCAGGAAGCCGCGGGCCTAGACGCTCGCTTTTGTCTTGCTGATTTGGTCGCAAAACACCTATCCTATGTAATTTTTTCTAAGTGTATCCAGTAGCTAGGTGGTAAGGTGCGTTGTGTCACGAAGGCTCCTTGCTTACGTGATCGCGCACGGGTGTACTCATAACTATTTTTCTCTTGATGAAAAACAGGTGAATGGTCCGATCGCGAAAAAAATGCTATAGCCATAGCATTTAATTGTTGCATTGCGTTGCGAAACATTTAGGTTACAGTTAGACTCATTTCCGTTTCCACGGCTTATGATGAAATGGTCCGATCATATAGTGGGATTTCGTTTTGCTTCCAAGATATAGCCGAGCGAGTGTGAATACGAGGTTCCATTTAGATGAAACCCATTCATTCTCTATTAGTTTAGCCCATATGGCATCTCATTTTAAAGACTGAAACTCTTATGAAACCTGTACTGAGATGAGCTAAAGATCCGGCGCGGAAGCTCAAATTTGTTCCGTATCGATCGGCTGGCTCGACGTGCATGACTTTTCCTATTTGAAAAGTTGGTACGTAGCAGGTATTCACACTGCATACCTGATATCTGACTGAATTAATAACAGAACAAGAGCGTTTCACCTGGCTACAGCAACCCCCCTGTGATCACAATCATCGGCCACCATGCGTGCTTGCTCTGTCGTCGAGAGGGACATGAGTGAGGGCCATAAAATAAGATCCACGGCGCGTGGACGGCGGAGATTAAACGACGGCCGGGGGGACCATTAACGGTGCATAGTAGCAGCAGCAAGTGTAAAACTGTATACTAAGCTACAACTAGCTGAGTAGCACTTCCGTCTAGCAGCAGCCATTGCTAATTTGCTGGCCCGTTCCCTGGTCTAAAATTTGGCTGAAAAATACTATTTTGGCTGAATTGTTATGAGAGAAAAACGTTGTTCCGGCTGAAAAATGAAGCCGAACAAGTCGAATATGGAGTAAGCCGGCTAGCTTGTGGTAATGTACGGCCACTAGCTAGCTATATACTTTGCACAATTGGATCCATCACCAGCCAAATCTTGTACTACGATCGATGTGTTTTTCATCCCGTCTTTTGCATAGATCAGCTAACTGGAATCCTGGAAAAGCAAACTACTATAGTTAGTAGTATCAATCATACGATCGCCTTAGATATATGCGCACCACCCAACGCAAGTTAACAGCTGGGAGCAGCCAAGTAAACAAACAATTGATATGATGAGCCACGGTTAAGCCACGTTCGATCTCATTGTCAAGGAAGGGGCAATAATGATTATCCTGGTAGCTGTAGCTGTAGCTGTAGTAGTAGTAGTTGTTGTTGTAGTAGTAGGTAGTACATGTGTTAAGCGACTAGTAGTTACTACCCCTCTATTCCAAATTATAAATCGGTTTACCTTTTTAATAAAAAAATTAAAACAACTTATAATTTGAAATAAAGAAAGTATATATTTGCTTACATACGGTCCAATCCGAGACACTACCTCGTCTTTCTTTGGCTACGAACAGTATAGATACATTCCTGCCATTTTAGAGAAAAAAAAAACTTTGTGGAGTCAATGTTTAACTATTACTCGTTGCATATATTCATTCTATAGGTTAATTATTTATTTACATATACATTTTGCGGTGTCAAAATAAAGTATAGACTGAAAAACCACGACAGTTTTGGATAAGATAGAAAGATGAATTCAGACTATATACATAATCAAGAAGCAGCTGTCAATATAATTGGCATGGCCGGCACCCATCAGCGAGCATGAGAGAAAATTCGTCGATTTGGGTGGCGGCAGCCTCTGCCCTCTGGTGAGCCCAAAGGCCTTCAAGTTTCCTCTCTCCTCCGATCCCTTTCGACATCAACGTCCAAATCACACCTTTAACTAACATCATCACTACACTCTCCCTCTCATCAAAATAATTTAAAGAGAAAATCTAACATCACCACTGCAGAAAGTACTCCTATATAGTGTTTTCATAACCGAGACCGACATCTGGACCAATAGCAATCCATCGCCTTCCTATTGGCTGAGGCGTGGGCCCCGCCGGAAAGCATACAAGGCAAAAAAACTAGAGAGCTGCACCAGCGCGGGGGTAACACGTACACCAGCTGACCAGCGGTGCTATATATTGTAGTACAAAATATATAGAGTATGTAATAAGCTAAAGTGAGGTCAGATGGTATGGAGTAATTACAGGTCGACAGAGCGAAGTTAGTTTGCAGCAAAAGTAATGCGCCAGGCTTAGTTGGCTCTTTGGCACGGTTTATGTCGGTTTCGACTTCATTTATTTTGCGCAAATTGAGGTACTGTAGTGTGAGGTTGTTTTTGTAAGCCGGGGTTAAAATGAATTAGAAGCCGAAAAAACCAGTTTTTCTGGTTTCACCGGCTTTGGCTTCACCGGTGAAGCCATTTTAGATGAGCCGTGCCAAATTGGGCTTTTCCCTTGAAAACCCTACAAACTTGGAGGACACGAAGAGCTCCACTACGCTAGCTACTAGTAGTGGTATGTCCAAGTCCAATCAAACAAATGCAAGGACTAATAATCATGTACTAGAACTAATGATGAACATGATCATCCAACGATCAGTTCTACGGTTACATACGTACAATAGATGCAGTAGTAGCCTGTGTGCTCATTTGTGATAACTACTAACATCAGATGTCATCACACTGATGTGCAGAGCAAGCAGAAGAATGGTTTGCACTTTGCAGAGGACAAGGAGGATGAGCAGCGACTGGTACTGGTAGAAAGCAGCAAAGGCGGGGGTACGGTAGAAGGTGCACGTGCAGGAGCGGGTCAAAAGAACAGAAACCCACCCTGGCCGAGCAGGCAGAACGGGAAGGGGGCGGTCTCGTCAGCAGTCAGGCCCATGCCGATGATGCCGCCGCTGTTGCCGCTTCCGAGACCGAGATTCGGCACATGCTGCACCCCGGCCCCGCAGTAGGTGGCGGCGGGGGGATCGAAGGTGGGGAGCACAACAGACGGCGGCTTCTGCTCCGCCGCCCATTCCCATTGCCAGCCGTCCAGGCCCTTGGCGGCGGCGCCTCCGAGCGCCGCCAGCAGCGGGTGGTGGTGGAGTACTGGCACTGGCGCCGGCGGGAGCGGGCGGGCGGGCTGGGAGGCGAGCTGCATGCGGCGGCGCTTCTTCTCGGCGGCCTGCTCGACGAGGCTGCGCGTGACGCCGTCGGGGTCCTCGGCGAGCCTGGCGAGGAAGGACATGAGCTGGTCGGGCCGCCGCTCCGTGGCCTGCAGGCGCCGGCTCATCTGCGCCAGCTCCTCCCCGATGGCCGTCTGCTCCTGCCGCAGCCGCTGCACCTCCTCCAGCAGCGCCGGCGCCTCCTTGTTCTCTTCCGGATCCCCGTCCCCCTCCTCCTCCTGACGATGATGACGATGATCCTCGCCTGTACCGATACAGAAGCCGGCCGCCGCCGCGTACTGCGCCTGCGCGTGCGCATCGCCGCCGGAGGAGGCGGAGCAGGCGGCGCCCTGCTCGCCGCGCTTCCTGCGGCGCACGATGCGCGGCAGCAGGTGCGTCTGGCCGCGCAGGAACGACTCGTGCGCGAACTCCCACCGGTCTGGGTGCACCTTCCGGAACCCCTGCGGGCATCCATGGCGCCAGGGTAAGTGTACAGCAGGAGGACATGTGACTATGTGAGGAAGACAACGAACGACCATGACCCTTATTCACGCGCGCACTTACGTATGTGCTGAGCTGGCGCACGAAGCTGGAGAAGTTGCTGTGCTTGAAGAAGCAGGGGAGGAGCAGCCGCGAGAAGCCAGCGGGGTCGACGACGACGAACCTGTTGTTCTCCCTGCCCCATCGCACGAGCGCGTCCGTCCGCGGGTCGCACACCATCTGGTAGGTCTTGGCCACGAACGTCGCCGTCTGGAGGAGCTGGTGGTCGCCTCCGCCGCCGACGCCGCACCCGGCGAGCAGCCCCAGCGCGAGCTCCGTGTGGAGGCCGTCCATCATCAGCCGGAGGCTAGCTTGAGATCGAGCCGATCGATCGATGATACGGTAGGAAACACGATCGAGCGATTCAAGCCTCGCCTGCAGCGCCGCCGACCCCGTTTCCGCGCAGCACGCTGCAGGCAAGCGCCCGTGCGAGCCGGTCTCGCTCCGAGCTGGGTGTCAATTTCTCTCAAAAGGCAGCAGGCGGGGCCGGGGGTTACTAATTAGGGATTTTTTATCTAGGTCATTACACTTTTTCAAGTTTGGATAATTCGACCTGCCGCCGGGGGCGGATGGACGGATCAAGGGCAAGGGCCCAGCACCAGATATGGCCTGAGTTTTTCTTTTTAATTTTTTGGCCGCTTCATCAGAGAATGGGTGGTGGGCCCGGGTCAGGTAGGGGCCCTCTTGCTTTCCGCGGTTGATTAAACAAATGCACGCTACGTTGTAGGTGTGCTCTCTTCAAAAATATCTTGTCCCCTTGGAGCCTACTCCTTGGATCAAGGATGGGAATGGGATGCATCATGATCATGCATGCCAACCCCTACTTGGTCCCCAAGCTGAGCAGCTGCCTGCTGCTTGATCGATGCCTGCCTTCCAAATCGGGCATGGAGGATTACTTTTGCAAACATACTTTATCAGCCCGCGATCGTGAAAGCAAAGAATAAGGGTACCGATCTTTAGGTTTCTTTATAACTGGGCAGCGTGTCCGTGTGTTGGTACGAGACAGCTAAGCTTTTGTATTAAAAACACACGGATCGCATGATAAAATAATAATACTGTTAAATTAAATAACGACGTTAAAGTGACATTTAATTCAAAAAAACAAAGTTCGTGAAATTAACATAGTCATAGAGAGCGCGGCGTCGTAGGCTTAACAACTCTACTATATAGATCTTTCCGTGACGCGGCTAAGATAATATTTTATATCGGCAAAAAAAAATCTCTGATATCTATTTTTTCGTGCATTATCTTACCTTCTTTAGCGGTCTTAGTCTTATCTCCTAATGGTGCACAAGAACTGTTACTTTCCATGCGCTGCAACTGAACAACCATGTACATAGGGTGATTTATCTAGGTAATGCAACCGAAAATTCATCAACCCCATGCCTGAGTTTTTCCAACTACTGTGGCTACAACAATGTCAAGGTTGACCTTAAGTTCAAAATCCATGGTGAATGCAGCATGTTTAAAAGTGTTTCACGGGTCGCCTGAGGGGTATTCTAGCTTCAATTGGCAAACCATGTGTTAAGTATTGAGGCCACACCATCATGTCATTATCCTTCAGTTGTACAATTACAACACTCAATTCACATAAAAACGTAAATATTCACAGAGCACAAATATTTCTGAGTCGTTAATGCAAACCCATCAATCAAAATAGACAAATATTGATATGAGCAATTGCCTTTTTGTTAAGCATCCATGGGTACCGAGTGCTACAACTACTGCCTCCCCTCATTGTTGGCAGCTCACAGTTGAAAGCCAACTCGCCCCGGGGTGACGTCTGTCAGCAGGCGCATGTCTCCCAACGGCACTTCCCATCCTCAAGTGCTGCACCCTCTTACTGCAACATGCATCATATAGATAACTTATGATTGGAGCAAATACAAATTTTAACCAAAGTTTAACATTGGTTCTAAATGAGTTGCTCACTACTATCTATCTATGTAGGAAAGAAAGGAGGTTTGCTTTAGGAATGAGCTAAATGATAGGCTGGAGTTTATCTCCAAATGCAAAGCCATCTAAGCATCTGGAGCATGGATTAGGAAGAAAACCACAGTGAGAGTAGAAGCAAACAGACATAGCAAGCAATGGCGCACTGGGAGAGCGAGCACGTCTTGGTTTCACTATGTGCTGTCCTCCTACTTCGATCCCGATGCCTCTGATGATGTCTTTGAGCCAGAATTGTTATTCGAATTACATGGAATCAGCATGTGGACCAAAGATCACTAACTTAGTGTTAATTTTCTCTAACGGCAGTGAAAAACATTTAGTCTTGCTCCTAAGAAACCCTGAATTACTTTCAGAACCTTATTAAGTACAGAGCTCTTACCGCCATGAGAGCATGATGTTTGTATAAGCACAGTTCAGATTCAACAAAAAGACATGCTAATGGAACCAAGCACTCCTCTTTACCTGTCATATTGAGATTATCGTGAAGTTTATGGGCTCTTGCTGGACAAAAAACAATACCACCTACAATTCAGGTTTTGTTGATGACAAGGAACGGTGCCATACAAAAACCTGAACACAAACAGCAAAAGAAATCCTATCAAAAGAACAAAAAGGAAAACAATGAGTTGTAGGTGATCTGTGTCTTGTCTAACCGAATTAGGGAGTTGAGAGATCAAAACCTTGCTGCAATCATGAACCACTATCAATCCTGCTCTGACATTTCTAACCACGCCTGTATTTACAAGAAAAACTGGAAAGAGTTGGGAGATTTCTTGCAAATATTAGCTTACAAACAATAGCCAGGTTTCAGTAACGACATTCCTAAGGTAAAATTATTATGGGCAATGTAGGATAGCTTACCATTTTTGTAATCACAGCGGGGCAGCAGGATAGTTTGCATTTGTCCCTCACTTTTTTCATTGTAGCACTTTTTTGTAGTGCATCTGCCCTTGGATTTCTCATCTTCTTCAGAAACTCCCTGCGGTCTTTCTCCATCAGAATAACTCTGTTACAGCTCTGGAAAGGCACGAGAGAACAAGAACAATTATCAAGACGAAGTTCAAGTATTGAGCACACCCATGATGTAAACTTCTTCATGGCAGTACCTTGCAGATGCACTTGAACATGTCCAGAATACAGTTAAAGAAGTCTACATTAAAAACTACAAGTGCAAGCTTCAAGTAGCCAAAATGACCAGGACAGTCACTAAATTTCACCATGGCAGGTACTACATTTGTCTCTTATTCGGGATTCCCAGAAATTTGACATGGGGAAATAAGTTGCAACAACTTGAATGATGCTACAGTGATTGCATAAGCACCAAGATTTTTTGTTCTCAGAATTCAAGAAGTACCAATGGAGTCAAGTATTTAAGCAAGCATTGGACAAAGCAGGTAACAAATTAGCCAACAATATGCTCTCTATAGTAAAAATCGATCAAAACTAATACAAACAGTGCATAAGGAATTACCAAGTGCAATCCCGGTTCAGTCAAGGATGGATCACAAACATTGATCAGTACACACCTAAGATTTGTCATGATATGATCAAGAAGCCTGATTAAATAAGAAAAAAGATTCTTGCATAATCCACATAGGTCTAGGCAATAAGCAAAATGAATGCACCAACCACGGATTTAAGAACAAGATATGCAAGAACTGCATAATGATAGGAAGAAACCCGACACGTACCATTCATCCAGGTCCAACTCCAACATTTGCATCCTCCTTAGTCCTTACGATGCTGGTGCTGCTGCCGCTCCACCTTCCTCAACCCAACTAACGACTTGAGCCACTTCGCCGAGATGCCCATCGCGCCGCCACTCCGGTCGCCTCAATCGCAGTAACCTAAAGACACAAATTTTTCGGTTTCCGTCAGCACCAGCACAAAACTGCAGAACAATGCCACAGGATGGAGGGGAGAAAAGGAGCGCTCACATTACTTATTCAGTTGTATCAGGGGGGATGCTAGGGGCACCTGAGGGGCATCATTTTCAGCATCAGTTGTATCACATGAAACTAACAGCTTCCTTCGTCCTATAGAATGCTTGTTGGAAGTGGCGTCAACTGCCTGGTAACAAAATAATTGTAGCAATCAGGTCCAATTAATGCTCCCATCCTAATAGTAAAAAATCAACTTAGCAATAGAACATTCAGAAATAACATTTGAGCACGAAAGCATATATTTGCAAGCAGAGAGGCAGCAGAAACACCTCCAACAATTAAATGATGAGTAAAAACCAACCCATTTTTTTTCTAAATCAGTGTCAAAATAATTAGAGAGCTAATAAGTACTTGTAGGGAATAGAAGGCAACTCCAAACATGATCAAATGGAACGACTTCACCTTGCTCCTGTAAAATAGCAGTTCATTAAATCTTTTCAACTCTGTCGGGTTGGCGGAACAAATTGTAAAAGTCACGGGACTACCTTTCCCGTCTCTTCTTTGCATCCTGACATAATATTGCAATCAAGAGCACTTAAAACTCTCAGTATGAAAATACTTCGGAGATATGCCATCACAACTACTTCAACACCAGCTTCATTAAATCTTAGCAATTCCATGGCATATCTAGCAAATTTAACAGACATGTCAAGTCAGCACCAGAAAAGGTCAAGCTGAAAATATAGAGTACAAAATAAAGCGAAGATGTGCAAGCTTTGCTTGTTTTTGAAAAAAAAGTATTGAGATGCTAGTAATGCAGGAAGTACTCACGGCTTAGCAATCTCTCTGTAATATCAAACCTAGGATCAAGGCCTTTAACAATACAATCTTGAATTGCATTTTTATAGGAAGGTGCAAAAGTATTTTTATGGGAATCTATAAAGGCCCCGTTCGCTGGTCTGAAACTTGGCTGAAACTGGCTGAAAAACACTGTTCTGGCTGAAATGTTGTGAGAGAAAAACACTGTTCCAGCTGAAAAAAGAAGCCGAACAAGCCAAACTTCAGACCAGCCGAACGAGGCCAAACAGGTAAAAATACATTAACAGTAAATGAGAAGAACCATCACCTCGTCCTCCAGCAGGGAAACAGAGGCCGGCGCAGCGGATGCGTTCAATCGACGAAGCGGTCGGTAGCTGCCGCCACGGAGAAAGATAACGAACCAGGGTAGCACGCCGGGAGCCTCGCCGAAGCACCGTGGACCGGCCGTGCCACCTCCCGCCCGCGGGGTCCACGTCCGCGCGTACCGTGGTCGCCTGGGGAAGCTCGTGTGCTAGGGCCACGGCTTCCGCACCGCCGGGTCTGCGTGCTACCGTACTGTCTGGGCTACGCGCCGGGTTCGCGTGCTCCTATGCCGCCGATGCTTCACACTACCGGGGTCGCACGTCGGGCTGTCTGGCCTCTTTCGCGGCGCCTCCACACGCCAGGGCTCGTGTGTACCTCCTCCACGCGACGTATGGGGAGAGAGGAGTAGAGGAGGACCTGGTCACGCCGGAGGCCTCAACCGCGCCGCTAGGGTTTGCCCTTGCCGGCTGCAGCGAGGCGAGGTGGGAGCGGCCGACGTAGAGGACTTCTTCTCGGATAGAAGCATCAAGTTTTGCAACCAAGAATGCAATCCACAAATCCAGATTCCACCGTAATACCATCACAAACCAGTACTAATAATTACCTGAGCAGAAGGAGAAAATTGCTATTATAGGACGTGAAACAATGGGCTTCGCTATTATAGGACTTCAATCGTTGACTTTGCTAAAACGACATTTGAAACGTTGGCACTTTGTTTTACATGACATTTGGTCCTTTTAATCACTTTTCTCATTTCAAATACATGTATTTTGTCATGGGAGGACCGTATTGCCCTTCAGTCATATTCACGTAAGAGTGGGCAGGTAGGTGCGTGGGCTGCCTGGCTGCTACCACCGTGGCCTTCAATGCGGAGTCTGTCTTCTTCTTTCCAGCCCGAATCAAAGGGGAAAGGATTTCTAGTAGCTCTTCTATAGATTAGGCCAAGATGAGGGATGCAACACCAGCTGATAGGAAGAGGAGCCCATTGAGAGGGAGAGCTACTCCTGAGCAATCGGAGAATCCACATGCCAAGGTCCAATTAATCTCTCGGGTGATTTTGTAGTAGTTTGCGATGCAGCATTAGACACACTTGATAATGATGCACTTGGTGAAATGTTGGGTGATGAAACTGATGAGGAGAGTGTACTGTTATTCTTTTCAGTAAGATCCATGCTTTCTGATAGGATCCTAGTGCCATCTGATGCAGCTATTGTTATTGGTGACACCCTTCTTGATGAAATTGCCAAGGATGAAAGTTTGAGATCTTTACGAACACCGACCTTTCTGGATACATCATCTGCACCACTAGAAGAAGGTGACTTTTTTGGTGATCCCCCTTTGATGACATTGACGAAGTGTCGACACGGAATTTCGTCCCTTGCCGAGGACACAGGCAGCAAGCCAGAAGGGTCCACTCAATGGAGCTAGAGATCCACCTAGCTTCAGCGTAGGGGTGGTCGATCATGCACACTCCTCCCGAGACATGCCAGTCAATTTGACCCTGCAATTGACAAGGAGAGAAAGTTTATCAGTAATTAAGGGCGGAACATGCTGGTGTTGCCAGACAGTCCCGAATATGCGGCTCTGAGAACCGATATGAAAGAAAATCGACTAAATAGTCAATTCCAGCATATTAGTAAGAATAAATCGATTAAAGCTCATTTGGTTGTGTAAGAAGAATCGGTTATCATTCTAGATGAATATCATTGTTTTATATAAATATTGGTCACATGCAAAAAGATATCAACAGTAATTAGTTCATGCTAAGCCAATGACTGCAAGTAACCGAACTCCTTTATAAAAGAAACAGTTCATCATCATTCAACCATTTAATAGAGATAAATCTAATGAACATATTAGATCTCATCTATCGCTATGACCAGTGGGACATGAGGCAGAATCATATAGGCCGTAGAAACAACAATAGACTCGACAACCCTAACTTATTACTAATATCAGTGGGGCATGAGGCAGAATCATGCAGGCCATAATTCAATAATAAGATCATGGGGCTAACACATCTTTCAACCTATCGCTACTTCAACGATCTCGTGATGCGAACTGTTTATGAAAGCACTCGATATCAGCTAAAACAGCCGATTCAGGCATAGCGCACAATTAAGATCATGCCCTCTCAGAAATAGATCTACCAACTAACGATCCCCACTCTACGGTGCTAACAGTGGGGTGTGAGGCAGAATCACACAGGCCGTGATGATGAGCCATGGAACAGTTTTTGCTAGCCAATAGATCTACTTAAGATCAAACACGTCTTAACCACATGCTATGTACGATCAAGATTGATACAAAGTAGCCGATAAAGCATAACTAATCGTTTAAAGTGCAGATTAGATCAGTTTAGATTAACAAACGATGTGTTAAAAAAAGGATATAAGGCTGATCTGGATCAATCTCAATCGAGCGAAGTGATATTGCTATAATCAAATAAATAATGGAAGCAATAAGCAATATCGGTAACTTAATGAATCTATCCGAAGGAATGCCACCCTTAGATAGAGCCGATAATTTGACCTTAATCTAGTTCGAGCAGTGGAGGTCGATCGGATCGATGCGGCCGTACTTGAACTAGACAATAGTCGATAACTAACTTATACCAGAGTCGCAGTGGAGGTCGACCGGATCGATGCAGCCATACGAACAGAGGTATAAGCCATGACGGTACTTACAGACAAGCAGTGGAGGTCGACTGGATCGATGCAGCCGTACTTGCTAAACAACTCGCCGAGATCTACTCTACACCTACTCCTAAGGGGTGGCCGGAGCCGAAAAAGTAAGTAACTTGTATTTGATTGATTGTGTGTCCTTTACAATAGCCGGGCTTTGATATTTATACTCGGGACCTGCGCATGACTCCTATGTAAGCACAACTTATCACAATTTTGACCCTATAGAAAATATTCCTAATTTAAGATAACTTGGACTCTAATCTTTCCCTTTTTGTAGAGTCCAATATGTCTCGTCCTGGCGCCGATCATAGCCTTTGTCGTTATCCGCTGGCGCTATATGAAGAAAGCTGATTTTCAGTGTTGCTTTCAAATCAGCTGATTCCAATCTGCACGTAATTGATTCCTCGAAGACATGATCTTAGAAGCTCTCAAGCCCCTGCGACTCTCCTTCCAAATTTTAGTGTAAACACATGCCTCCCAATTTTGGGATAAAAGTAATTTTATTCTAAAATTATCACGTCTGTATCCCCGATAGGACCATAGTCACGGGCAGAGAATCTTGATCTGGGGTCTACCATTTGTCACCATTTATGTCAGCTCATGAGCCCATGCTTCAAAACTTTTATGAGAGCATCATTGCTTCACGTGCACTTGGACTCATCTTTTACGGGCCGGCTATAAAATGCCTATCCGACCTTGGCGAGAGCAACTCAATAATTTAGCCATGTTTTTTCTTCTATCTGCCCCCTCGAGTGCTCCTGACTCCGCTGGACCCTTCATGGTCTATCTTTTTGCTATGAAGATCTCAAGCAGTTAGAAGAATTCTTGTGCATAGGGTGATTGTATCGGTTATTTTAGCGCCTCGTTGAGCAAGAAGACTAGCTATTGCGGTTAGAAGAATTCTTGTGATATCACCTAAGTCTTCTCTCTATGCTCGCAAAGCTATTCTAGTGTTTGCGAGGGCTAAACTATGTGAATAGTTTCCCCTTATTTGCTCTTTCAAACGCCCACCGGGAAAGCCACAGGCTCCTTTTAGGCGGGCGACCTTTCCTCTTCTCTGGCACAATTTTATCAATGGGCCGATGTGACTTGGTTCACGATGAGTTTCGGCCTTGTGGGGATCCAGACTCCCTTCAATCCAAAGAAGCCCTGGTGGGTTAATCTCTGGTCAATGTAAATTCTTTGTATCCGTCCCACAATATTTTGTAATTTGGGGAAGCAATAAGTTTGAGTCCGTTATCCCTTCGTTATCCGTCCCCTAAATTTTCGGAGTGTTGATCCATTTCCGTTTCCGATTTCAATTTCATACCCTCGGTGAAATCTTCCTTCTCGCTTTCCCGGGCTATATATATGGGCCACGGCTGTGGATCGAAAAACAACCCACTTCATCTCAAACCTTCTTCATCTTTAGTATAGTTCCTGCCCTTCCGTAGGTTTGAGGTCATGGAGAACAACAAGAGGTCCGCAAAAGAGGCCCTCAACGGATCCGCATCATCGCGCCAGCTCTTTCGTTGTCGAGAGGACACAACTTGGGGTATTCCTCATCGCCTCAGATCAGAGGACCAACCCTACCCAGCCTTCGGGGTCATCTTTGCACCAATCCGCCGCCAGCTTCCTCATCAAACGAGGAGGTAGATCGACAATGATGATCTACTGGCCTCCATCGATCGGACCGACCAACATCTGGCCAATTGCCTCTCCTTAGCAGAATCGGCTTTGGCCATGATTGAAGGTTGATCCTCCCCCCGAGGTTGGCCTAGTGGGAGAAAGGTTGGCCAGGGCTGAAGCTAGAATCATGGGTGAGATGTTTGCCATAATTCTTCTCAATTTTGTCCTCAAGATATCTGATCACTCTTTCCTTGAATCTTTCTAGATCTAACTGCTCAGTTGGAGAGTCTTCGATCAGCTGCGGATCACATGGCGAGATTTGTCAATGCTAGGGGTGCCGTTCCAGAGATTCGCTTGCATAACATCCCAAATCGTGTCAGGGAGGTCGCCCTTTACGGTGTTCGTCATGGTGCTACCATGGCGCTGGCTGCTGCACAAGCCCGTTCTGGCCATAATCTTCGGCTTCTTCCCTATGGTTTTCCAAACGCAGCGTACCCTGTGGAGCATGAGCGCTTGGTTGAGGACTTCATGAGCGCTACCAACTTTGTAGCCTTTAACACCCTGGCCAATGACATAGTAGGCAAGGTGTTTTCCAGCCCGTAGCTTGTAATAGGTGATGTTTAGCAAACAACTTCCTCGTCTTGAGTGATTTTCCTTTGTTTTGTGCTTCATACACATCACTCTGTCCGTGCTTGCTTTGCTTCTATAGGCAATACACATCGTACCGGCTCTTACCCCTTCGGGTTCATTTTTTCACTAGAGGCAATACCTTTCCAATATCGGCTATTAAAGCTACTGACCGAACAAATCGCTTATTAAGTATTGATCCAAACGCTAGGATAATATTTCTTTAAATATTTCCCATTGATTGCTCGGCCAAATTCTTCCTCTCATTTTAGTGTTTCCAAAATATAAGCATTACCAGACGCACAACGTTTGATCCGATAAGGTCCTTCCCAGTTAGGTGACCATTTGCCGAACTTACCGTCCTTTGACCTGATCGGCAATTTCACTTTCCAGACCAAGTCTCCTTCAGAGAATCGCTTAATCTTGACCTTTTTATTGTAATATTTCACGACCCTCAGTTTGTTGGCTTTGATATTTCCGAAGGCAACTCAAGTCCTCCAAATTGTCTATCATAAGATTCTTATAGACTTCGGCTGACAAATCATTCTGCAGTGTGACGCGCCTCGATCCAGTCCGAACCTCCCAAGGAAGAACTGCATTATGGCCATACACAAGTTCATAGGGCGATGTTTTAATTGATCCATGGCAGGCCATCCTATATGTCCGCAGTGCCTCATTTAGCGTCAAATGCCACTTCCTCGGCTATTCCTCGATCTTTTTCTTAACTAGCTTAATCATAATCTAGTTGGATGCCTCTGCCTGGCCATTAGCCTGAGCGTAGTAAGGAGAGGAATTTAGCAGCTTGATTCCCATACTGGCAGCAAAATCCCCAAACTCTTCTGATGTGAACATTGTTCCTTGATCTGTAGTTATAGTTTGAGGAATCCCAAAATGATACACGATGTGTTCCCTGACAAAATCAATCATGTTCTTTGAGGTTACCATCTTCAAAGGAATTGCCTCAACCCATTTAGTGAAGTAATCTGTTGCCACCAATATGAACTTATGTCCTTTGCTTGAAGACAGAAAATTTGGCTAATTAAATCAATTCCCCAACCTCGAAACGGTCATGGCTTGATTACTGGATTCATGGCCGATGCAGGCAATCTCTGAACATTGCCAAAACGTTGATAGTCCTAGCACCCCTTGTAATATTTAAAATAATCTTCCAACATCATTGGCCAAAATATCCAGCTCTGCAGATAATCCAATTCATCTTATAAGCCGATTGATGAGCTCCACATATCCCTTCATGCACCTCACCCATCAATACCTTAGCTTCTTCTTAGTTTAAGCATTTGAGCAACACCCCATCGACTATTTTATAATATAACTGATCATCTAACAAAACATATTTAGTCGATTTATATCTTAGCTTTCTGATAACTTTCTGAGATGGATCTCTAAGGTAGTCGGCTATTTCGACCCTCCAATCATCACTTGAGGTTTCACTACTCAAGACTTTTTGAAACACTCGATATCCTAATGCACTTTGAGCTAGACGGTTAACCTCTTGGTTTTGTGCTCTCGGAATATGTTGGAAAGAGATGTGAAGAAACCCCTTGAGTAACTTTTGGTATTCATCATAGTATCATTTCAAAGTCTCTTCTTTGCACCCATATAGGCCGATCAACTGATTAATAATCAACTGTGAATCTCCAAATACTTCAATCGCTTCAGCCTTTACTTCATGAAGAAGTTGAAGTCCTTTGAGAATAGCTTTGTACTTCACTTGATTGTTAGTAATCATTGGCTCAGTTAGAAGAGCAAACTCAAAACTTGCCCCCCGAGGTGAAATAATAACAATATCAATGCCACCACCTTGCTTGCAAGATGACCCATCAAAGAATAACAGCCAAGGCATCGGCTCTACATAACCAATGCTTGGCTTATGATGCTGGGTGACAAAATCGACCATTACTTGTCATTTGACTACTTTAGCCGATTCGTACTTCAAGTCAAATTCTGATAATGCAAGAATCCACTTTCCCACTCTTCCATTCAGTATTGGCATTGATAACATGTGCTTAACCACATCAGCCTTGGAAACAACTGTACACTCGGCCGATAATAAGTAGTGTCGTAATTTAGTGCAAGAGAAATATAAGCACAAGCATAACTTTTCGGTGGAAGAATATCTCATCTCTGGATCCAGTAGTCTTCTACTCAGATAGAAAACAACTCTCTTTTCCTTCAAATTCTTGCATCAAGGCCGATCCAATTGTCTTATCATCAGCCGATATGTATAACTTAAAAGGCTTACCTTGCTGAGGAGGGACTAGCACAGGTGGACACTTCATATATTCTTTTATCTCCTTAAACACCCTTTGTTGTATGTCACCCCACTTGAATTCTTGATCATTTTCAGCTTCAACAAGGGAGAAAATGGTAGGATCCTTTTTGACAAATTTGAAACAAATCTTCTGATGAAATTGATCATACTAAGCAGAGATTGCAACTCTGTTTTGGTAGTCGGGGGAGCTGCCTCATCAATTGCTTTCACGCTTTTTTGACCAACTTCGATTCCCCTCTCGTGGACCATGAATCCTAAAAATTGTCCAGTTGATACCCCAAAAGCACACTTATTAGGATTCATCTTTAAACCATGCTTTCTTGTGCATTCTAGGGTCTCACGCAAGTCAGCCAGGTACACTTCATACCCTTTGGATTTTATCATCACATCATCGATGTAGATTTCAACAATCCTACCGATCAACTTATGAAAAATGTAATTCATTGCCCTTTGATAAGTTGCACCGGCATTCTTCAGACCAAAGGTCATCACAACCCACTCGAACAAACCGATTGCGCCAAGGCACCTAAAAGCGGTCTTTGCTATGTCTTCCTCAGCCATAAAAATTTGGTTGTATCCTGCATTACCATCCATGAAGCTAATAACCTTGTGCCCGGCTGCTGTATCTACTAACATATCAGCTATCGACATTGGATAACCATCCATGGGTGTGGCTTTGTTCAGATCCCTAAAATCGATGCAAACTCTCAATTTTCCATTCTTCTTATATACATGGACAACATTCGATATCCACTCTGCATATCAGCATGGCCAGATAAATTTTGCTTCCAGTAACCTTTCAGTCTCCCTTTTGATATCATCGAGTATGTTCGGGTTGAATCTCGTTGGAGCTTGTTTAAATGGCCGATATCCAGGTTTGATTAGCAACCGATGTTCAACAATTGACCAGTCTAAACCAGTCAACTCATAGTATTCCCAAGCAAAGCAGTCTTTGAATTCCTTTAATAAATCAATTAATTTCTGCTTATACTTCGGATCCAACTTAGCACTTATGTACATCGTCCTAGGTCTATCTCCAGGACCAATATCTACTTCTTCCAATTCATCGGCCGACGTGAAGCCATGTCCTAGTTTGCCATCTGTACCATCTATTGGATTATCCATTAATACAAATTTTCAAAGCCAACTGCTTGGATCGGCTGTTGGCTTTCACCATTGACTCTGAATTCTGATGGCAACAGAAAAGCCATTTGAATATTAGCTGATGGTTGCTTTCTATCAGCTGTTTGCTTAGTACACCATACTTGAGGTTTACCAGATGCCTAGGCCTGTTCCATCTCTTTATTCCTTAGGTGTTGCACCCTTCTCTTCTGGCTTCTTATTAATCCTCCTGGACACCATTGGCCTTCCTGCCAAATATATTCTCTTTCATTGCCTTCTTATTCATAATCAGCCCAGTTCTGGTCAACAACTTTTTTTCCAAGCCGATCATGAACACTTTTATTTTTTAAGCGCCGATCCATGTTATTATGATGATATGCATCTTATGCATGGATAGACCAGCGGTTGGTTTGAGACTGTCTATACTCCCGATATTGATTGCTACATTCTAGACAGTCATGTCTAGTAGGCAACTTCAAACCTTCATTCCAGCAATGTCTAAAGAAAGGACAATTCCAATGTAATTCAGCTTGTTTCCTTTCATACTTCTCTTCTTTCAGTTGATGATGGTACGCTTGATCCTTTAACCAATGCTGATAATCCTTTTCCTTCTTCCGCTACCATTTATTCAATAGAATCCAAGATGTAACTCGCAGCTTTGTCATTCCTACTTTCGACGTCTCCCCCTGCTCGTATCGGCTCTTTTGCTCGGCACGACGTCTCCTAATCTCTCTGTACTCGTCAGCCGATATTTGCATCTTGGGATCAACTGTTCTAGTTTCTTTTGATTTGGTTGATGTTAGGACCTTAGTCTTTCCTTTGAGTAGCCCGGCATCAACCATGTTTTGATCTCCTAGGAAAGGATTATCATCAACTTTCATTTTCCGAGGCATATCAAATTTGAGCCTCCCTTGCTGAATAGCCCTCTGTATATGCTGCCTAAAGATTCTGCATTCATTAGTAGAATGAGAAGTGGCATTATGGAACTTGCAAAACCTAATCAGGGGGCAACATGACATGACCATTGGGCAACTTGATCTGCCCTTTCTCAAGCAAGAAATCGAAGAGCTTATCTGATTTGGTGACATCAAAGTCATAGTTCTCCTCGACTCCTCTTCCCAAAGGATTTGGCACCATCACTGTCTTCTTGCCCCAATTCCATTCAGCCGCAGCAACCTCTTCTTCTTCATCTTCATAGCTGTCATCGACTGAGTATGGATCATAAGCTTTAGCTACTGTGGTACTCTTCTGGAACCGGGTATCTCTATGCATGCTCTGGAATTGGCTATTGAGTGTCGCCACTCATTGAGCCAATTGACCCAAGTTGTCAAATTCTTGTCCCAGTAGCTTTTCTTTTCACATTGGCAGCATTCCTTGAACAGCTAAAGCAGCTAGTTGATCATCAGCCAAGTTTAAGGAGAAGCACAATTTCCTGGTTTCTCGAAACCTCTAAAGAAATTCAGTGCCCGATTCATTAGTCTTCTGTCTTATAGTTGTCAGATCAGTAATCTTCTTTTCTTTAGTCCTAGTGTAAAAATATGTATGAAACTTCTTCTCTAGATCAGCCTAATTGGCAATGGAATTGACTGGTAGTGATGAAAACCAAGTGAAGGCTGGCCCTGATAAGGACAAAGAGAAGAAACGAACTCGATGGGCATCCTCAACTGATGCTTTGTCTAATTGTGTAAGATACCGACCGACATGTTCCATCGTGCTTGTACTGTCTTGGCCAGTGAACTTAGCGAACTCTGGGAGCCTGTAATTTGTGGGAAGAGCGACCAAATCATACCATTCTGGATATTGGCATTTGTATGAGAAGGTCAGCCCTTTTGGCTTCAGATCGAACTAATTTTTCATCATCTTGGTCACCCTCAGCAACAATTCATCAGCTTGCGGATTTGGATTCCTCTGCAGCTGCTGACCCATCTATGGATTGAAATCCCGTGTGCCTTGATATCCTGGATTTGGCATCCTGTGAAGGGTGTTATAATCTGTGCCATAGTGATACCCTTGTAGAATCTCGATCTACTAGGTTCTTTGATGGCTTGCTGCTTGAAGTCTCTGATTGTAGACATAAGGATCTATATCTCTACGGATCCTTTGAATTGATGGTGCTATGAGCTGACGATGGTATGTGGCCTGATGTGCCAAAATTGATCACCTGGTTCTGACTTTGCCCCACCGGCTGTTGCACATGTTGTACTGGCGGTCCAGGATTGTACTGTATCTGATTTGTAGTAGTCCCTTGAGTTTGTTCAGATAAACCTTGAACTATCTGGACATCACCATTACCAGCTGGTGCTGCTTCTTGATGGCTGGTACTGACTTGATTAGTCCCTTGGGTTGACGGATCTAGAATGTTGTAATAAGCTGGCCCACCTTGATCAACTAGAAATCCATGAATCGCCTCTCTCAAGGCGTTGTGAAATATGTCCAAGAAAGCTTCATTATGGCTTGATATGGCATCACGAACAGATTTGTCTACAACTTTCTTAAAGAAACGCATGTCTTCATCTTTAGTTGTATCCGTCTGCTCATGTAGTAGAACTCTTGGTAGTGGAAATTTTTGAACAATTATGTTGTCACGTGTTTTGGTGTAAGACAACAAACACTTGTTCTGAAACTCTTCTATAGCTTTGCTGATGATACCCTTATCCCCATTAGGTAGATCTTCATAATGCAGCATAAGGATGTCATTGTTGTTGTGAGCCGCCATGACAATTGTGGGGTCCCACCGGGCGTGCCAGAAATGCGTGTCGACACGAAAGTTTATCCCATGCCGAGGACACACGTAGCAAGCCAGAAGGGTTCGCTTGATGGAGCTAGAGATCCGCCTAGCTTCAGCGCAGGGGTGGTCGATCCTGCGCACTCCTCCTGAGACATGGCAGTCAATTTGACCCTATAATTGATAAAGAGAGAAAGTTTATCAGTAATTAAGGGCAGAACATGCAGGTGTTGCCAGACAGTCCCGAATATGCGGCTCTGAGAGCCAATATGAAAGGAAATCGACTAAATAGTCGATTCTAGCATATTAGTAAGAATAAATCGGTTAAAGCTTATGGGGTTGTGTAAGAAGAATCGGTTATCATTCTGGATGAATATCATTGTTTTATACAAATATTGGTCGTTGGCAAAAGATATCAATAGTAATTAGTTTATGCTAAGCCAATGACTGCAAGTAACCGAACTCCTTTATAAAAGAAACAATTCATCATCATTCAACCATTTAATAGAGATAAATCTAATGAACATATTAGATCTCATCTATCGCTATGACCAGTGGGACATGAGGCAGAATCATGCAGGCCGTAGAAACAATAATAGACTCGACGACCCTAACTTATTACTAATATTAATGGGGCATGAGGCAGAATCCTGTAGGTCATAATACAATAATAAGATCATGGGGCTAACACATCTTTCAACCTATCGCTACTTCAATGATCTCATGATGCGAACTATTCAAGAAAGCACTCGATATCGGCTAAAACATCCGATTCAGGCATAGCACATAGTTAAGATCATGCCCTCTCAGAAATAGATCTACCAACTAACGATCTCCACTCCACAGTGCTAATAGTGGGGTGTGAGGCAGAATCATACAGGCCATGATAACGGGCCATGGAACGGTTTTAGCTAGCCAATAGATCTACTTAAGATCAAACATGTCTTAACCGCACGCTATGCACGATCAAGATTCATACAAAACAGCCGATAAAGCATAACTCATCATTTAAAGTGCAGATTAGATCAATTTAGATTAACAAACGATGGGTTAAAAAAGGATATAAGGCCGATCCGGATCAATCTCAATCGGGCGAAGTGATATTTGTAGGATCTACAGGAAGATAAAGGAGGCCTAGAGGGGGGTGAATAGGCCTATAAAAATTCAACTCAAAACTCTGTTAGAATAGAGGGCGGCACTGCCGGCCTTATAGGGCAGCACTGCCGCTCTACGAATATAAATCTAACACAGCTGAGATTTTACAGAAATGAACCTGACCCCACTAGCTGCTTAATCCTGTAATAGAAAGACAAGATCTAGTTCGAAGACTGAATACCACAGAAACTCCACACAAGCGTGGATCGAGCAACAACAAACCCTAATAACAGCTAGCAATGAGCTAAACTAGCAAGTAAACAAGATGAAGCACGCAAGACACAAGATTTATCCCATGGTTTAGCTCACCACAAAGGTTTACCTAAGTTCACGTTGTTGAGGAAACCACAAAAGGCTTGGGCTTGCCACAAAGGCTTGCCTTACCCTCGTTCTCAAATCAAGAGAGCAAACTCTTGAGGTGAGAGGTGATTTCTTAGCTTTTGAATGAGGTTACAAACCTCCCAAGGCTGCCACACGAGTTAGCAAGCGCAAGGGCGACGCCTAGCCGGCTAGGAGAAAGCCCCAAGAGTAACAAACCCTAGAACCATCGGCCCAACATGAATCAAATACTCTTAGACTTTGGGAATCAGTGGATCTGCTCTCCAATCGAGTTTTGCTGCCTTTTCTCTCAAGTTTTGATGGTTGGAATCAAGGATTTGCTTGAGGGATGGTGGAGCAACAATGGAGAGAAGTGAGCTTTGGTTCTGTCTTATTTCGAGCAGAATGACTCAGTGAAAAAGATGACCGTTGTGGGTCGGGCCTGAAGGGTATAAATACCCCTCGAGCCCAACGGTCAATTAAGGGCGGCACTGCCGCTCTTAACAGGGCGGCACTATCGCCCTAGCCAAAATAGGTAAGATAATATGAAATTTGGCTGGCTGTTTTGACTAGGTGAGATGATGTAAATCTGTGAATTTAAGCATCTGGTTCAACAGTTGACCAACTGTCCTAAAATCCCTCTTAATAGTATGGCTTTCCCTAAACTCAATTTCAAAACATAAAAGAATTTAAACTTCCTTTGAGCTAGGTCTGGCCACCTTTTGTAATTAGGACACCTGCAACATGTACATCATCCTCATTTTTTGATTCCCTGCTTGTCATCTCAATAAATCCCATTAGTCCTCTAATTTGGTGGTCATCAATGCCAAAACCCACAATAGGGCTTGATTGCACTTACAATCTCCCCCTTTTTGGTAATTGATGACAACCCAATTAGAGCTTACAAATGATATGAAATCTAAACTGAGATTTTTGAACCATGGATGTAGGAGCCTCCCCCTAAATATGTGAATAGAGATTTGAATTCTCAATTTGGCATGAAAGGCCATGATTCACATTTTAGGTGTGATGGGAACCTCCCCCTACATCCATGCCTACTGTGGGGGTGCTGAACAAGGTGTCACAAGAATAAACGTGATGCATATGACATGTTATATCAGTTCAAGCACATAAGACCCTGGCTGATATAGCACAGGACAGCACTACCGGCCCCATAGGGCGGCACTAGGCACGCTAAAAAGTAACCATGAATACATGTCCATATTCAAAGCAAATTAAGTCACAAAGTAGCATATTTCATAAAATAGAGTTTTGAGCGACTCTCAAACTCACAACTTAACAACTACTCTCAACGGAAATGGACATAAGGCGCAGCTGTAGATAACTCATGGCGTCGAAAATCTGTTGACCCCTCTAATTTTCTCCTCCTTTGGCATCAAGTACCAAAAAGAGAAGAAAAAGAAGAAAAGTCACTCGTCACTGTCGGAGTCAACGCGGGCACGTCTGGTGATGTGGGTGTGTGAAGTGAAGCATGCTGAACGTCGCGGAGGTGCTGCCCCAGCTGAAGTAGAAGGCCCTAGCTGATCCATCGTAGGACGCGGTCTCCTAGAATATGTGAGAAACAAAGCTGCCTGAACCTGTGGATCGGCCTTTGTAGGGTGAATCTCTGCACCAAGGTCCTACTGCCTTGGGGGCTCCTCAAAATGCTGCCCCTATGGATACCTGTAGTACTGACTGAATGGCTCATATGAGTGCCCATACTGCTGATCATCTGGCTGTTCATCATGGTGCTCATGTGGCTGATCCTGCTCTTTGTCAGAGGAAGACAGGCGAGGTAAGTTAGGAAACTAAGGTGGCAACTGCACTGGTGGAAGGGGTGGCAGCCCTGCCATCTCCCTAGCATGCCTCACTGCTTCCCTATTTTCCATTCTGTCCTCATAAACAGTCTATGAAGCATATGCACAATGAGCAAATATTGCCTTCATCCATGCACTCATCTTCCCCCACTTTGACTTCTTTTGTTCCCTAGCCCTGGACGGCTCAGGAATATCTCTATGTACAGCTCCAGAAGAGTGAAAGCATGTTGCCCCACTATCTCCAAGTCCTCCAGAACCAGTGTGTTGAGTAGTTGAGCCAAGTCCCCCTAAGCCACCATGGGTCTTTTTGATCTTGTAAACAGTGTGCTCACAATCCTTAGGGAACCACATGCCAGTCACTCTCTCAATCATAAACATAAGATAAGGAGTATAGGGCAAAGATCTCCTCCCATCATCCATGGCATATGCTAGCTCAACCCAAATGAACCATGGAACATTAAACTTCTTACTACTAGGAAACCTAGACAACACATTAGTGATATAGCCATTCAAATCTATTGCATTATCTTTGGGGTTAAGAGTGATTCTAAAAAGATTGTTCATGATGTAATAGAAGCTCTTGAGCTTGGTCCTTGACCAATCAAGAACTGCAAGATTTTGATCCTCCCACATGAAGCTTACTTCCATTGGCTCAAGACGACGCTCATTATGAATCCTCTCATATCCCTTGTGGATGTGTCCAAAACCAAGAATACGACAGAAGGTGACAAAATCAATGTGATAATGTCACCCATCAGTCATCCAATGAAGCTCATCCACTTCCCTATTCCAATAGTAAGTGGCATAGAACTGCATGAGAATCTCCCTATTCCAATCATACCTGAAACTCATGATGTCTGTCATCTCAAAGCGGTCACAGGTCTTGATGGCTGTAGCAAATTGATGATCATGTCTGCTCTCTAAGTCACCAAAATCAACATACCGCATCTTGCTGATCTTGCCCTTTGACTTGGATAGGATGGCTATGGCATAAAAATCAGATTGAAAAGCATTCCAAAATCTATAATCAATGCCAATGGATCTATCAGAGGAGTAAGGATCAATCTCTCTAGCTTCACTAGTCTTCTTCCAACTCATAGAATAATCAATGACCTTATGATTGTCACTATTTTGGGGAGGATTGAGGTTGAACACATCAGTGTTATCTCTCATGTAGCTGCTATCAAACTCTGAAATGTGCAGAGGTGAATCAGGCCACACACGAATGGTCATTCCCATCTTCTGAATTCTTTCTTCTTCAGCAAGGTCTTCATCAAGATTTCTGTCACTAGGAATATAGGTTGCCTATCCCCTGCCTCTCTTGACCTTTTACTTAGTTGTCATCACCTTTCTTTTTGCTCGGTGCATCTATGCAATTAGATAAGACTTGATAAGAAACTATAAAAGATGATGAGTTAGAGACAGCTGCAAGCAGGTTTTAACAAGAAAAAGAATTTTGAAAATGACACAGGAAGCTTTGCTAGATTTGGAATCAGCATTGTAGGGCGGCACTGTCGCCCTCAGTTGCTTCACTAGTTCATTTTCACCTTTCTCATTCTGGCTAAATCCTACTTCCAACAGTGTCTATCCATCATCACAATTTCATAATCGCAGTCTAAACGAAAAATATATGAAACCCTAGCCATGGATTTGAAAGATCGAATATGAAAAACTTTAGAAATAATTTTGATAAATGAATCCAATCCATTCTGAACTTTATTGATTTTATGAGATTGAGTATAGCGGTTAGAATCTGCTAGAGGTGCATTAATGGTCCCATGAGCGGCATTGCCGCTCTCCCCAAAATCATCCAACCGGTGAAATTCAAAATCAATCCGATTCAACCATCAAAAACCTTTCTAAACCCTTCATACTCCCCTTAGAAACAGGAATCCATGACTAAAGGCTTCACATTGCATAGATCGAATGGGGTTAGGATTTCACCTTGCTTCCAAAATGTTGGAGTGGAGGGAAAAGAGGAGAAAGGGCTCGGCCAGGAGCTTCCTGTAGGGACCAGTGATGAGGAGACTCGGCCGGTGCAGGGGCGATACTGCCGGGGTGGTAGGCTGCAAGGAACGGCGGTGGCACGTGCTTGAGAGAGAAGAAGAGAGGAGCACGGGCGTCAGCGTCGGCTGGGAGAGAAGGGAAGAGTTGAGTCGGGGGCTAGAGAAAGAAATAGATAGAAGAAAATGGGCCCCGCAATCCAGCCAAAATTGGCAGAAAACGGCCTAGTTTTCAGAGAGCGGCACTGCCGGCCATTAAGAGCGGCACTGCCGCCCTGCCAATTTTGCAGGGATTACGCTAAAACTCTATGACCTTCTTTACCTCAGATATGGATATATATTCTCTAAATATCATGACTAGTAAGCAATCAACAATACAGACAATGGTCATGACACTTAGTTGGCCTTTTGAAATGGTTTTGAAACACAATATAGTATCCTTTTAAATCATTTTCCTATGTCGCTAGGTTGTCAAACAGAGGTGTGCCATATTTCAAACCACGTTACGAGAATCAAGTATATTTAGCTCACTACGCAAAGCACAAAACCTTGACTCATCGAGAGGCTTAGTGAAGATATCGGCTAGTTGTTTTTCGGTGCTCACATGATGAATTTCGATATCACCTTTGATTTTGTGGTCTCTCAAGAAGTGATGTCGGATGTCTATATGTTTGGTTCTTGAGTGGCTTACGGGATTGTTTGGAAGCTTTATGGCACTTTCATTGTCACACAAGAGTGGGATTTTGGTGAATTGACATCCGAAATCACGAAGGGTTTGCCTCATCCAAAGTAGTTGAGCACAACATGCACCGGCTGCAACATACTCAGCCTCGGCGGTGGAAAGGGCTACACAATTTTGCTTCTTTGAACTCCAAGACACTAGGGACCGTCCAAGGAATTGACATGTCCCCAAAGTGCTTTTTCTATCTACCTTGCAATCGGCATAATCGTAATCCGAATAGCCAAGTAGATTGAACTTGGAGCCCTTGGGATACCACAAACCAAGGTTAGGAGTGTGTACTAAATATCTCAAGATTCTTTTAACAGCCATTAAATGAAACTCTTTCGGGTTGGCTTGAAATCTAGCACACATGCACACACTAAGCATTATGTCCGGCCTAGATGCACATAAGTAAAGTAGAGAGCTAATCATGGATCGATATACCTTGATGTCCACGGCTTTCCCTTCTTCATTTAGATCAAGATGTCCATTGGTTGGCATGGGAGTTTTGATAGGCTTGGCATTCACCATGTCGAACTTTTTAAGCATATCATGGGTGTACTTTGTTTGGCTAATGAATGTCCCTTCCTTCATTTGCTTGATTTGAAATCCAAGGAAGAACTTCAGCTCACCCATCATGGACATCTCAAATCTCTTAGTCATGATCCTACTAAACTCATCACAATACATATGGTTAGTACTACCAAATATTATGTCATCGACATATATTTGGCACACAAATATATCATTCCCAACTTTGTGAGTAAAGAGTGTAGGGTCAGCTTTGCCTATTTCAAAGCCTTGTTTGAGCAAGAATTCCTTAAGGCATTCATACCATGCTCTTGGTGCTTGCTTAAGCCCATAGAGCGCCTTTTGGAGTTTATAGACATGATTGGGGAACTTGGGATCTTCAAATCCTGGTGGCTGCTCCACATATACCAACTCTTGTATTGGGCCATTGAGGAATGCACTCTTGACATCCATTTGGTACAGCTTAAAATCATGATGGGCAGCAAAGGCTAGAAGCATTCGAATCGCTTCAAGTCTTGCCACCGGTGCATATGTTTCTTCAAAGTCCAAGTCCTCTACTTGAGTGAAGCCTTGGGCCACCAATCTTGCTTTGTTCCTTGTCACCACGCCATTTTCATCTTGCTTGTTGCAGAAGACCCACTTGGTACCAATGACATTGGTATTGGGCCTTTCCACCAAGTTTCACACTTGATTTCTCTCGAAGTTGTTGAGCTCCTCTTGCATGGCCATGACCCAATCTGGATCTCCAAGTGCTTGTTCTACCTTGAGAGGTTCCAAAGAGGAAACAAATGAGTAATATTGACAAAAATTTGCTAAATGTGAACGAGTTGTTACACCCTTTCGAATGCTCCTAAGGATGTTGTCAACGGGGTGATCCCGTTGTATAGTGTGACGTAGCCTTGGATGCTCAACACCTCCTTGTTCTTCTTCTAGACCCTTAGCCTCTTCTTGTTCAAAGATAGGCTCTAGGTTGAGCCCTTGAAGTGGTGGAGTAGGAGTTGAAGGAGCTGCTGCTGAGGTGGATGGGGTGGCACTGCTGCCCTCAAGAGCGGCACTACCACCCTGCTGATTTTCAGCAGGTGAGTGCTGCCCTTGTCAATGGAGTACGTCAGTGGAAATTTGTGCAGCAACATACTGTGGATCCTCATCCTCAGTGGCTCGATCTTCTTATGGCCTAATGTCGCCTATAGCCATTTGCTTGATTGCTTCACATGGTGGATCCTCCTTTCCTACAACACTTGAATCAACTTGCTCCACTTGAGAGCCATTAGATTCATCAAATGTCACATCTATCATGACTTCAACTCTATCCATGGTTTTGTTGAAGACACGATAGGCATGCTCATTTGATCCATAACCAAGAAGAATGCCTTCATCAACTTTAAGTGTGAATTTAGAGGTTTTGGGTCTTTTGTTAAGTATAAAGCGCTTGCACCCAAATACTCTAAAGTATGACACCTTTGGTTTGTTACCGGTTAGAAGCTCATATGAAGTCTTCTTGAGTTTCTTGTGTAAGTAGAGGCTATTGATGGCATGGCAAGCGGTGTTGATGGCGTCACTCCAAAAGAGGTCCGACGTCTTGTACTCATCTAGCATTGTCCTTGCCATATCAAGAAGTGTACAGTTCTTCCTCTCTACCACACCATTTTGTTGAGGGGTGTAAGGAGTTGAAAACTCATGCTTGATGCCCTCATCATCAAGAAACTCTTCAACTAGAGTATTCTTGAATTCGGTCCCATTGTCACTTCTTATCTTCTTGATAGGAAGACCGAACTCCCTTTGTGCCATTCTCACAAATATCTTGACTTTCTCTTGCACCTGGGACTTATCATAAATAAAGAACACCCAAGTGAAACGGGAATAATCATCAATAATAACTAGACCATATTTGTTACCCCCGATGCTTAAGTAGGTGACCGGTCCAAAGAGATCCATGTGAATCAACTCCAACGGTTGTGTGGTGGTCATGATGCTCTTTGGTGGGTGAGGTACACCTACTTGCTTTCTGGCTTGGCAAGCACTACAAATCCTGTCTTTCTCAAATTGAATATTGGTTAGTCCAAGGATGTGGTTGTCTTTTAGGAGTTTGGCCAAGTTTCTCATCCCAACATGAGCTAGTCGGCGATGCCATAGCCAACCCATGCTAGATTTTACACTAAACAGGTCTCAAGCTTAGCTTTATTTTTGCTGAAATCAACTAGGTAAAGCTTGTTCTTGAGGTGACCCATAAAGACAATAGAGGAATCCTCCCTCTTAGAGACTTCCACACCATTATCCGTGAAGAGACAATTGTAGCCCATCTCACATAATTGAGAGATGGACAATAGATTGTACTTCAAGGAATCAACATGTAAGACATTTGTAATTGAATGATCAAGTGTAATAGCTACTTTACCAAGTCCAATCACACCCCCTTTTGAATTGTCACCAAATATAATATTCTCATCTGAATTTCTAGTTGGGGAGGATGATGAGAACATACTCCTTTCTCCGGTCATATGATTTGTACAGCCGCTGTCAAGTACCCAACTTGACCCACCAGAGGAGTATGCCTGCAACACAAGTTTAGTTCCTAGTTTTAGGTCCCCAACTATTCTTGGGGCCTTGCACATTAGTCATTAGAACTTTAGGAACCCAAATGGAAGTATTAAGATAAACATTTCGACCATTGCCAACAAACTTGGTAAACACTTCCCCCTTGCTGTTGTGCTGCAAAACAAAGTTAGAATTCAAACATTGTTGAGGTGCTTTTGCCTTTGGTTGATAAGCATATCTATTTGGAGTGACCCAGATAGATTTCTTTGGTTTCTGGACAACCTGCTCAGGATGAGACACCTTCTTCTTGGGCTTGACATGAGCAGAGGAGAAGGAGGTGGTCTTCCCTTTTCTGTGGGGGGCGGCACTGCCGCCCATAGGCTGCGGTGCTGCTCTGGGCTGGCCTTGTGCCACCATCTGTGCAGACCTATATATACATTCCTACCCTTTGCTCACGAACTGAACACACTCATATCCATTGATTACCTTTCTCCCATTGGTTTTACCTCCATGAGTGTGCACAAGCCCATCTTTGATGCGTGGATTTCTTCCACCTTTGTGTTGCGGCCTCTTTGGTTTTTCAACTTTACCACCAGTAGGTTTCTTGCCTTCCATGCACCTTTTTCCTAACATAGCATTGAGCCTAGCGATCTCCTTTTTCATAACCTCCAAGTTTGCAAGGTTAGTGGAATAAACATTTAAGTCAAGATTATAGCATTTTCCACATCCTTGGCTAGTGGAGGGAATAGAAGTGTCATTTGTGTTAGAGGGGAGTGGGGTGCTCTCGCATAGAAGATTATATTGCTTCTCAAGTTTGTTGTGCTTTTTAACTAAGACACAATACTTGTCAGTGAGTGCAATATTTGCCTTCTTTGTGAGAGCATGTTCTCTTTATTCTTCGGCCAAGGCCTTGTTCAAAGAGTTCACCTCACTTCTTTCTAACTCAAAAGCTTCCTTGCAGCCAATATACATCTTTTCGGTTTCCTCAAGATATTCATCTCTATCGACTAGCTCAGCTTTGACACTTTCTAATTCCTCCATTAGATTTATGATGAAGAGCTTAGTCTTAGGATCCAACTTTTTAGTCAATTTAGCATATTTCTCAACATCACTAGTATCATCATCACTAGAATCACTAAGTTCACTACTAGAGATGTCACTAGGAGGTGGAGGAGATTTGGTTCTTCGTTTTACCTTCTCACCCTTTGCCATAAGACAAACATGAGTGGAGCGGTGGTCATCATCATCGGACATGTTGTTGAAGAGCCTTGGTGTAGAGAATGACTTTTGAATGGCCACGGTTGCAACCTTCACATCCTCCTCACTTGACTCCTTAGTTGAGTCCCACCCATGCCCAATATGTGCCTCTCTCATTTGCTTGTATCTCTTTTTGTGTTCATGCTTGCCTTCATTGTTGTCCCTCTTGTATTTGTTTTCTTTCTTGTCATAGGGACACTTAGCAATAAAGTGCTCCGTGCTGCCACAATTGTAGCAAGTCCTCTTCTTCTTGTTTGGGAACCTTCTTTGCACTATTTTATACCCATTCTTTTTTAGTCCCTTGTGATAGCTCTTCATGAACAAAGCCATGTCATCAATCTTCACATAATCAGCCCCATCATCTTCATCTTCACTTGAGGATGAACTTGGATCATCATTTTGTGGAGTTGGCTTGATTTCCTTGGGTTGACTTGTTGATGCTTGCTTGCTGCCCTTTGCCTTGTTGGAGGTGCCTTGATTGCTTGATTTATTGGCCTTGAGAGCTACTTCCTTGATTTTCATGCCTTCTAGCTTGGCTTGCAACTCACCAAGTCTTCTCCTCTCATTGGCTTCTTCTCTTTTCATGTCAAATGTTAACAATCTTCCAAGCACATCATTAGGTGTGAAGTGCTCAAACTTCTTCTTATCTCTAATCAAGGTAACTACGGTCTCATTTCTTGGTGAGTAGGCTTCCAACATAACCTTCACCACTTTGTGATCATCGAGCTCATCACATCCATAGCCTCTAATCTTGCCCACCAAGGTCATCAATCTATCAAACATCTCTTGTGGCCCCTCTCCATCAACAATCACGAACCTATTGAGCTTAGCCATCAACAAATCAATCTTTGCTTTCCTCACTTTATCAACACCTTCATGTGCTAGATGCAAAGTGTCCCAAATCTATTTTGCAACATTGACATTCATCACTCGGTTGTACTCATTTCCATCCAAGGCACTAAGAAGAATGCTTGTGGCTTGGCCATTGAGATGGACAACAGCTAACTCTTCATTTGTTGGCGCTTCGAGATCTTCCGGTGGCTGCAATCCATTCACCACAATCTCCCAAAGACCGGGGTGAAGACCTACAAGATAGGCACTCATCAAGTGCTTCCACTTGGCAAAGTTTGTCCCATCAAAATGAGGCAACTTGCCCGTGGGTACATTGATAAAGGACCTTTTGTTATGGTTAGACAAATAAGAATAATTAAAGGATACAGCGGCATATTTGTTCTTGTTGTTGTTGTTGCCCTTGTCATCGCTATCCTTCTTCTTGTCCTTGCTCTTCACCTTCTTGCTATCTTTCGAAGCATGGTATGACACATCATCATCTCCATCATTCGAGCTACTAGAGAGCTCACTAGATGATGCATCATACTCATTCTTCTCTTGCTCTTGAGCTCTTGCTGCCCTTCTCTTGGCTCTTGTCTCTCTTGTGATTCTTCTAGCTTCTTTTCTTTTCTTCTTGTCTTTGAGCCGCTGCTCTTCCTTCTTCTTTTCTCTAGCTTCTCTTGTTGCGATCTTGGCGGCTTTTCTTTCTTTTCTTGCATTTCTTCTTTCGGCATCGATGGTCTTAGGTTCTTTGATGGTGGCATCACTTGCTATCGACATGGACAGCTCGCTGCTGCTGCTGACATCCTCGATGTGCACACCACTTGCGTCCGCATCGCGAACGGTCCTCGAACCTCCTCCTTCTTCTATACTTCATGCGGTGAAGCGTATATGAAGTAACCTCGCTTTGATACCACTTGTAGGATCTATAGGAAGATAAAGGAGGCCTAGAGGGGGTGAATAGGCCTGTAAAAATTCAACTCAAAACTCTGTTTGAACAGAGGGCGGCACTGCCGGCCTTACAGGGCGGCACTGTCACTCTACGAATATAAATCTAACACAGCTGAGATTTTACAGAAATGAACCTGACCCCACTAGCTGCTTAATCCTACAATAGAAAGACAAGATCCAGTTCAAAGACTGAATACCACAGAAACTCCACACAAGCGTGGATCGAGCAACCAAACCCTAATAACAGCTAGCAATGAGCTAAACCAGCAAGTAAACAAGATAAAGCATGCAAGACATAAGATTTATCCCGCAGTTCAGCTCACCACAAAGGTTTGCTTAAGTCCACGTTGTTGAGGAAACCACAAAAGGCTTGGGCTTGCCACAAAGGCTTGCCTTACCCTCATTCTCAAATCAAGAGAGCGAACTCTTGAGGTGAGAGGTGATTTCTTAGCTTTTGAATGAGGTTACAAACCTCCCAAGGCTGCCACATGAGTTAGCAAGCGCAAGGGCGATGCCTAGCCGGCTAGGAGCAAGCTCCAAGAGTAACAAATCCTAGAACCGCCGGCCAAACATGAACCAAATGCTCTTAGACTTTGGGAATCAGTGGATCTGCTCTCCAATCGAATTTTGCTGCCTTTTCTCTCAAGTTTTGATGGTTGGAATCAAGGATTTGCTTGAGGGATGGTGGAGCAACAATGGAGGAGAGAAGTGAGCTTTGGTTCTATCTTGTTTCGAGCAGAATGACTCAGTGAAGAAGATGACCGTTGTGGACCGGGCCTGAAGGGTATAAATACCCCTTGAGCCCAACGGTCAGTTAAGGGCGGCACTACCGCCCTAGCCAAAACAGGTAAGATGATATGAAATTTGGCTCACTGTTTTGACTAGGTGAGATGATGTAAATCTGTGAATTTGAGCATCTGGTTCAATAGTTGACCAACTGTCCTAAAATCCCTCTTAATAGTACGGCTTTCCCTAAACTCAATTTCAAAACATAAAAGAATTTAAACTTTCTTTGAGCTAGGTCTGGACACCTTTTGTAATTAGGACACCTGCAACCTGTACATCATCCTCATTTTTCGATTCCCTGCTTGTCATCTCGATAAATCTCATTAGTCCTCTAATTTGGTGGTCATCAATGCCAAAACCCACAATATGGCTTGATTGCACTTATAATATTGTTGTAATCAAATAAATAATGGAAGCAATAAGCAATATCGATAACTCAATGAATCTATCCAAAGGAATGCCACCCTTAGATAGAGCCGATAACTTGACCTTAATCTAGTTCGAGAGGTGGAGGTCGACCGGATCGATACAGTCGTACTTGAACTAGACAAGAGTCGATAACTAACTTATACCAGAGTCACAGTGGAGGTTCGACCGGATCGATTCAGCCGTAAACGGTACTTATAGACAAGCAGTGGAGGTCGACCGGATCGATCTAGCCGTACTTGCTGAAGAACTCGCCGAGATCTACTCTACTACTACTCTTAAGGGGTGGCCGGAGCCGAAAAAGTAAATAACTTGTATTTGATTAATTGTGTGTCCTTTACAATAGCCGGGCTTTGATATTTATATCCGGGACCTGCGCATGACTCTTGTCTAAGCATGACTCATCACAATTTTGACCCTAAAGAAAATATTTCTAATTTAAGATAACTTGGACTCTAATCTTTCCTCTTTTGTAGAGTCCAACATGTCTCGTCCTGGCGCCGATCATAGCCTTTGTCGTTATCCGCTAGCGCTATCTGAAGAAAGCCGATTTTCAGTGTTGCTTTCGAATCAGCTAATTCCAATCTACACGCAATTGATTCCTCGATGACATGATCTTGGGAGCTCTCAAGCCCCTGCGACTCTCTTCCCAAATTTTGGTGTAAACATGAAGAGACCCGCCAGTCAATTTTATCAGCAAGATCAATACTTCTTGACAAGGTATTTGCAGCGGAGGACATTGTAGTTCGCTTCGGTGAAACCCCACGTGATGGAACTGATGGAAGAGTAGACCTACTGATCTTATCAGTGAGATCCATGCTCTTGGACATTGTGCTTGCAGACACCTTGCCCCTCATCATAGCAGGCCAGCGATGATGATCAATAACCTTGGCATGTGGATTCTCTGATTGCTCAGGAGTAGCTCTCCCTCTCAATGGGCTCCTCTTCCTATCAGCTGGTGCTGCATCCCTCGTCTTGGCCTGATCTGTAGAAGAGCTACTGGAAATCCTTTTCCCCTTTGATTCGGGCTGGAAAGAAGAAGACAGACTCCGCATTGAAGGCCACCGCGGTAGCAGCCAGCCCACGCACCTGCCTACCCACTCAAGGGCAATACGGTCCTCCCATGACAAAATACATGTATTTAAAATAAGAAAAGTGATTAAAAGGACCAAATGTCATATAAAACAAAGTGATTAAAAGGGCAATACTGCCAGTTCGTTTGTGGGCTTTAGGTCCAATTAGAAAATAGAATGTACATGTATACAATATATATTTATTTTTTGCACTCAAATCTTGGGTATTCCAAGGAATACCCAGCCATACCCCTGGCGCCGCCACGGCACGCGAGGTGCTTGATCTTTTTGTAGTTGTTATTTAATATCGTATACAGTTTTTTAGGGAAGGCAAAAAAAAAATAACAGGGCAACATCCTGACATTTCAGAAAAAGACAAGTCAATTAAAACCGTGAGTAATTAAATGCATTGTGTGTCTCTCCAATCCCCTTAGGTCATTCACATTAGAGTTTTATAGTGTTGTTTTAAGAATATAGAATCCTCAACAAAATGGATTTAGGTGGGCTTCAAAGTATTATGATTTTTTTTCTATCTTGTTCGTTTTTCATTGAGTTTTTGTTTGAATTTGCCGCTATATCCCACCTTTTAAGGATAAAGCTACCAATGGTGAATGGAGCATTCGCTATCCTTTTTTGTTCGCTTTTTTTTAAAAAAATTGAATGGAAGAAGAGTAATGAAACCTCTGTTGGCTACCGAATAACCTCTTTTGTTTTATTAATTTTAAACCCTTTTATGTTTTTCTTCATTCACCAAATCTTCTTCAATTCTATCCCAGCTCGGTTTTGTCTAAATCTTTGTGGAAGAAGAAGCGGTTCGCCAGCCACTATATCTTGGGGTCCCACAAAATCATTAAACTTGGCGGCTGCTTACTCTTTGATCAGTGATTCACCGCCCGCTAAATCGATGAAGAATCTCTCAAAAATCCGCTTTTCTATCAGTGGATCACCGGCCACTACTTTCTTGGATCCCAACTTATTCTCAAATGAATGAGACACAATCACTATCAATGTGTAGTTTTATTCTTTTATTTCATAGACATTAAATTCAATGATTCAATAAGAGTTCGAAACTGAGCTAAGAGAGTTTTGTCTACATGAATCTTCTCTCTTTTTAGAAGCGGTGCCACATCATAAAAAATGTTCATGTAGCAACCTATTAAATGCATATGAAACTCCCATTGCGATTGGCCTTATATTTTGATACAAATTTTAAACACTTATATACCTTATATTATACTAGCAAACCTGCTCATGAATTATGCGAACTGCTTGTTGTAATGTCACCTAGACAACTTGTGCCTTGGAGATTTATTCGATGGTCATGTCATGTGTTCTAATTCATCTTGGAATAGGACTTTGTACCATGCCTAGGCGTACACTGCTCTTACTAATATAGGCATGACCGCATGAGAGGCTTGGAGATTTATCCAATGGCCGCGTCATTCTTTTCAATTTATTTTTGAATCAGACTCTGGACCATGCTTAGACACCCTGCCCTAACTTGTACATGCATTCACATCGATTCTTAAATTGCTATGTGAGCTCAAAGCTCGAGCACGACAATTAAATCTTCAGGAGAACTCGTTCCTATGTAATTTTTTTTGCGACTGTGATAACAGATTGCTACCTAATGATATTATTATTCTAAGTAACTATGGAGTGGATCAAGAATTACTTGGAAAGAGTCATGGAGGTATAGGAGACCAGCATGGGCGTCCAAACTGAGTTGGAGGCCCAATCCATATCAAGTTCGAGTCCACATAGGACTTAAGGACCAAGCTGCGCTAAAATCATCGCACAGATCATGTACAGACTCTATTTTTGACATTTCTACATATGCACGAAACGCTAAGGAGATACTGGTCACATGTCAAAATTCCTTAAGAGCCAATGGTATTCATCGCAACAAGTGAGCATACATAATATGCCAGGTGTTGCATCACCGTCTTTTAGGCCATTAGACTGTACATCATTTCGGAGTTTGTTAGGGATGTGTTGAATGGTCCTTGGCTGAGCATAAGACTTTATATTCAGTACCAGTCACCGAAGTTATGATTTGGATTTTGTTTAGATTAATCTATCCTTGAACATACTCGTCGTTTATCGATTTGTGAGACCCTAACTTCTAGTGCCTTTTTTTAGCAAATCCAATTGCATTGTTCTTTTTCTTGCTTGTGTTCTTCGATTCACATGCATGGGTTAGCCTTCGTGGTGAGGTTAAATGGGCAATGCGTGGTTGATAACCAGAGGAGGTAATATGCTACAACTGCAGGGTTTGAGTCCTTTTTAACAAAGCTGGATCACGTGTGTGTATTCTTCACCAAGTCAACAGTTATCTCCATCTGATGAAAAATCGGGCACCTCCGTTCCTATCAGACGCGCCATGAAAACACTAAACATTTCAATTCGTCTTGGTTGAACTCTGCATTATGCCTAAATACACTAGTCTAACTCGTATGGATGAGAAAGTAAAGGATCATGGAAACTCTGTATTTTAATATTAGGTATAGATAGGACGGGGAGTACTAAGCCTAAATAATATAAATCATAGCGGTAGGTGTGGAAGAAAAAAGAATTTTCAACCATTTTCAGTAGCATTGTTAAAGTTTTCTACTTTTTGATAGCAAAGCTTGAATTGCTCCGCCTTGGCCAAGTTTTTTGAAGGCGTTTTCATAGGGGTAACTGGGTAAGGTATATGCGCATTCATAAAGGTAGTCCCGACAACTTTGCGTATATGGTACTGTGGCGAGGCAGATATCCCGTTCGCTTCGCTGAAAGCTTCGCTGAAAAAACAAGCCGAAACACTGTTCCGGCTGATTTATTGTGAGAGAAAAATACTGTTCCGACTGAAAAAACAAGCTGAAAAATACGAATTATAAGACAAGCGAACAGGGCCATAGTAATTAACAGTGACCACTAATTTGGGATAGACATGACGAGCAACGCTAGCTCGTTCCTTTATTTGGGCCCCTCTCCTTTGTTCTCGCCCATGCAAAGCATCTTCAGTTTTATGGTCTCCTTCCAATTTTGGTAGGGTCGCATAGCAACAGCACGGCCAGATGTGTCCATGGCTGCCTCCATGCATGCATATGTACAGTACGTCGAGGCAGCCAATGCGCACGGAATGAGTGCATTCACGTCGAACTGTGATGGCAGAGACTGAAAGAGTGCAGGGCCACCGGCGTTCGTTTGCTCCAAATAACCAACTCCTGACCTAATCACTCCCGCCGGCCGCCCTACCCTTGCTGCCAGGCATGATCAGATATTCAGATCTACCCCTGGACCTGGATACGGGTTCTGACTTTTCCGTGCCGTTGGGTCTCTCCGACTCGATCCAGAGAATTCGCGTGATTTAGCCCTGATCGTGTGTGATCCGTGTTTGACAGAGACAACCGTCCGTCACTTTCGTGGTTTGGCAATTGACACCGTAGCATCAACGGAACTGCCAGTGCCCGGACGTCTCATCCGAACGTTTGACGACCATCCGTCACTTTCGTGGTTTGGCAATTGACACCGTAACATCAACGGAACTGCTAGCGTCCGGACGTCCGATCTGGACGCTAGCGTCCGGACGCCGGGCCCTTCGTACCGCGTCTCGCCCTCCCGCACGGGATCATGCCTGCCCCCGCACGGAACAGAATAGAGATCGAAAATGCCCTTCCTCCGCTCCCCGCAAACAGAACCCGCCCGCCCCTAACGCGTACGGAACCCACCCGTCGCCAACCTCTCCCCCTCCCCCGCATGGAATGGATCGAATAGAACGGGTTTTCCATCTGCCCCCAACCTTGCCCGCCCCAAACGCACTCCTATCCGAAAAATATTTGCAACATCAAACAAAGCACGATGCGAGGTGAAAACGATAGAACAAGTCTACTGCAATATCAGAACAAGAGCGACTGCAACAATACAACAAAGCTACTGCAATACGAGATGCAACATCAGAAAAAAATACTAATGCAACAAAGAAAAATTACTTGCAACAGCAAACCAAAGCTACTGCAACAACAGAAACAAAGCGCAATGCGAGATGCAACATCAGAAAAAAAAAAGACTAATGCAACAAAGAAAAATTACTTGTTGCAATAACAAACCAAAGTGACTGCAACAACAGAAAACAAAAAGCGCAGTGCGAGATGCAACATCAGAAAAAAAAAGACTAAATGCAACAAAGAAAAAAATACTTGTTGCAACAACGAAACAACACTGCTGCAACAACAGAAACAAAAACGCAATACGAGATGCAACATCAGAAAAAAAAAGACTAATGCAACAAAGAAATATTGCTTGTCGCAAAGCAAAACGACGCTACTGCAAAACAACAGAAACAAAAATCTAAATCCGAGATGCAACAAAAAAAATATTGCTTATTGCAATGGCAAAACAAGGCTACTGCAACAGTGCTCGTCGGAACCCTAGCCACCGCCGCGTCCCTTAGAACCAGATCCAGAGGAGGAGTAGGAGGAGAAGGATGAGGAGAGCTCAAATCTAGATGAGGAGGAGGAGGGCTCAGATCTAGAGAAGGACCCACCTACCTCGCTGAAATCACCGTCGTCGCCCTCCTCTCCGGTTGCATGGAGGTCGCGGAGTGAGGGAGAGAGACAGGGAGGGAGGGAGGGGCGGCTCGCCGGAAGCCGGAAGCCGTCGCCCTCCTCTCATGGAGGTCACGGAAAGAGGGAGGGGAGGAAGGGAGGGAGGGGCGGCTCGCCAGAAGCCGTCGCCGTCGCGGCATGGAGGTCGCGGAGGGAGGGAGAGGCGGCGGCGCACGAGCAGAGCGAGAGAGTGGAGGAGGAAAGGGCGAGCAGAGCGAGAGAACTAGGGCGCGTAGACACGGGATAGGATGGAGAGGGAGTCGAGCGAGCAGATAAGACGAGACACCGGTCGAGTCACTATCTGATGCGCGTTCGGAACATCGAACGTTCGAGTGATAGCATTACCCTAACATTAAGGAATCCGCGGCCGAGCCAGGCGGTAGATGGGCAGACGGCCTACGCCTATCACTCTCCACCCGGAACGGCTGGCGATGGAAGGAAGCGCGGCCTTGCGTTGGCAGCTGGAGCCCTTCGAGCGTCGAGGAGGCAGCGGCAGCGCGGGGCGTCGGCTCCCATCGCGCGCGCCTGGGCGTGGGCCGGTAGAGAAGAGAATCATGCTAGGCTGTGGGCGCTTTGGACCTTCGTGCTCTGCGAGGCCCATCATGCTACATCGATTTTACAAGCAAACTCACGTCCGGCCCGGCGAATGTCCAGCTCCATCTGCGTATACAGGCACTCACTTGCTTCCACGCTTTGGCAGGATCCAGCGCTCGAATTTGTTTATGTCCTGTTTGCCAGTGATTTACCTGGGCTCACAGTCACCGTTCCAGGACAACAGAACGTAGCCTTACGTCTTGTTTGATACGTATTCATCTCAATCTATAGGTAGGTAAGGGAATTGAAGTAAAATTAAATTAAGTTTTATTTCATTTCACTTCAACACATATGAATTGAGGTGGATACATATGTATCTAAACAAGACCTTAAATAGTTCTTTTATATCTAAGGCATTGTTTATATGCGCATGTATTTATCTTAATGTTGGAGTGGATTGAAGTGGAATTGATCTAAATTTCATTCCATTCTACTTCAACACATATAAATTGAAATTGATACTGTATCAAACAACGCCTAAAAGAAGAGTTCAGCAGTGTCACGTTTGCGTTTGCCACTTCGGACAAATACACGTGATGTGTGCACGTTGTTGTTTGGCCTGAACGTAAGGACTTCTCCTGTTGCGGACTTGTTAACGTGTCATGCCCAGGTGTCTAGCAAGGAAAAAGTGGTCCAGCCTAAATTCTATTCATTAAAAACATTAAGCAATGCAATTATTTCATGATGCTCATAAAGTAATGATATTAATACATGTAATTAAAAGTTAGGTCTTGATCTCCGGAATATCAAAACCATTACAAATTTAGATATGTGATCTCTTCCCCCCCCCCCCCCCCCCCCCGACGGGAGGGGAATTATATTAAAATTCGGCATAAAACATCTCTAAATTACATATAAAAAAATCTGAAATAAATAATGTACAATAATCTATCTAGATCCTTTTAATCGTCTTCTTTCTTAGGCCATGTTCGCTTCTCTTATAATCCGTACTTTTTAGTTTATTTTTTTAGCCAGAACAGTGTTTTTCTCTTAGCACAAATCAACGGGAACAGTATTTCGACTTGTTTTTTCAATGAAGCGAACGGGGCCTTAGTGACTTTTTCGACGTAGCCGATACTTTAGATGAACACAATCTTGTTGAACAGCGAAACCAGAGTGCAATCCTTATGCTAGATCCAACGAACAACACCAAAATATTGGACATGCCACTAGATCTAACATTTTAGAACTAGTCCAAAACATATCTAAATCGATGAAAGAATATTGACAGTTGCATCGTTGGGTACAACATAGGATGCAGATTCATTACCTCCAATCCTTGATTTCTTCTCAATGACCATCGACGACAAGGTCAATGACCCAGAGAAATGGCCTTATGAGGAGTACCCAGGAGCATCCCTTTCCTTGTAGATAATGGCCACAAATTGGCCGCCTGCAATGGTGATCTAGTCGTGGCAATCACCAAAATCATCGCAGGTAACAAGATCCCAATAGAAAATCATCTGATTTGCCAGGTGGATTTATTTGGCCTAAACCATAAACAAACTAGAACTAAAAACCATGAAAAAGAGAGATGAGTCCCCTCTTCTTACCCTAGCAGACGTACTGGAGAGGAAGAACAAGAGGGCCCTATGTAGAGGCGTAGTGACAGCGAGGGCCTAGACTAGAAGCAAGGGCAGTGGCAGCGTTTTCTTGTTGACGGCGGCTCTAAGACCTCTCATTGCATAGAATTATTAAAAATGAACAAGGTTACCTAGTAGTTCACAAGAAAATGACTTATCATATCATGAAGAATCGAATACATAATCCTGCTTCTTAATACTATCATCACTTTGATTAAAAATTACGAACAAGGTTTGGACGCCTATCATGATACATAACCGTGTGGCTAACTCGTTTCCAAGCCCCACGTCCAGCTGCTTCTCCAACTTGGCATTTGTTGCCAGCACCTCACCCAGTAACCTCTGCCGAAGCAGGCGTTCCAAATCAAAATCACACAGCCATGTAGGGCACGAATGATGGGCCTCCGTTTGATGTAGCTCTTCGTAGCGATGCGGCTAGTGGCGAGAAACCATGGCCAGTGCCCGTAGTCGTGGAGCTCTTGCGAAACCCTAGCTTGCCTGCGGCACCGCCTTCTTCCCCTCCCCCTCGCCTCCCTGCTACCGCCGCTGCCACCATGGCCATGGCCATGGCGCCCTCGCCCCAACCTAGCCCGACCGCATCCACCGCTGCCAGGGCCCCTAAATCTCCTACCGGCCTCACCACTGCTTGGCCGCCTTCCTCCCTGCTGACGATGAAAATGTCATAATTTCATATAGTCGAAACACCGTCGACATGCCTTGAAATAAAAGGAAATGAGCATTGCATGAGCATATTTTATCCAATAACTAGTTCAACATGTCCATGGAGTATTTCTATGTAGATATAAGCTAAATAAAGAAGATGAGCTAGTGGACCACCATAGGGGGTCAGCCAACCACCCCTATGGGCCCACTAGCCTTTCAACTCAGCCATGATCCATGTGAGTCACTCTAAAGCTACTCTCCACCCTTGGATGCAATGTGTGCTTTCTCTAGACGGCTCACATTTAAAGCACACGGATTGGATGGACCACATGTCACCAAACCGACATCAACACATGGTCCCACCACTTCATACCCACACATGATCAAGAGAAAAGGCCCCACACCAAGGGGTAGGCCCCACCTATCATAGGGGGTTGACTGACCCTCCTATGGTCGGCTAACCACCCTTTTGTGATCCACTACTTCTTGCATGCTCCCATGCAACGAAACACAACATCCTCACATCTCAACCCTTGATGCAATGGCGGTTTGGATCAATGGCTATGAAGGCATGTCACATGGATTGGTGACATGGCACAAGGAGTGACCCTTATTCTTCCTCTCAACTATATATACAACCCTACCCCCTCACTCTCAAGACACCACAAGAAGAAGCACTCCACTCTCTCAAGATGTAGTACTAGTAGTAGTGTTAGTATAGTTGAGAATTAAAGTGAGTCTCTGGTCCAGGAGCACCTAGCATTTCTCACCTTTTATGTGTGGATGACTCGCTAATTCTCATGAAAGTCTTAGAAAATAATGCTACTCATTTACAACATATCTAGGAGCTCTATAAGGAATGTTCGACTATCAATTCGACGAGATTGATCGGGGACTTAGGGACGAGACTACCAAATAGGAAGGGATGCACCCGATGCAGCGTCACAACGATCTCTGGATGGTCGTACAGACTGACGGTCCCCTCCAAATCTCGAGCACGTGCTGGCGCAAGCTGGCCTAGCAGGATCTGGTAGACATGCAAGCTGGCCCATGGCTCTATGACGTGAAGTAGTCCGGTGACGGGCGCTGGTGGAGACCCCCTCTAGAGTAGCCTAGCCCAGCGCAGCACAGCTAACCAGGCCATGGCGCTCGGCTAGAGCGGGCAGGAGCGCTGTTGCGAGCGTGACCGATCCAGTCCAAATCTCAAGCACGCGCTGGCGCAAGCTAGCCCGCGAGATCTGGTAGATGTGGGACGAATGACCATGGCTCTACGACGTGAAGTGGTCTAGCGACAGGTGCATGTCCAGCGACGGGTGCTGGTGGAGGCCCCCTCCACAGTAGCCTGGCCCGACGCAGCACAGCTAACCAGGCCATGGCGCTCGGCTGGAGTGGGTAGGAGCGCTGTTGCGAGCGCATCATGACCCCCTCTAGAGTAGCCTGGCCCAGTGCAGCACAACTAACCAGGCCATGGCACTCGGCTAGAGCAGGCAGGAGCGCTGTTGCAGGCGCGACGTGGGCGTGGGGCAAAGGTTTGCTGGGGACACATATATGCTGACCCGGGTGGCAACCTATATGCCGACCCGGGTGGTAGCTAACGATGCACCGACCGCCATCCTCCCGCCCGCTTCCACTACTGTGGGCTGGCTTCTACATCATGGGCCCGTCTATGAAAGCCTATTCTGGGCTCTCCACGACACAGCGTTGCTTGCGCACGGCACCCACGCTAGGAAATCATGTGAATGAATAGAAGGAGAAAACGACACAACCGTCGCTTGCATAGGAAAGCATGTGAATGAATAGAAGGAGAAAACGACACAGCACCGCTTGCGCACGGCATCGCTTGCGCACGACACCCACGATAGGAAAACATGTGAATGAATAGCAGGAGAAAAGTGCACATAAAATAGAAATAGAAGCATTGAAAAAGAGTCGACCTCAAGATCCATGGCATTAGAAATTTGTTACTTACCACTAGAAAATGACCGTTGGTGCTAATGAACTTTTTCTTATTATTAAAAATTAATAGACCATTTAAGTCCGAGAACAAAAATCCCACTCAGCATATAGCACACGGGAATAATAATAAATCATTGTAAAATACACCACTATAGAAAATAAAGAAACTTAAATAGAACAAAATAAAGAAAGAAAGAATAAAACTAAACTTTAATAATTAGGTTTTGTGTACTATATGAACAATTTGAAAAACACCATAGAACATCCCATAGATACTACGTGAACAAGCAAAAATACACCACCGAACATTTAATGTGAATTATTAGAACAATTGAAAATACATCATGGAAAATACTATAGATACTACTTGAACAACATATATTACACCATGGAACATCTCACAAATACACTATGCATATAAAAAAAATGTAAATAAAGTATAATTATGCATACAAGAAAGAGTGATATAAAAGTAAAGTAAAAAATAAACTACTTAATTAAAGGAAAATAATAGAGAGGAAAAATTAACTGTAAATAAAAAATTAAAAACAGCATCACATGATATTGTTTGAATAACCTAATATATACTACAAATCATATCACGAGTACTATATAAATGCTCAAAGATAATTGTAGAACATTCCATTTGGATTATCTGAACATCCCAAAATAGATTGTAGAACATCCCTTTATATTATCTGAACATCCCAATATATAATGTAGAATATCATATGTGTATTACATGAATATCACAAAATACATTATAGAACACCACATGTGTATATGTGTTCATCACATATATACTAAATATATTATAGAATATCATGTGTATACTATGTGAACATAAAAAATACATCACAGAACATCACATGTATACTACGTGAACATCACATATATACTACGTGAATATCACAAAGTACATCATAGACTATCACATGTATCTCATATAACATATGAAATGAAAAAAGAAGATAAAAAAGCATGAAAATGATTAGAATAAAATAATTAGATTAAAATAAAAATAGAAAATGAAAATGAAAAAATCTACATGAAACATGAAAAGAGATAAAGAAGTAAATAGAAGAAAGAACAAAATACATGAAAAAATAAAAACAAAATAAAAAATAACAAATTATGGAAAAAGAAAAATGAATAATGATAAAAAGAAAAAAGAAAAAGAAGAATAAAAAACCGCATAATAAAATAAAAAAAATAAGAAAGAAAAAAGAAAAGAAAAAACACATAAAGGAAATAAAATAAAAAAGAAATAGAAAAGGGAAAAAGAAGAGAAACTCACCTACCGCCACCTACGAGTCTAGGACGCGGATTGGAAAAGAGCAGCAGCGGCCAGGGGCGGAGCCCAGTGAAGGCGAAACTGGGCTCTCGCCCCCCCTGGCCTGATAGAAATTTACAAGGCCCAGTGATTGCCAATGACTAGAAATCTCAAAATCAGGTCATCAAACCAACCTGCAGCCAGTGCTCCACAGCCAGCCCACAGGCCCACACTCGTCGCTCGTTGGTATGCCACCTAGCCAGTGCTTCCGTACCTTGCTATACAGGTTCGTTTTTTCTAAATAAAAAAAATCACCCCCTATAATTTCTTTCATCCTCCGCCACTGGTAGCGGCATAGATAGCGCGCTCCGCGTGGGCCGCTAGGCCATCACAAATTCCTGTGGGCCGCCATCGCGAGGGGGAGAGGAGGGGCTCGGCAGCGTGCTGCTGTCCGACTAGTCGGTAGTGACGGGCTGCGCGGTTTTCCTGGGGTGGGGGTGGTGGGGTTTGTGGGGTGTGGAGGAAGCCCCTACTCGGCCATTTCAATGATCTCACACGTCACTCTAGATTTACCCCTCTTGTTGTAACTCGACACCCTTCTTTTGTCCGACGGTTTCTCCGTTGCCGCCGCCAGATCTAGCGGCTTCCTAGGCACGGTCGCCCCCTCACCGGAGAAGAAGGGCGCTGCAATTGTCGGCCGGAGAAGGGAGAAGAAGCCCCACGTGGCCAGCGAAAGCGGCCCCTCCCTCCATGATGAGCTCTTTTGAGTATCAAACATAGGGGTAGATTAAATCCTCATATTAGCGCCATGACAGTCCGATTAACCTTATGACTGATTCTCCTAATCAGCTAGAGGCTCAGGGGGCTACAACCGTCGTGTACACTCGCGCATACACTCTAGCCCATCAGTGGATGGCTTGGTGGGCCTCTGAGGGCTTGCTCCGAAAGAAGGCCTTAGCACCAGGGAAACGAACCGAGCGGCTAAGTCCCAGTTCGAGTCATCCATGCTCGAGGGCTCGGCCAGGCCAAAGAGGTCGGATCCCCGACCCACACTGAGAATATACCCAAAGAATTTGTTAGGCATCTAGAGCCTGTCATGTTCTCTCACTCCAGGGAGGCCGTGTCAACTACTCTCCGTCCTGGGTCACGCTTGGGCATGCCGCAACATGACAAGGGCTACCATGCGCTTGCTACACAAACGAGTCTAAGCCCGCATGGTGCTGTTGATGGTCACTAAACACCCATTTTGACCATTAAAATTTCACTAAAGTGAAGGTAAATCGACATCATCAATGTTAAATAGGGTTTACAAATGACCTAGTTCCACTTGTGCTTATAAAGTATTTGAATGCAAAAAATTTTTGCCAAAATTCATTAAAATCAAGCTCAGGAGGCAAGTGAATGTGGCAAAGGGCCAGACAATGGTGGAGGGAAGGGGGCACGGGGGCCTGGAACCCCCTGACGTGCTACTAATCCCATAGTATATAGGAGTAGTATATAGTTAATATACATGTATGTAAAAGTTGTTTGGCCCTCCCATTCATCACAAACGTGAAGTGTATTTGAGGCCCAATAAGAAGAAGCCCATTTAAGCCTATTCGGTTGTTCTCTTCATTACAGTTGTGAATATGAAGCGTCGAAGCCTTCCTTTGTTCCTCGCGTAGATGACCGCCGGCTATAGCTCTGTTGATCTGTTTGTCTTCTCTTTTGCTTTGCTAGTTCGTCGGACGCTGGTACTGTCAGACTGGGAGGCCGGACATGAGACGCCACACAAAAGTTGGATCATATGCGTTAATAGATATGTAATTTTTTGGGTTAGGATTTGTGAAACATACTACTATTATATATGCATTTTTTTTGGGTTAGGATTGCGATGGACGCCATGGGAAGGCGAACCCGGGGAAGGCACAACGGTAGCAGACAACACCTGACAGTCAGCTCTAGGCGATTGCAGAAGATGTCAGAGGCAGTTGGGCAGTGTCCGCGACCACTGCAAGACGAATGATGGTGCTCGTCGCCGCCACAAAGAGAAGATTAGGACTCGAAGCCCTAGGAAACCCCCTGAAACCGTGTAATTTCTAGTCCCATTGCCCTTCGATATATAAGGCGGGGCATGAACTCCTATACAAGGGATCAATCTATCAAACACTCTTATTTGGAATAGATCCATCGAGCTCTAGGTCACTCAACGAACCCTAGGTTAGATCCAGAGACTAAGCAAACCCTAGAACAGTAGCATAGCGCTCCTCCTAAATCTCTCTCTGTTGTAAGAACTCAATTTAGCATTATAACACGAAGAACAACACTGCTAGACGTAGGGCTTTGATGCCCAAAGTAGGATAAACCCCGTGCGTTTTGAGTGCTTAAGCCACCAAAGACTCATGTATTGACGCACGTCAAACAACTATATTACTGTCATGGAACTGAACCCACGATAGATGGCGCGTCAGGTAGGGGTAGCGTCATGTGTGATTGCCATTCTTCGGTGGCCCAGGCTACCATCCTTGCCCCGAGGGTGGCGTGTGCTTCTCTAATGAGATGGTCTCTGTCGACAGCGCCTTCACCCCTAGTCAAGCTCTTAGCTTTGGGCCTCCAGCATGCCGACTTGGAGGTGCTCTATGGACAAATCCGCCTCGGGTTGGGCCCAAACCGCAACATGGCGGAACACCACCGGATGTTCTATACACCGGCCAATGTTCACCATCAGATCGTCATCGAAGGGGGGCTGCCGCCGGCTCCCCGTTTCTGGTGCACCTTTCCGGATCTTCCATACAGGATACAGAACGCTGCGGCCATATTCCTGCTCGAGCTGGAGCAACTCACGAGGAGGGAGGTGCCATGCGGCGTTTGTTGACAGTCACTAAGAGCTAAGAGCTACCCTTCCTTTGTTCCGGAGAGATTAGGTAACTGTTAATGTCACACATTTGCTTTTGTTTGGATTTTGCAAGCTAGGAGATAAATTGAGAAACTTTCTCCCAAGGGCGATTCCTCTGAATTTAAAAGATCGGTTCATTATTATGTCATCCTGAACTTGACACAGGATAGGTAAAATTTTATAATGAATGGTCCAATTTTCTAACTAAAATTTTATCGTACAAGGAATATTGCATGCTCTCTTTTATTTGTCCAAGTCTGAGACTTGATCCGGAATACTCATGATGATGGACTCATAAGGAACTCATGCACGGAGAAATGGCTGCAGATCTAAGACTAAGGAAATGGCTGCAGATCTCAAACCGACTGTCATCAAGCAATGGGAGGTAAACAAAAAATCAGTCACTCTCTACATGGTCTTCTGTTAAGATTGTCCTTTCATCTTTGGCAAAGGAAAACAAGAAGACAAAGCATTGCCTGAAAATTCACATGTGATAGGAATTTTGATGTACTACAACCCTCATATTTCCTAATTAACTACTTCAAATATTGCCATTTAATGTTTCAAGCCACATGAAACTACCTCCAGCGATAGCTTTCATTTTTACCTATGATGATATAGGTAGATAACAGTTACAGCTTTTGATAAGGCTTTCTCTGCAGCTAGTTTTTTTCATTCCTTTGACTACATTGTAGCTTTTGTTTAGTTTTCCATTACAACTATGTTCGCTTTCGAATCTTTGTAAAGGTTAAATGTACCAGAATTTAGCTTATTTCTTGTTTCATATAAAATTTCCATGTATTACACGTCTCCACCTATCAAATGGATATATATTATGCTCAGAACATGGACACATTGAGACTAAATACTTGCAATTCTGCTACATTTCTAACACGTGATCATATAAACTCTGATTTCCTTCCATCTTCCGTATGTTCTACAGACTCACCCGATGGAAACAGCCTGGAAATAAACTGCAGCGGTAACTCCCAGCCATGCCGTGAGCTCAAGTGACATGCCACTGAATCAAGTTATGGTCATCTATGTGGTTTATGGCTCTGTTTCATGGGCCCGTCTATTGATGTATCGCCACTAAGTAAATGTTTTATTTTTATATACAAATCACTTTAGGTATTTATGGTACTCTATGGAGAACAATATTTTGCATGTGTCAACTTACTAAGAAGCATCATCTATGACATATTTTGTTATGTTGGCTTTCCTTTCTGTGAGCCGGGTTTATTTCTCTGTAAACCATTGAGCTTGCCAACTATACAGTCCAGCTATGCAACTAGAATATCTCAGACTATTTACATTTTGCTAATAACCATCGCCATACCATTGTAGAGTATAGTTCCTTTCTTTTTCTGACCAGTAACATGTTTGCTAAGAATGATACCATAAGTTTACTTCAAAAAAAAAAAAAAGAGAATGATCCGCTTTATTTAGCATTATACAGATAACAGTCCATGTGAATAGCTCCTGTCCCCAAATGCGGCTATTTAGTTGCATATATACAGTGAAGCCATATAAATACAGATACTCAGATAAGCCATATTTGTTCCATGGTTATGCTAAAAATGTTAGAATCATACAGGTCTGTACACGCACGCACAACTACATAGTCTATAACTTTATATAAGTTTACTATATCTGCAGTTGTGCCAGAGGACAACTATTATGCATGTAATAAATATATAAATATATGTACGTGCTCCTGTAAAGATTATATACGCTGCTAACTCTGATTGACCCAAACTATGCCATCCAAATATAGGCCCCGTTCGATTCGCTGAAAAAACAAGGTGAAACACTGTTCCGGTTGATTTAGTGTGAGAGAAAAACACTGTTCCAACTAAAAAAATAAGCTGAAAAAGACGGATTATAAGAGAAACGAATATGCCATAGTTAGCTAGCCACGTGCGCAAGGGCGTGCCCTTTGTACTAGTAATTAACAATTAGGTCGCGATCTCCGGATAGCAACGCTATTACAAAGCTGAACAATCCCTTGACGCATAGAATTGCTTATATATAATTAAAAAAACAAGAAAAACTACCTAGTTCACAAAAAAAAAACTACTGTACTTGTCATATCATGAAGAATCGCATACACAATCCTACTTCTTAATACTACCATCACTTGGATTAAAGATTACAAACTAGGTATGGACAACAAACATCCTGTTCGGCAGGCCGTAAACGATCGTAGATTATAAGCTGGAACAGTATTTTTTTTTCACACCAAACCAGCCAGCAGTAAATAATCCACGATCGAGCCAAACAGCCGTAGCTCTCAGCCTAACTAGCTCTCAGCCCCACGTCCAGCTGCTTCTCCAACTCGGCGTTTGTGCCCGCAGCTCGCGCAGTAACCTCTGCCAAAACAGGCGTTCCGAATCCGGAGTGCTAGACCGTGCAAATAACTGAGCAGCGCAGATGTATCATGCGTCTCGTCGTACAACAAACGTCAACAGACGTAAGTACGGGGTATTTGGCAAAAGTATGTGTGTATAACTGGATGATACCATACACTCTGGAAAATTTCATACATCAGAAAGGGGGGGGGGGAATATATTTGTTGAGCTACAAATAAAACAGAGCATTCATGTGACACAGACAAATATTAGATATACACATTGGATGGAGCGCGGGAACACAAGGATGGCAACAGGCTGTGAACTAGACATCTAGTTCTGCGTTTCACTGGCACCTTGGGTCACAATTGCAGCACCAAGGCCACAGCAACACCGCATAGGTTGACGCCACCTGAGACTCTGGTAGAAATCACCAGTGCCCACCTTTTCCGGTGGCATCAAGGCAACAGATGAATCCGACGGAACTACGATCAAGGGCTCTGATCATATAGCAGCACGTTGTTCTCGTTCAAAAGCCTCTGGAACTGCTCCAACCGAGCCTGTAGGTCCACAATTCCAGCCGCCTTCTGCGAGAGTATAATGTTTAGTCTTGCGAGGTAATCATCAAGTTGGAAGCCAGGCTGGTCTGCTTCGCCTAATATGTTCATTTCCTGATCAAGGCAAAGGTGTTAGAGCAAAATGATTCAGCAACACAATGAGGCAGTTTAGATCCGTAGGGTACTAAGAACTAACCTCTTTGAGGATGTCCAGAGTCTCTTCAACCTGCTTCCTATGAGCACTAACCAAGTCTTCCTCTTCCTGCAGCAATTATTTGAAGTCAATATTCACCTCAGTCATGTCGTGACAAGAAAATCTCATAGAGATAGCACTACCTGAAGAAGATTATTTAGATGCTCATCTTCATCTGGCTCAACCCTTCTAGTTGGGTAAGCAACGGAATTTCTCATGTTATTCCCCAAAGTGGTATCTTTAGCCTTCCTTGCTGGTTGCCTTCCCTGATGATAAATTATATCTGGTACTTCAACTATGTTTGGTGCCATAAAGCCCTTGCTTCTTTGTTCCCTTGAATAAGCACCATTTGATGAGGTGAACTCCACCGCATCCTTCACCTTGGGCATTCGTTCAACAAATGTCGGAGCAGGCTGTTCTTTAACGTACTGCTGCTTGGGCCAACCAAAATTGCTTCTCTCGGTGATATCATTCATCACCTCAGATGCAGAGAATGAGGGTACAACTGAAGGCAGCGGGGAAGGGCTCGACTCTCTCAAAGGCATTGCCAAAGACACATCTTTCTTGGCATTGCCTCCTTTTGACAAACTCTTCACTCTGAAAAATGAGATGTCTTGTGCATATTATAAGAACATGAGCAGTTATAGGAACAGAAATCATGGAGGTAAGTAATCACCTGTCAGCATATCTCAACGTGTTCAGAGTATGCTCGCAAGAGCCAGAACTAGGAGAAATGCATGATATCATGACAGTGCGTGAGTCTCCAATGAAAGAGTCCCGCAAGACTTCAGTCAATTTGCTACCTCGGAAAGGAATGTGAGTTTGATCATTATCAAGTGCTCTAATGCATTCCTTTAAGGCAAGCAAACTTTTATTGATCTCAGCACCCTCGATTCTGCATTGTGTTTCAGAAAGGACAGTTCGATAAACAAAATGCCAATACATTCACAAGGTACTGCAACTAGAATAAAGGGGGTGGAAATTGTGAAAGGTGACCTTGTTTGTTTATCATTGTCAGTTGTATCAGCACCACGCTCACTGCCAGCAAGGTCGATAAATGACAACTTGCCTACTGGTCTGAGTGGTTTGGAATCATTGCCATCCACACGGCGTTTAATGGCAAGCTGAAGAATGGCATGAGACCTCGAGGACTCTTCATTTGCACCGGTTGTGCCAGTACTTCTGGTAGCACTGCCTTTTTCAATCAACTCCTTGATAGTCTCAACATCAGAGACTCTATACTCTTGCAAACCAACAATACAAACCTTTTGCTTGCCATCCTCTCTCATGCAAAGTTTGCTGCATGAAGAAATTCAGATTCAAAATGTGAGGTATAGCAGGCACATAGATGTACACAATCCGTTAAAATCACAGATTTTGTGGTAACTCACCTCCTATCATTGAGAAGGTCAAATAATTTGCCACCATATATCTCAAAGAAGCTAACATACAACTGAAATCCTTGGTTTCGATACGTATGGTGCATTAACCTCAAGATATCTTGGGAAGCCTTAAGTGGAAGGGGACGCATGGTATATGTCTTTCCACTACCTGAGTGGAGAATATTAGTTCAAATGATATCAAGTGTTCTGTGGATATAGGATCTAGAGAAGATTGGACATGTACCGGTTTGTCCATAAGCAAAACAAGTTGCTTTTGTTCGATTAAAAATTGCAGGAACCACAGGCTCCACTGTTTCACGATAAACCTGTAGGTTGGATAAAAACAGGACTGAGAATGGATGTACAATACTACCACTAATAGCAAAGAGTTTGCAGTATGTACACACCTCATCATTTGAAACATCTTCATCTAAGACAGCATCGAATACAAACTCATGCTTTTCAACATATTCAGTAAGGTCAACCTGTGAATAAATGTGCCAGATATTAAGATTCTCAAGATTGTCATAAGGAATGGCAATAGAAGAAAATGCAAACCTTAAGTTTAGTCTCATGGACAGTCAGAGAGTTTTGTTCAATGTCTATGATATCTTCTTCTTTCTTTGATACTTCCTTTTTGTTAAGTGGTCTTTTGCGCACCTGCATTTTATATGTCACATCAAAACTATTTGAAATGGACAGATTATGACATAACAGCTAAGGCAGCAAGAACTATTTATCAGCAAGTGTGTGACAAAACGAAGGAACCTACCACCACTTTGATTTTCGCGACAGGTGCTGCCTTTTCTTTCTCAGCAAAGGCCTTCAGGTAGTTACCATCAGGAAAAACAGTAGACTTGCTCATCAGCTTGTTTGCTGTGAATCTCATATCAGATTCATCTAGACCTCCTCCATAGCCAAACTCTTGGGCACCATCATACATCCCTGGTACTTGAAACTGTACACATGAAATACGAATTTTGGATTAAGTTGTTAAGAACTGTCAATGGGGAACTGATAAGGCATCTTTTTCTACAGCACCATATTTTCCGGGGAAAAGGTTAGGATTAAAGAAGGAATGAAGGATCATCACTGAATAAAAGTAGATGCATCTTCTGAACTAAAGGACCAGATTAAGTTCAACAATTCAAACAGACTGATAAATCAACATATACTAATGTGGTGTCCCATCTCAACAACCGACCATGATTCCACCAACAAAATATAGGTTTAGCATTCCAGTTTCTGTACATAAAAATCAGCACACGCCTAGATGACCCAGAAAAATGTGTGTTATCGAAGCCGATGACCAATCCAGAAACGAAATTAAAGCGATGTTTTCCCAATCCCATGACCCTCCCCGTTCACTTTAGCAACATCAGATCCAGCACGCCGACAGCATTCACGAACAATAAGATTTGCCCCAACAAACAAGCGAGGTCACCGAAACAGAAGTAGCAACTGATGGAAAATAATAATAATAATATAATAATAATAATAATAATAAAGAGTGCAGATGATGGCCTCACATCGGGGATTAGCTCCGTGTCGAAGGCATGGAGATCGAGCAACCCGGGACTGAGCTGCTGCCTCTGTCCCGGCGAGTCCCCGCCGCGGCGTGCCCTCCGCGCAGCCGCGCCGGCGTCGCGGGCTCCACCGACACGAAGATCTCCCCGTCCCCGCGCCGCACCACGCCGCGCTGCACACCACAAAGCGACCCGCCAATGAGCTCCTCCCAGAAGAAAACGGAAAACCTGGACCCCGCGCAGATCTCGATGAAGCACTAAGCCATCCGTACCTGCTGCGCCCACCGGCCGGCGGCACCGGCATTGGCGGGGACGTCGAAGAGGAGCTGCTCCGAGGAGTACCGCCGCCGCCCGCCGCCGCCTCCGTCCATCGTCGGTGCCGGCGAAAGAGGGGGAGCGGGCGACGCCGTGTGGAGGGAGAAGGCCGAGGGGGACTGGTGGAGGGACAACGGGAGGCGGAGGGGGGACGCGGCTCCTAGAGCCCTAGTGGACTAGAGTAAAAGACCTCTGTTTCGGAGAGCCGGAGAGGGGGGGTGATTTTAACCATGGTTGCACCCTGGGATTAGCGAGACTTTGTGTCGACGCCCCCAAGGTTTGAATTTGGAGTGGAGTTCAAGGCCTGTGCTGCAGGTAGGGGACGAAAAAAGTTGAAGTGCGTTGCGGTCTTCATTTTGAAGCGAGTGGGACCTTTTGTTCAGCTGCGTTTTGGGGATTTTGTTAGGCAAGCGCCTGTCTCGACCGGGGGGATGGTTGGTGGAAGACGGGGCATTTCGTTATCCCGTCTTTTCGAAAATTTTCATCAATTTTAGTATGGAGAGGTATCGTTGTCATCCATGTAATGCGCTAGTCTAAACAGCGAACGCCTGTCTAAATTAAATGTAGCGAACGATTTACACATAATATCTTTCTTTTATGGGAAAAATATTTCCACCCCAGTTTTTTTTCTGGACGTGCGCCCAGCATTCTCTTTTTCACGCGCGCTTTCCATACTGCTTGACGTATTTCCCATAAGTCCAACATTGATATTTTATATTATAATAACATTGTTTGTACAACATATAAGTTAGATGAACAAACTTGTATGTACAACTCAACAGTAATACTTATATTATAATAACTTATTTGTATAACTTAGAAATATAACTTGATTAATAAATTAGATGTAAAGACGTATAAGTTATATTCCCGAACTTAGATGTGTAAATTAACATCATAACATATTAGCCAAAATATAAAAACATGGTGTACAATTATATTATATGTGTATAACTAGTATATGAATCATATACGATCATGTAAAATACATAAGTTAATGTATGAAAATTAAAAGGCAAAGAAAAAAGTAGAATAAATAAAAGAAAAACTTGGAAACACAACTTATGTACAAAAGTTATCAAACACAACTTGTGTACATGAGTAATTCTATACAACTTGCCAACGCTGCCAAAAAAACTAAAAATAAAATAAATAAAAGATGAATAAAATGTAAAAAATTAAAGAATACTAAAAAACACATAAAACAATAAACTAAATAAAAATAAAAAAAATAAAAAAAAAAGAGAGAGAAAGAAGCGCGTGCGTGCGGCAGGAGTGGGCGCATGCAAGAGTGTTGAAAAAATTATTGCTTTCTGCCGTCACACAAGCGTGGCAGAAAAAGCTCGCAGCAGGAGTGGTGGGGATGCGCTCGGCACGGTACAGTGAAATTGTTTGAATTGGAATTGGGCTAGTTCGGCTTGCTGAAAAATACTGTTCTGGCTGAATTATTATGAAAGGAATATTATTCCGATTGAAAAAATAAGCCGAACAAACCGAATATGGAGTAAGCCGAACGGGACCGTGCACCACCTACGTCACTTGGAGTCGATCGGCTCCTAAAAAAGAACGTTCACGGAAAAAATGAATCTGGCGCGTAATAGGACAGAAAAGAAAGAAATGAGTCCGAGGGAGTGTTCGCTGGATTGAAGGCGAGCGGACGACCGCCAGTCTGGAATTGGGGCTAGGCACCCGATTGTTGAGCCTGCCCTATTGCCCACGGCTTCTCGTGGAGTACGTAATGGCGGCTTCAATACAGAGCGCCCTGTAACTTTTTTTGTTAGCCAAGCCCTGTAACTTTCTAAACAAGGCCTAACGGCGGCCAAGGGCCGAGGCTAATCGGATGGGCCACACAGTTTCGGCCCGGTAGAGTGACCGGAGTGACTGGCTTTATCCCTTCTCGCCGTGCAGCTAAAGGCGTCAACAGGGCCCGTTCCCCGATTCCCCGCGGGAATTCACCCATTAGAGGATGGGATGGTACAAATCTTCTCTCTATGGAGAATTAAATGGGAAAAAAATCATCCCCATCGGGTATGACGGGGCGCGGGGATGGTATGTATGCCCCTGCCCCCGTCCCCATTCACCGCGGGGATCCGAAATGTTTAAGGCCCATATGAGAAGGCCCAATTCATGTGTACTATATAAGGCAATTTGTAACCCTAACCTTATCCTTTTTGGTTTCCATTCGCTCCCAAATTTCTAATCCCCTCCCCCGTCCCCCCAGCCGCAGCTGTCGCTGAGCCGCTCCCTAATCCCTACCTTAGTGCACGACATCCATCGCATTAGGTCGGCGACCCACCAAATGCGCGGCATGGAGGACGAGGACGAGGAGGTCCTGGTGGTGACGACCACGTGTCTCGGCGTGGCGGACAAACGACGCGATGCTGAACCTGGCCGGGGAGAGCATCCAGCACGACGTGTGGCCTCGACCTCGACGCACAGCCGTGGTGGCGGCGACGGAGAGCGCGGACACCCCGGAGAACACCGCTGCAGAGGTCGACGCTACGGCGGCGGCTGCGTCTGCGGGGAGGTCGGCGGGCGGGGGCTTGGCGGCCACGGCGCACGCCGAGGAGACGACCAGCGGGAGGTCCCGCGCGACCGGCGCAGCGCGCGCCGCCTACGCGAGGCGGAAGAAGTCGTCCAAGAGGTGCTCCGCGAACGGGGACGGGCCGAGGCGGCGCAGCGGGTCCTGCGCTTGCGGGTGGTGTAGCAACTCCGAGAGGGAGACGAGGACGTGGCCTGGGGACGGAGATGGGGATCCCCACGGGGATTAAATCTCCGAACGGGGACGGGGATGGAAAAGAAGTGTTACCACGTGAGCCTTCATGGGGACGGGGATGTGGCAGTAATCCCCGACGGGGAATTCTCCGTTGACATTTCGACGTGCAGCATACGCCATACATGAGATCAGCCATATTCCTAGTTCGCAATTTTAACACTTTCAGTTAATTCCAAACCTTTGCAAGTCCAAGAGATAGTTTAGTGTAGTTGGTGACGACGACGACGACGTGAGGATTCCCTGGAAAGCGGGAGGGGTACAGGTTGACGGGAGCATGCATTAGTGACGCACGAGTATAAGATTCCGCCGCCACTCCATGTCTGCATCGCCATCGCGCGAGCGACTGACGACGATATGCAAACCTCGCCGCCGCGAGCAGCAACCCAGCTGGCCGAGGCCCCTTGGCGACTCCCAAAGGCAGCTGAGGCGATGATAAGTTTAAGCCGACATGGCTCGCAGAATTCGCGCTCGGCACTCGTCAGCAGGGAGCAGCAGTAGCGCTGCATGCGCACAACAGCGGCGAGTTCGTTCGGCCGTTAAAGGGGCCGCCGCATCTCGCAAGTTGCAAGGGCGGGGAGCCGGAGAGCGGCGGGGACCCTTTTCTCACAATGCAGGATCGAGACGCTCATCGAGAGAGAGAGAGAGAGAGAGAGAGAGAGAGAGAGAGAGAGAGAGAGAGAGAGAGAGAGAGAGAGAGAGAGAGAGAGAGAGAGAGAGAGAGAGAGAGCGCTATCGCCCGGCATCACCCATCGATCGGCATCGCAGTTGCGCAGTCGTTGCAAGCAGGCTGCCACTGCGAATCCTACTCCGAGCATCGATCGTAAAGCGAATAAACCTGGCAGGACAGATGCCTTTCGTCGTGTGCTTGCATCACGATCCAACACTTACTGTTGGCAAAGCGGTCGGTTTACAGTGCGGGCAGGCGGGCGCATGAAGACAAAACTCGTAGCTTCGGGTTTTCGAGGGAGGCGAGACAAGGACGTAAACGCGTTGTTTCATCATGAACCTTTCATAATTTTCTTTTTCATATCACGGGCTCCATCAGTATGGGCACCCACTGATAATCAAGTATTTGAATTGACTGATTTCCATCAAAAACGGTTTTTGAATTAGTTGAAGCTCCCAGACCGCCCATTGCATTCAATTGGAGTTGTAAGGGCGGCTCATTATTTATAGAGGTGGTTGGATATTAAGCGACCCCTATAAATTATTTTTTAAAAATTCACGAATTTGAACAAAACAAAATACGAATTTTTTTAATCTCAGGAGGCCTCCACCGGTCAGTAACACGTCACGCGCTCGCAAGCCACAAGTCCCGCATTAAAAAAATTTAATCTGGGGAGGCTCCCACCGGTCAGCCACATGTCGCGAGCTTGCAAGTAGCAAGTCGTGCATTTTTTCGCATAAAATCATACGCCATGCAGTTGCCAGGGTCCGAACCCGTTACCTTAGCTCGCAAGTTCCCTCCTCTAACAACTCCATCCAATACTCACTTGTGTCTATATTGGGAGTTTCCCATATATTATGCTAAATCGAGCATAAATTGATTGTTTGAGGATCTAAATGAATTTAAATGAAACAGTTGTCAACTACAAAGTTTTATAACTTTTCGATATCTATAATTTTTATTTTAGTAGTTTCTCCATCCGAGGTCGTTTACAAAATTTGAATTTCAAATTTGAGAAATTCAAACTTAGTTTTCCTTGACAAGATGATTTCAAATCAAAAAATTGTCAATTACAAAGTTTCATAACTTTTCTAGGTATACAACTTTTATTTTTGTTGCTTATCCATCCGAGGTCGTTTAAAAAATTCAAATTTCTATTTTTTGAAAATTCAAACATAGTTTTCCTTGAGGAGATGATCTCAAATGAAAATATTGTGAACTACAAAGTTTTATAACTTTTTGAGATCTACAACTTTTATTGTGGTAGTTTCTCCATCCGAGGTCCTTTGAAAAATTTGAAATTTAAATTTGAGAAATTCAAACGTAGTCTTCCTCGACAAAATGAATTCAAATAAAAAAAGTTGTCAACTACAAAGTTCTATAACTTTCCAAAATCTACAACTTTTATTTTGATCATTTGGTCATCTAACATAGTGGTAGTAACATTAAACTATAAGAGCGATATCTAAATTTTGCGAATAAATGTTACTACTACTTTGTTGGATGAAGGAATGATCAAAATAAAAGTTGTAGACCTTGATGAGTTCTACAACTTTTATGTTCATAACTTTTTCGACTGAAATCATTTAATGTTTCAAAATAATGTTTGAAGTTATCATTTTTGGAAATTCAAAATTCAAATAGATAAAACACAGTGACATGAAAAGATGGACAAAATAACACAACAAATTGATAGAGTATGATTTTAGAAAATTTACAAAAAAATCATCAAATTTGAAGTTAGTACGAGAGATAAAGACTAGTTACAAGTTTTAGCCAGAGATTAAAAATAAACATCAATGTTCTTCAATAATTTCAAAATTGAATTTCAAACAGCATTTTGAAATAGTAAATCATTTCAAATAAAAAGTTGTAACAACAAAGTTTCATAACTTTTCGAGATCTACAACTTTTATTTTGGTCATTTCTCAATCCAAGATCGTTTAATACTTAATTTTTACTATTCAGCGTATTGAGCCGCACATATAAATCTGATTTATAGGGTCGGCTGGATATAGAGCCACTCCTATAAATCAAGCCATTTGTAGGGGCGTCTGATAACACCATCAACCTCTACAAATCTATTTATAGTGGCGACTCGTTTAGGTGCTATTTGTAGAGACGGCTTAATATAAAGTCATCTAAAAAAGGATGGTGCTACGAGTCCTTTTTTACAGTGGCATGCAACATTGCCCCGTGAGCCAGACTGCTTTTTTTTTTTTTGCATGTTTGGACCAGACAAGAAATCAGGGCTACAAGAAGTCAGCATCCAAAAACGCAGCATGCTAGGCAAGCATGTTTGCTTGCTGCTTGCCAGGCAAGTTTGCAGCTACCAGGCCATCAAATTCCAACGCATGAGAGTACAAATACCGGGAGATCTCAGTGCACCAAACGAACGGCTCCCGTGCCTAGGATCTTAACCAAACAGACCCATATCCTTGGAAGAAGAAGAATACAAATACCGGGAGATCGAAACCTGGGCGCCTGGCACCTACCTGCAGTGTCCCACGAACTAGCCAGCCATTTGAAAAGTGCAGATGGACCGGACCTACTGCTGCCAGTTGCTTCAATCAAAGGCCTAGTTTAGTTCCTAAAAATTTTCACCACAAACTATCATATCGAATCTTACGGCACATACATAAAGTATTAAATATAGACGAAAATAAAAACTAATTGCACAGTTTGGTTGGAAATCGCGAGACGAATGTTTTAAGACTAATTAGTCCATGATTAACCATAAGTGCTACAGTAACTAACACGCGTTAATGATGGATTAATTAGGCTTAATAAATTCGTCTCGCAGTTTCCAGACGAGTTATGTAATTAGTTTTTTTATTAGTATCCGAAAACCTCTTCCAACATTCCAAAACATCCGATATAACATAAACAAATTTATTTCGCGAACTAAACACACCCAAAGTCAGGTAGCCGATCGCGACATTACATAAAAAAAAACACAGTCACGTGTCAACCACATCCATCATCGATCGGTTGCAGTGCTGCTGCTGCGGTTGAGCTTGAGCACGCCCAGACCTAACAAGCTCGGGGTGGTGGTGGCCATCCATCCGTCGGGAGCGATAGATAACGCGGACAGACAGAACGGACCGTACGCACCGGCTTAGCTAATGCGTGCGCCTGCTTGCATGCGTGCGTGCGTGGCTCCCGCAACATAGGAGCCCCGGCGGCACCGGCAGCCTGCTATGCGCCTCGCGAGATCCTCCTCCTCCTCGCTGGTCGCTGCTGCTGCTGCTGTCCAGGCATGGAGCACCTGCAGTGGACCGTTCAAGAAAAGCGGGGAGATCGCGTCGATCGTCGTCGTCGGGGCCGGCACAAATAATGCGTGCGGACTCCAGGCCCCTGGCCCCGGCCCCGGCCCCGCGCGCACTCGACGACGGCCGCGCACGGCGGCAAGGCAGACAGCAACAATGCTCTAGCAGTCTAGCGGCCGGCCGGCGGGACAGATCTCTCCTTGTCGCTTCCCTTCGACATTTCCGCAGGGTCAGATCAGAACCAGAATAGCTGACGCCTGCCTAGCAGTCAAGCGCGACCGATAACGGGGACCAAAATATATACTAAGCACAGTATAATAAAGGATTAACTCTACTTTTGGCTATGTTGGTTTAATTTTAACCCTCAACTACAAAACCATCTAATACCGGTACCCCAACTATCAAAACCGTTCACTTTATCACCGAGGTGGGAGCAAGTCTGTTCTGACCGATGTTGAGCGGTTTTGACCACGCCACGCTGACGTTGAACGCCACGTAGGACGCTGGCCGGCATCTCAGCGACATGTGGGACCTGCGCATCACCCACTCATTCCCTCCCTCTCCTTCCTCCGGCTCCCACAGCTCCAGTCGAGCACGGGCGCCTCACCCTCGCCGCACAGCCGCGTCCTCTCCGCGGCGACGTCCGACCTGACCTTCACCCTGCAAGCCTCGTCGTTCCCCTTCATTGTCTCCCAGCGCTCCAGCGGCGACGTCCTCTTTGACACCTCCGCGGCGCTGGTGTTCAAGGATAGGTACCTGGAGCTAACCACGGCGCTGCCGGCAGACGGCCGGGCGTCGCTGTATGGGCTGGGCAAACACACCAAGCACACGTTCCGGCTGCAGCGCAACAACACATTCACGCTCTGGAACACCGATATTGCCGCCTCCAACGTGGACCTCAACCTCTATGGCTCCCACCCGTTCTACCTCGACCTACGCCCCTCCGCCGGCGTCGCCGCTCAACGCGCTGGACGACCCGCCGTACCGCATCAACGTGCTCTCCCCCTCCGAAGTCATGCAGCGTATCAAGGAGGCAATGGAGCCTTCTTGGGACAGTGCGAGAGCCCCCTTGATTTTGTGTACCCGGTGTCGGGGCATCCCCCGATGCGGCCAGAATTAGGATACATCATCCTTGTAAGTTTTCCCTTCCCCATGCCTTCTCTTCAATTGAACTCCCTATCCCTTGATACTAACATTGAGATTGGGGGACCAGCCGAGGGACCTCGTCCTCATAGATCACCCGGCTCCGTTGCCGAGGGATCCATCCGTGAGGGCGGCGAACCACGCCGAGGCCGAGTGGCAGAGGAAGGCGAAGGAGGACGAGAGGAAGAAGAGGCAACAGAAATTGCGTGCGAGGGAGCTAGTGGAGGACACTGATAGTGATGACGATGACGATGAGCTGGACGACAATGAGGTAGTTGCCGACACCGAGCGAGATGACCTAGAGAGCGAGGATATGCTAACAGGTATCCGCTCGTCCTTACAGGGGTCGGGACCCTTCCCGTACCATGGAGGGGAGGCCGCGTCCGAGAGACCGACAGAGACGGGCCTGCCGCCGCGCCCGAGGTGCCAGCGGAGGAGGGTGGCTCCGTCGTCACGCCCCAAGATGCAAGGGGGGCGAGCCCCTCTGCCCGGGAGTAGGGGGTGAGCTCAAAATGGCCCTGCCCCGATGAGGTGGAGCAGGGACCTAGGGGTTTGTCCCCCAAACATATCCACAGCCTATAACACCCATGGTGTTACGAGCTTGTTTAGCACTGTAATTTAGGACTAAGTAAAATTTCCGAAGCGAGTTTTCTCGGATTTTGGATTTAAAACATACTTGAGGTGATAAGCGAATCCTGTGTGACTTAGTTTAGTGGACTCAAATAAACGCTCAAGTTAAATTACGCAGTGCGCAGAAATATTTAGTAATGTCCGATAACGATTCTAGCAAGTAAATGGCGAATGGCTTGTTCTGTTGGATTGAACGTGAAAACAATTTTTATAAATAAAAATACGATATGACTGTTATATAGTACTTAAGTAAAATTCGGAGCATGATTATGGTTGTAGTTAAAATATCAAGTAACAAACTTTAGTGCTTTAGCCGTATTTAAAAATATAAATAGTCGGCTTGGTAAATGAATATTTGAGGGCTGAAATAATAACGATAGCGCCACTGACCACTCGCCCCACCTACCTCGCCGGTAGGATGCACGCGTTGATGGATGAGTTGGCCGGGCTGCTGCTGTCGGGTACTGCTCTGCTTGTTTTCCCTCCCTCACTGCCAGTTCCATCGCTTCACCCTGCGTCTCTTGTCTTGTCGCTTTGCCTGCCTTGCTTGTCTCTGCTGCCGCGGTCTCATCCTTGTCTGCATCCGTTGTCTGCCTTGCGTTCGTGTTCTAGCGGAGATTGAGCCCAGTGTTGCTTTTCCACATGCCCTCGCCATGTCCTTTCATGTTCTGTGCACGCAGCAAACAGCCACGCTACGTCGTCCTTCCCTGTCCCCGCGTCCATGCTCTGGCGGGTGTACTATTGCCTCCTACCATTGGCTTCTCGAGGACGCTAAGTCACCGCTTGCCTTGCTCACCTCTCTCTCGGACTCTCCGTCTCGATGCTCCCTGCTCCCTGTCTCACGTGAGCACCCGCCCAAGGCCAACGCCGACGCCGCTACCCCGCACCCCACGTGCATGCACGCCGAGCCGTGCACGGCTCCTCACCTTCCTCTCGCGCGCCTGTGCTGCTTCCCCCTCCTCTGCCTCCCTCACACCCGGTGTCGCCGTGCCGTGCCAGTCGCTCGTCGTCATCTCTTCCCTTTCCTCCTTGTGAGCGCGCGCAACTTCCATGGTCCCATGCTGGAGTCGCGCCCCAGCTCCTGCTCGCCTCTCCTCCGGTCTATATCGTCCCCAGCGCCGCTGTCGTGCGCAGCGCCACCCTACCTTCGTCGAGCACCTAGCACCGCGCGCGAGCGTGCCGCACCCCGCTGAGGTAACGCCCACCGTACCGAGCCACAGTGCTCCGCCATGGTGGCTTCCGTCGGTGCCGGTTCTCCCCACGCGTGAGGCTGCCTTGGTCCCGCGCTGGAGCCATGGCCTCAGCTCCTGCTATTCCCCCATGTCGTTCGCCTTGCCTTGCTCCTCCGCGCCACCGTGGTCGCTTCCTCTGCCGCCACCACGGACGCAAGCGCGCATGTCCACAACGCGCCCGGGCTACGTGGACCCACGCCACTCCACTTCCATCGTCGCCGCATCCAAAGCCCAGCGCAGCTCCACGTCGTCGCTCTCTGCTGCTCATTCCACGTGTAGCACCGGTGGCTGCGCTCTCACTGCTTTCCGCTGGCACCTATGGTGGCTCCCGACGCCGACCGTTGCACGCGCTACTATGCCCAGATTTCACGCCGCGTCTCCATCGTGGTCCGTGCTCATGCCCGCAGCGCTGCCCTGCTGCTCCACGGTGCCTCCTCCGCCATCGTGTGCACTGGGTGCAACCGCCTGGCTACCGACCGGTGCTCCCCGGTCTATCCTCTGTTATTGAAGATGAAGTGAAGGGTATGAATCCAAGCAAAAGTTTTGTATAGGGTCCTTACAGCGAAATACGTGACTCGTTTTAATAGGACTCTGGACCTAGGGTTGAATACAGAAAAATGTAGGGTCATTTTTGCAAAAATCGCCAGGCCACGCTGGGCCAGTCAGCTGCCATCGCGTCGGGCAGACTTGCTGGGCCAAACTCGCCGTCCACGTTGGGCCGCCGCTTGCTCCACTGGGCCGGCCTGTTGCCACCCGCCTGGGCCGCCGCGTCCCTTACCGCGCCGCTGGGCCGCGCCTGGCTAGCAGGCCGCTCATGTAGTTGCTGGGCCGCTTGCGTCCATGCACCTAGACTGGCTTGTGCCTGCACGCCTAGGCCGCCGTTCGCGCCACGCCGCTGAGCCAATTTTGATGGCTGCTGGCCCTTTAGTTCTAAAGCGATTGCCAATTTAGTCTCAGGAATAAAATTATAAAATCAATATAAAATAGTATAGGGATCCAAAAATGGTGAAACCAGTTTTGTTGAGTCTCTAAAATCATGATCTACCTGTTAGTATATTTTGTTCACATAGTTTGATAATATTCTTGGAAGCTAAATAATTAATTTAAGGTATTTAATATTGTAAAAATATAAACATGTAGGAATTGTTGTGATAAATTGGTGATAGTGTTGGCTCTGAAAATTTTTACAGTAAATTACTAATATTATTTGCTGCTCACTATAATTTTTGTAGCTCCAGAATAATTAGTTTGCTAGATAGATAGTGATGCCCTATTTCAAATAATGATTAAATCGATAGAATAAAATAAAGAAACAATTTGGGTTTATATAACTAAAACATTGGTTGGGAAGTAACACCTTATTTGACAACATGGATACGTAGACTAGCGTTAGAGCTATCTCGTTAGCTTGTGATGCGTGATAGGATTTCTAAGCGTTTCGGCTGTCATTGGTTATTTACATCTATGCATTTGCATCAATGCATATCATATAGGTACGATGATGGATCAACGGATCAATTGAAGGATGATTGGGAATCCGAAGATGGTGCAATGGTATTCTCTTCAGGAGATGATGCAATGGGCTTTCTATCTAGTTGATGGTGGATGATCTGAAGATGTAGATACTAACTTTTAATATATATCTTACCCAAGCAAGCCCCGGGGCATAACCCCTACTTTTTTGCACTTTAAATTATATTTGTGCATTAAGTTTTAAGGAGCTGAATGAAACCCACTTGCATATATATATCTTTATCCTATGAGTCTTACTAGTATGACAGGATCGTGTATATTGCTATGCTACAGGACTCCGATAGAAGTCGAGTGATGGCTGTCACTCACGAGAGATAGGAAATATATTATTGGATTATTGTCACTTAGAATATATAAAAATGGTGGAAATGAAAATGGTGATTGGGCAAGGATATAGTTTGGGTATTGGTGGGTGTAAGAGGTTGTATCACCGCGGACGCAGGGCATAGCTTGGTTACACCGCTTTCCCTGTCTATGTCGGTTAAGGACCGGCCGTTGCATAAGACTCTAAGGAAAGTCATAGACTTATTATCCCGAGCACATACTTGGGTATGGGTGCTTGAAAGACTTGTTGCTCTCTTATTGTGGATCCGACTCTTTTTGGACCGACTATCTTGGTGGTTTTTAGGTTAGGAGGCCCTTGCACCGCACTGAGTCTAGGACTCAGGGGCGAGAGCTTGGAGTCCCAGTTTGGATAGGGACCTAGACACCCAGGACAAGAGGGTGATGGGTTGGTCCTGCTTGTGCCTTGGGTACAAGCGGGATGTGTGTTTTTGGGGTACCCAGCAGGGGGCATTGATTCATGAATCACCGGGCAATCCGGTACGGCTTGTTTTGTGTCTAGCACCGTAGTAAGAACTGGAAGAAGAAAGATGGAAAAAGGAACTCTGATTGGTTATCACCTGCTTGAAAGTAGCATAGGTGCTTACATAGAATGGTTAGTTAATAAACTAATGCATTGCTAATAAAAATCGAATATAAGGATGCACTTTTAGTAATGCTCCTACAGATGCAATAAACCCACAAGCCAGATAGCCTTGCATATCCTTGGAGTCTTTTCTTTTCTCCTATCGGATAAGCCTTGTTGAGTACAATTGAGTACTCAGGGTTTTATTCCCCCTATTGCAGGTGGCAGGTGGATGCTAAAGTTGACACTTGTGTGTGGATTCCTCCTGGTGGGCTTAGAGAGAATTTCTTTTATGTTGTGGTCGTAGTTTTTATTTATAACTCTTACTAAATGTTTTTGTAAATGAAAGTTTTATAATCTGTTGTCCTAGTTCACATATCAATGCGTCATCACACCATGAATAGATAATTATTTCCGCTGTAATTCTGATCACATGTTTATATTCCGCTGTTACATTAAATTGTTCATAACTCTAATAATATGATTACATTCTGCTATTATCAAAATAAATATTATACTCTGATGTTGTATTAAAAGTGATGTAAGAAATAGTTAAGAATGATGTAAGCTTTATTCTCTCATTTGTGATCCTGATAGAAAATGTGGATTTTCGGGTTCTCCCCTAGGGTGTGCCCAACGGAACCGAGTAATTTGGTGTTCTCCTTTGGGTGCTTAGTGTCTAATGGAAGATGAGCACTCCTGGGAGGCATTAGATTAGGCGGTTCTGCCACACCGCCCAACAATGCCAATGTAAGTCACCAACTCCTCTATTTTTCTCTGTTTTCACCGTGACTCATGTTTTTCTTTCTCACAACATCTTGAGGCGACACAATATTTTGGCACTGGTGCCAAAAAGAGCGTCGCCCTTCAAGTGAGTTGACAGTCATCGGTTCACCTCGCACCTGTTTTGAGCAGGAGCGGCACCGGTGCGACTATGTCATCGGCCTGTCATGCACCGCCCATGGTGGCCTCTGTGCCCTCGGTGGGACAAGCGGGCTCTGAGGCTGGAGGGACGCCCTCAGAGGTCACTGAGTAGCCAACGACGGAGGTGATTCTACGGCTAATAATGGGGCGGACGGAGCTACCAACTACACTTGTGGCGCCGACCACAGCGGGCGCGACACCGCCGGCTGAGGCCCCACCAACGCAGGCAGAGGTGGCAGCGACTATGATAGGTGAGACGTAGCCAAATGCCACCGTGGTGGTGCTTGAGGAAGCGGCGTGATCCACGCCACCGATGGCCCAAGTGACGGCGCTCGATGTGGGCCGGACAGAAGGGGACATGGTCGAGGGGTCCCCAGATGTTGCGGCGGTGGTGGAGAGGATCAGTGGGGAATCGTCCCTAGCCCTGACATCGGGGGCAGCCACTCGCCCACACGGGATGAGCCCCTGCTCCAGTGGACGAATCCACAGGACCCGATGTCGACACTCTACACCCTCGACGATGCCACTGAGAGCATGGAGTGGAAGAGTCTCGACGAGGGGATTGCGGCCATGATAAAAGGCTTGGACCATGCCAGGGGCACCCTGCGCAAAGTCATCGTTCCCACTGGCTAGGTATTCACTTGATCTTGCCTCTTGCCCTCCTCTCTCTTCATGTATTTTTGTGTTCTGACCATCATCTTTTTTCAGTCCCTTATCGCTCGCAGATGGGAGAAATCCTGGTTCCGTCACGAGCAGAAGGAGAACTGGGACCGCAACATCTAAGAGGCCTGGTTGTGTGGGGATGTGACCGCCTAGCTCGTTGTCGCCCAACAGAGGGTGGTTGAGCTAACTCCCCTTGCCAAGGAGGCAGACAGTCTCCGACTATGGGAGGCCAAGGCCCGTTGGCATGAGGAGGAGACCGAGAGGGCGTTCGAGGCCCTGTTGGTGAGGGTGTGGCAAAAGGAGGAGGATGCTGCCAGAGTCAGGAGGGAGCAGGATGAGCTGCTTCAAAGGGATGCTGAGACCCACCAGCAGATCCTTGACCTTCTGGTCGAGGCTTAGAAGGAGCAGGAGCTGAAGCTAGTAGCCGAGGAGAAGCTCGTAGCCCTAGAGCAGAGGCAGGTCAGGATGCCAAGGCAATCGTCTAGCTGCGCAAGGAGCGAGACGAGCTGCTCCAAACCACGGAGAGGCTTTGCTTAGAGCGTGGCTAGGCCGTCTGATAGCACAATGAGGTGCAGCAGAGGATCAGCTCCCTCTAGGCTGAGCTCAGAACCATGACAACCTAGAGGCTAGAGGCTAAGGGCGTCTCTGCCGGGCTAGCTACGGAGCTCATCGAGGTGAGGAGGAACCTTTAGGCAGAGAGCGATGAGCTTGGTATCCTAAGCGCTACCCTCAGAGTGATCTACGATGGCCTAGAGGTGGTGTGGTTAGAGGGGACCAGTTTGCTCACAGCCCGTGCCATCAAGATCACGGTGCTGGTGCGCCAACTTGAAAGGAATGCCCTTTGCGCCGGGATCAACCAAGCCTTTGCAATTGCCCACTCTCATTACGTGGACAACATTGACTTGGAGACAATGAGCCTCGGCTTCGCTCCTAGCTATGAAGCACATGAGCTAGATGAGATAGAGACAGCGGTGGCTCCTCTCTCGTAGGACCTGGCGCACAGAAATGAAGACATAGTTCTCCCCCGGAGGGGCTAGTTAGTCGAATAGGTCGGATGATCATTTATTGTAATCAAAGGACAAGTGCCGACCCTTATGTATCATAAAAACAATTTCATCATTTCATTTTGTTTGATTGAACTTGTTTTCCTCCCTTTTTGTATGTGAAAAAGGGGCTCTCCTATTTTGACCCTTCTGTTCGTTAAGATCATAGGGCCCGAGGTGTAAGAGGGAAACTTTGATCATGCTGGTGAGCAAAGACACCGTAGCCGCCGAGGCGTAGGTTTTTTATAGTCCGACCAGGGATGTTCAGTTGTTCATTTCCACAAACCTTGCCACTAGGCTTAACATGAGGAAGAGGTCTGACACGGTGACTGTTTCAGAAAAGGTGTATTTATACCTTTATCAGCCCCCGAGTGAGATCTAGCCCTTTGCCGTTGCTGGGGTCAGATGTCACTGAAGATCGAGGAGAGGATAGCGACGTTAGTAGGAGAAAGCATCTCTTGCATTCGCGCATACCTGCTCCTCAGTATCTGAGCTATAGTTCTATGACCGCGCATTTGGTCTCCTTGTGAGTCCAACTTTCCTCAAGCCCCTGCGCATAGCAAGGGTTTGGTCAAGGGTCGGCTTGTTTTTATGATTGTCGCCGCGTCTGTGGTTTTCGCAACCGAAGGGGTTGAGTTAATCACCACTTGCCTCGATGGCTTGAGTGACGCACTCAGTGAGCTCGTTAACGGGCATGTTTGAGCAGAATCTGGTTCCGTCATTCGTGACGGGGTCGGTAAAGCCCTCGTGTGGCATTCCACTGCTCCTTAAGCCGCCTTCCAATAGATGACGCCTCAATGGGGATTCTATGGGCTCAGCTAGAAGCTAGGATCAAACGAGAAGGTTGAGGTGAGCCCACAAGGGCTCATCTGTGTTTTATCCCCTGGTTCTTGTTCGACGCGAGGTGGCCTCGGACCCTCCATGGGCCGGCCTTTGAACCCTGGTCTCCCAATTTTGGGTCGAGTGACCCGAGCCCCCGAGTCCTGTGGGGTTTGGTAGGGGTTGGCCGTGTTTCATGCGTCACCCCGTCCTCGGTTTCTATAATCGGAGGTGACGAGCTAACGACACTTGCCTCGATGGCTCGAGTATCGTGCTCAGTGAGCTCGCTAATGGGCATGTTCAAGTGGAATCTGGATCCATCATCCGCTGACGGGGTCAGCAGAGCCCCCATGTGGCATTCCACTACTTCTTAATCCACCTCCTAATAGATATTCGAGCCGTTCGATAGGCTTGGGTGGCCCGTTGGCATCTCATCGATGGAGATTCTATGGGCTTGGCTCGAGGTTAGAATCGAATGAGAAAGGTCGAGGTGTCCCTATCCGCTTTTGAGTGGGGTCAAGCAAGGCCGCTGGGGCTCATCTAGGTTTTTCTCCCCTGGCTCTGTTTCACGGGAGGCAACCTCGAGCCCTTCGTAGGCCACCCTTCAAACCTTGGTCAGTCACGACGACTATTGCTTCGTGACGCGACGCGAAGCGTTGTGATGCAACGATTGCATATGCAATCCTTGGATGTATGGGGTGAATGTATGAACATATGAATTTATGCATGAGAATGAATGATTATGCAATGGAAAAGAAAAAGTAGGGGTTGGTAAAGCTACCTCAACGGCTCCAGAGACGGGTTCGGAGAGCTCTTACCGGATATGTCCATGCGAGGTCCGGATCCGATGTTCATGATGGAGCTGGCGTAACCTGCATGGTGTATCCCACTACTCCCTATCTGTCTCTTGGCAGCGGCCTAAGCCATTTGATCGACTTGGGCGGCCTACCGGCCTCTCCTCGGTGGAGATTCTGTAGGTAGGCCCCTCTAAACCCTTCCTAGGAAGGTGGAGGCTAGAGCTTGGGGTGCGAGGACAAAGACTCTGATCACGCTGGTGAACAAAAACACCAAAGCCGCTAGGGCATAGGGTCCTAGCGGTCTGACCAGGTTTGCTCAGAGTTTGTGTTCGCACACCCTGCCTCCAATTTTTAATGTAAGGAGGGATCGGGCATAGAGAATGTCTAGCGGATAGACACTCTCGCCAGCCCTCGAGTGATGTCTGACCCCTTGCTGTTGCTAGGGTCAGAGGCTTGGTAGCGAAATTAATGCATAAAGTAAAGGTGGTTGTCTCTCAGTAGTGGCTTTCAGCTGTTCGATCAACCTGGGCACCGGTTTTACCTCAATGGTAAGAGTGATGGGTCCGGGAAGCCTCCATTGGAGATGAGCGGGATCATGTCTGCTTCCTACCCATTTCTCGGAGGTGGCTAAGCCATCGAGTCGACTTGTGCTACCTGCTGAGACAAGATTTTCCTGCAGAGATAAAGAATGAGAACATCCCACGCAAGAATTTAGTTTAGGCAGATAAGCCAAGCGCAGAAACTTATAACAAATGGACAAGTTTTCAAATTTTGTTATAGCAAACAACTTTTTAGCTCTTCTCGCGTTTTTGTATAAAAAGGTTAGCGCACTCCGACCCTTTCCATCGTTAAGGTCATAAAAGCTCGGAGTGCGGGTGGGCCAATTCTGATTACACTAGTGAGCAAAGACACCATAGCCGCTAGTGCGTATGTTTCCTGTAGACCAACTAGTTATACTCAGAGCTTGTTCCCATAAACCTAGCTCTTAGGACTTAACATGAAAAAGGGGGACAGGCACAGAGAATGTTTACTGGATAAATGTGCTCACATCAGCCCCTGAGTCAGGCCCGACCCTTTACTTTTGCTAGGGTCGAAAGTCCTAAAAGATCAGGGATTTTGACAACAAAAACTGATAAGATAAAGTGTGCGTTTATAAAGGGTAAAAGTGACATAGCTGCTTGATGTTCTAGGCATTAGCGAAGACATCACCGTCGATGGTCTTCAGCTTGTAGGCGCCTATCCAGAGCACCTCTATGACAATGCATGGTCCCTCCCATGGCGGGGAGAGCTTGTGGTAGTCCTTGTTGCTCTGGACGACTAGACGAGGCAAAGAACCAGGTCTCCGACATTGAAGGCCCGACCTCGCACTCGACGGCTGTGGTATCATCGTAACGCCTGCTGGTACTTGGCTGAGCAGAGGAGGGCAATGTCACGTGCTTCATCTAGCTAGTCCATGGTGTCCTCGAGGTATGCCTTGGCTCCTTGTTCATCGTATGCCCTAACCCTTGGTGCTCCATAGTCGAGGTCAGTTGGGAGGATGGCTTTAGAGCCGTAGACCATGAAGAATGGCGTGTAGCCGGTTGCACAGCTAGGGTCGTCCTCAAACTCTAGAGCACCACGGGAAGCTTGGAGACCCACCGGGCGCCAAACTTGTTCAACCGGTTGAAGATCCTAGGCTTGAGTCCCTGTAGGACCATGTCGTTTGCATGTTTGACCTGCCCATTCGTTAAAGGGTGCGCTACGGAGGCCTAATCAATGCAGATGTGATATTCATCACAAAATCGGAGGAACTTCTTCCTAGTGAACTACGTGCCATTGTCCATGATGATGGAGTTTGGGACTCCGAAGTGATGGACGATGTCGAGGAAGAACAGCATGGCCTACTTGAATTCGATCATGGAGATCGGCCGAGCTTCTATCCACTTTGTAAACCTGTCTACGGTGACAAGCAAGTGGGTGTAGCCCCTAGGCACTTTTTTGAGAGGTCCAACCAGATCGAGCCCCCAGACCACGAACAGCAAGGTGATGGGGATCGTTTAGAGTGCTTGGGCTAGTAGGTGAGTCTGTCGAGTGTAGTACTGGCACCCTTCGTAGCTACGTATGATTTGCTTGGCGTCGGCAACCATGGTAGGCCAGTAGAAGCCCTGTCAGAATGCGTTTCCGACCAAGGTTCTGGGCGTGGCATGGTGACCGCAGACTCCACCGTGGATATCGCTCCACAAACGCTTCCCTCGTCCGATAGGAATGCAGTGCTGTAGGATTCTAGTGTGACTTCGCTTATAGAGTTCGCTCTCTAAAAGAACAAAGGACTTGGTGCGACATTCTAGCCATCGAGCCTCCGTCTTGTCTGTCGGCAACGTATCACGAAGGAGGTAGTCGAGGTAGGGCATCTTCTAGTTGACTAGAGGATCGAGCTCTGTCGTTGGGTCCTCCTCAAGCTCCATGACTTCGGGACCGGATGGAGCCGATGGTTGGTCAGCCCCCAAGCCTAGAACGGGTGGACCGTCATCGGCTTGTTCTGACCCCTCATAGCGAACTGAGGGCTTGTGTTGGTTGCTAGCGAAGACACCTGTTGGCACCAGCTCTCGGTCGGACGCCGCCTTTGCCAGCACGTCGGTCGCCGCGTGTAGTTTCTTGAAGTGGTTCGGAGTGCCCTCTGTGGGCTTCTGACCACCCCTACGGTCGACGGTGGCCACGAGTGAGCCCTCATGTCATTGCTTGTTCTTCTTTTTAGCAGGATGATTGGAGGCGCCATCGCCGGTGTCCCCGTCCCGCCTCGCCTTACCCTTGAGGTAGTCGAAGATCGCTCCGATCGCTTCTTCGCCCGAGGCATGGCTAGTGGCGATGTCGAGAAGTTCCTTGGTGGTTCAAGGGCCCTTGCATTCTAGCTTGTGAACTAGGGACTCATAGGTGGTTCCAGATAGGAAAACTTCTATAACGTCGACATCGACGATGTTAGGTAGCTCATTGCATTATTGGGAGAAGCGCTGGATGTACCCACAGAGGGTTTCTCTGGCCTTCTGTTGGCAGTTCTTGAGGTCCCACAGGTTTCTAGGGCGCTAGTATGTGTCCTAGAAGTTTCCCACGAAGATCTCCTTTAGGTCCGCCCAAATTTGGATTCTGTTGGACGGAAGGTGTTCCAATCATGTTCATGCCGAATCGGCCAAGAACAATGGAAGGTTACGGATAATGAAATCGTCATTATCCGCACCACCGGCTTGGCAAGCAAGCCAATAATCCTTGAGCCATAGTCCGGGGTTTGTTTCCCCAGAGTACTTTAGGATGTTGGTTGGTGGTTGGTACCTTGGCGGGAAGGCAGCGTTGAGGATGTGTCGACCGAAGGCCTGAGGCCCAGCAGGCCGAGGCTCGGGCTTTGGTCCTCACCACTATCGTAGCGTCTGCCACGATGAGGGTGATAGCCATGGCTAGCTCCCTCTCTCAAGTTGTCGTAAGTACGCCTACGGGCGTTGAGGGTGTTGCGTGCGTCATGGTTGTGGACGAGATGCCAACACACTAGGACCATGTAGCAGAACCGCCTAATCTAATGCCTCACAGGAGTGCTTGTCTTCCATTAGACACTAAGCACTCAAGGGAGAACACTAAATTACTCGGTTCCGTCGGGCACACCCCAGGGGAGAACCCGAAAATCCACATTTTTGCCATCAGGATCACAAATGAGAGAACAAAGCTTACATCATTCTTAACCATTTCATACATCCTTTTTAGTACAACATTAGAGTATAATAGTTATTGTATAACAGCGAAATGTAATCATATTATCAGAGTTATAAATAATTTAATGTACAGCGGAATTTAAACATGTGATCAGAATTATAGCGGAAATAAACATCTATTCATGATATGATGAATTATTGATATATAAACTACTACAACAGATTATGAAACTTTCATTTATAAAAACATTTGGTGAGAGTTATAAATAAAAACTACGATCGCGACGTAAAGGAATCCTCGCTGAGCCCACCAGGAGAGATCCACACACAAGGGTCAGCTCTAGCATCAATCTGTCACCTGCAACAGGGGGAATAAAACCCTGAGTACTCAATTGTACTCAGCAAGACTTACCCGACAGGAGGAAAGAAAAGACTCCAAGGATATGCAAGGCTATCTGGCTTGTGGGTTGCATTTGCAGAAAGCATTACTAAGCGTGCGTCCTTATATTTGATTTTTATTAATAGCCGCATTGGTTCATTAACTAACCATTCTATGTAAGCACCTGTGCTATTTTCAAGCAGGTGGTAAGCAATCAGATTTCCTTTTCCATCTTTCATCTTTCATCTTCAGTTCTTACTACGATGCTAAACCGCAGACAAGCCGTACTGGATAGCCCGACGATTCGCGAATCAATGCCCCCAGCTGGGTACCCCGAAAACACACGCCCCGCTTGTACCCCAGGCACAAGCAGGACCAACCCATCACTCTCCTATCCCGGGTGTCCAGGTCCCCGTCCAAACTAGGACTCCAAGCCCCCGCCCCTGAGTCCCGGACTCAGTGCGGTGCAAGGACCTCCTCCACCAAAACAAACCCTAACAGTCGGTCCGGAAAGAGCCAGATCTGCGACAAGAGAGCAACAAGTCTTCCAAGTGCCCATACACAAGTATGTGCTTAGGATAATAAGTCTGTGACCTGCCTAGAGTCATATGCAACGATCGGTCCTTAACCGACCAGACAGGGAAAAAATAGTGTAACCAAGCTATGCCCCGTGTCCACGGCGACACAACTCCTTACACTCACCAATACCCAAACCATATCCCTGCCCGGTCACCATTTTCCTTTCCACCATTTTGATATTTTCCAAGTGATAGTAATCCAATAATATATTTCCTATCTCTCGCGAGTGACAGGCAATCACTCGACTTCTACCGGAGTCCTATAGCATAGCATTCTACACGATCCTGTCATACTAGTAAGACTCATAGGAATAAAGATATATATGCAAGTGGGTTTCATTCAACTCCTTAAACTTAATGCACAAATATAATTTAAACTGCAGAAAAGTAGAGGTTATGCACCGGGGCTTGCCTGGGTAAAATATAACCAAAAGTTAGCATTCCATCTTCGTGATATGATCACCATAGCATCATCTTTCAGCTACTCCAGTTGATCCCACGATCCACCATCGTTCCTATTATGATATGTATTGATGCAAATGCATAGATGTAAATAATCAACGATAGCCGAAATTCTTAGAAATCCAATCACGCTTCCAAAAGTACCATTTCTCCAGCAACTCCCGATGACTCCACAATCCATCGACGTCCCTCCGTCGACGTCGAACTCGCGGTACTCGGCAAACAGACACAATTAAATATTCACATAAATTCAATCGCGTTCCAAAAATTATGAAACTTTTATGGATAGGTGGGGTTCGATTTTAGATGAATTTAGGAAGAAGAAGTGATGGAATCGGAGTTAGCATAGTGGAGATATTAATTGTGCAAGGTGGCGCTAATTAATCACGAGGAGAGAAAATGAAACGTGATTAGTGGCCACGAGCTGCCGCTGGTTATTAGAAAGGGAAAAGGAATAAAGAAATTGGTGGAGTGGATTAATGGCTCATGACTCTTGACTTTACGTGTATAGGAGCTGAGTTGGTTCTCGGCTTTGCTACTAGCACATGGCATAGGACAAGCTGCTGATGTGGACTTAAACAAAGAGCAGAGCGGGTATATGGCTAGGATTCTTTGAGAGAGACACAGAGAGCACCGAGCATTTGTGCTCCTCAGCTCGTCCACCATGGACAGCTGCTGGACTTTCGCCTGATGGCGATTCTAGCCATGACTTCCAAATCTAAGGGCATGGGGAGGTAGAAGGGAGGTAGGGAATGTATGGGGACTATCTACCTTGGTCAATTGTAGCTTGAGGAAGGAGATCAACAGAGCGTAGCCTTCCCAGGCAAGAACAGAGAAACTCGATTTAGAGAGTAAGATGGTGAGCGGTGGAGTGGGATGGCTCGGCAGGCTTGGCGTGTCCTTTATAGGCAGGAGATGCGGGGCTAGAGGTGGAGCTGGCATTTGGCTAGCTAGTCATGTGAATTGGATTTCACGTGATGAACTTGGAGTGGGTCTTTGGTCATGAGTGCATTAATTCAAATAATAGACTTTGAGTGATCTTTGGACTTGACGAGCACATCAGGACTAGAGTGTGCTTTGGGCTAAACGTGTTTGGTGGTGAGGTGCTGATTCATTCATGCAGGTCAAGGAATTAATGGGGAAGGAGACCACAGGTCAAGGAAACATTAGAGAATGAGAAGATCAATTGCAGATTAGCTACCTCAGCTGATTATTGCAGCTCGGGAGAAATCGATAGACGCGACTTTCACGAACAAAAACAGAGAAACTTGATTTTAGAGAAGCAAGTGAGCAGTGGAGCGGAACGGCTTGGCGTAACCTTTTAATGGCAGGCGACGCGAAGGCGCGACAGCGACGCGTCGTAAGGTTAGCGGCTAACTAGCTTGCTTAAAGGTAACAAAGCGATACTGCGCAGACCGTGGCATTTTCGGACAAACAGTGTTTCTACGCTGCTACAGTGTTTTCCACGACGTTACAGTATTTTCCACGGCGCTACAGTGTTTTCTGCGTCGCCACATTGTTTCCTGCGCGTGAACAGTGTTTCCTACAGATGAACAGTCTCGTGCTCAGTAATGTTTCCACTGTCATTATTAAAAGCGCTCCTCGTGCACGATTTAACTCTATCATTATTAAAGCAATGATCATGATCAGTAATGTTTTCACTTCCTCACATGATCATCAACGATAGGCGCTAGCTTCTTGACAGGATTATCCAACTCGATCATGGTTACAGCAAAGGGTTAGCAAGTAATCAGGCGTGTAAATATTTCATGCAACAGAGATGATTGCCATTTTTACCACGATGCAGCTGACATCTTCAAACCACTACAGATAGAATTTCTGGTCAGTCCATGTATAGGCACGTCTGTAGCTCTAGTTGGAGAATCGTAGCATCTATGTTCTTCTGCGTTCATATCTAAGAATAGCACTTCGGTTCAAGTCTCAGCACAGAAAGCTTGACGAGTACAAATTCTAAACACAGCCTGACTTTATACAGTGATTTCCTACTTCCTTGTGGCTGCTGGTGGACCGACGTGTCCCTACCGAGGCGCTCCAAGGGCATGCGCTGGTAGGTGTCGAGCTCGCATCGCTAAGACAATGAGCTCTCAGCTTGTTGCGCCACCACACGCTCAAGCAGCGTGCGAATCTCATGGTGGGCCCGACGATCCTCGGACGTCATGACCTTTGTAAGACCATGGAGCAATGCTGCCACAGCGGTGATGTTCTGGCTCACTTGGGCGAAGCGAGGGAGGGCTTCTTCATCGGCGATGATCCTCCGGTTTACGTCATAGGCCATGGTGCATGCGCGCCCACTGTCTCCGTAGCACTCGATCTCCTAATCAAGCTCCATGCATTCCTACTCGAGCTGGAGTCACGCTTCCTCGATCTCTTGATGTTGGGCTTTCAGCTACTCCACCCGCATGCGAGGTAGGGTCGTTGTCTCCCCCATGACCTCATCGTCGAGGTCGTTCGCCAGGGTAGCCTCCTCCTCGTGGATGCCTTCAATGTGTCCCCCAAGGTACCTGTCATGAAGCATTCATGAGAGGGGGGGATGGCTTCCCCTGCTAGAGTTAGAGCCAGAGGGCGACTCTGGCTCCTTTGCGAGGAAGTCATGGAAAGACTTCATGACGTGTTCGATCACCCCCATGAACTCGTTGTTTGCGGGGGACAGGATCATGCGCTGCGCCACAAGGTGGCCAACGGTCTCTAAGGTGTTGCAGAGACCGAATGGGAGCACTGTCGGGGCACTCTAGAGGAGGTATTCTAGGGAGAATGGCTCTCCCCCAGTAAGTTGTGCCATGACATTGGTGAACGAGAAGGTGAGGTGGCACATGTCCTCCTGAGACGGTTGGGGTCCTTGGAAGACACCAAGCTGATGCTCAAACCTTCCATAGTTGAAGTTGAGGAGTTGGCCGCTTCCTAGGGCGCGGGCCTCCAGCGCATGCAGCCGCAGCTCCTTGAGCATCTCGGTGATCGCGTCGAGGCCAGTGGAGTGGAAGGGTTGAACGACAATAGGCGCCCGCGCCAGCTCTCCATCCGTCGTGACAATGAAGTCCAGGTCCCCAAAGCGCATGTGCGTGCCTAGGACCCAGTTGACGCCGTGACTAGCCATCCATGGCCTGATGTTAATGTTGGGACACGCAAAGTCCCCTACCAGGTGCGCCAACTGTCGGTGTTTCGAGTAAACACCAACGAGTAAATTTGTGTTATTACGCATCTGGCCTAGATGGTGTGCTAAAAAGACATAAGGTTTATACTGGTTCGGGCAGAATGTCTCTATGCCCAGTTCGTGGCTACTGCTCATGTTATTAGAACTAAAAAGTTCGTAGTATGGGTTACAAATGGGCGAGAGAGGGATATGTCCCAAGTCTCTGATGGAAAGGTCAAATGAGAGCTTGGTTGGTGCTCCGCTATGTGTTCGAGGTTCGAGGCAAGTGATTCTGCTGTGATGCGGCGTGATGCATGATGCGATGAATCCCTCACCTTAGTGGTGTTCCCTGTTTTCCCTTTTATAGACCAAGGGTTGGGTCTTCCTTTTCCTCTATGCAGGCCCCATTGACATGGTAGGCGGTGATACAGACAGCCCCATGCCAAGCGCATGTCTGCTTACCCTGATGGGGTCACGCTAGGCGTCTGTCCGCTGACGATGCCTTGTCCTGGCATTGTCAGTAGGTTGTCACATCCCATCCCACCCCGGTGGGCAGCACGATGAACTAGGGTGTTGACCAGTGGCTTTACAGGGAGCAGGCAGCACAGTGACCGCATGTCCGTTAATGTGGGTGATGTGAGTTTCCTTCTAGACCTTAGTGGTTGTAGTGAGCTTCCGTAAGCATCCATGCTCGAGGGCAAATGACGGCGCCCATAACACTGTAAGGCAAAATATCGGCGCCTACAACACTGTTTAGGCTCTGACATGCCTGGAAGGTTGCAAAGCACCCTTCTGGCATGGCCTGATGGTACTGTCCTATAGGTGTGTAGGGTACGGTCCTCGGTTTTCGATTAACTTGAGCATCTTGCCTTATCTGCTCCGCCTAATTCCTAGGTCGGTATTGTGTTAATGTCGTCCTAGGCGTCGGGCCTTAGGCGTCGGGCGAGGCAAAGCCAGCCTTCAGTCATCGGGCGTGGTGGAGCTAGCCCTCAGACATCGGGTGAGGTAGGGCTAGCCCCCAAACATCGGGCGAGATGGAGCCAGCCCTCAAGAGTCAGCCGAGGCAGAGCCAACCCTCGGGGGTCAGGTGAGGCAGGGCATGTGGCCGTAGCGCCCACTGAGGCAAAGCCAACCCTCGAGGATCAGATGAGGCAGGTCCCATGGCCTCGGTGGTTAGACGAGGTGGAGCCCGGCAAACGACGTAGTCATGCTCTTGATCGTGTGGATAAATCAATTTTGATGGTCATTAGCTCCTCCTCTTCGGGTACCCTAGTATAGGTTCTTGACAGTAGCCTCGAGCCCTCGGGTGATTCAAGTAGAGTAGCTTAGGGGATTTTTTGACTTGCCAGTGGGTGCGCGCGAGCGCACCCAGTGGGTGTAGCCCCCAAGCCTACGAAGGAGTAGAATACTCCTTTAGAGATTTTTCTGAAAGAGAGGACTCTGAGAGCCCTGGCCCTCTATTATTGCCCACGGCATGTCCTGAAGATGGTGATTTCTCCTTGTCGAGGTCAGACCCTTTGCAGGTATGGTCGTGAGATTTGGTGGTTCGTTAGCTAGATAGTTTGATTGGGGTCCCAGCATATAGTTCGTGGGGATCTAGCCAAGAATAGCCTGGCTGAGACACAATCACGGGCTGAGATGCTCGTGGCGCTCATTCGCCCAGGTACTGGTCGCTTGCAGGGCCCATCCCTTATTGTTGGGGTGCTTGGAGCAGCTGTCGAACCTGTTGATGGGCCAACTGTTGAACTCCTAGGCCTAGACATGCCATAGAGACATTTGTTGATCCGTATTTCTCTTACTCATAACGAGTCTAGGCCCGCCCAGGGAGGCAAAACCTCCGATGAGACTTTTGAAGGAAAGGATAGGGATTGTGTGCGCATATCCCATGATGTGATGTTGTGGCAGATCGTGGCAGGCGTGGAGATCCAGGCGAACGATTGGTTTCCTTGCATCCATCACCCCTATAAAACCAAAAGGTTCGCCCCAGGGTTTCATACTTTGCCTCCTTGCCTTCACATCTGCAACCTCCACCGCCAATCACCTAGGTTTCCCGCATCCATGTTTCAGCCGCCGTCGAGCGCACATCCTCCCACCCCCACCTTCCAATGGAGTTGTGGTGCTGCTCTAACATCACCTCCCAGCGCTTGGAGGGCCTTGTTCATTGCGGTCTTCTCTTTGTGCGGACCACGGCTGAGGAGTGGCTGCTGCCCGACGAGGAGGACATGTCGTTGCCGCCCAATGACTATGTCGTCTCGTTCGTGCGCTTCCATGAGCATGGGTTTCCCTCCCCCACCCATAGATTCCTTAGAGGACTACTACAGTACTACAAGATAGAGCTGCCGCACCTCAATCCCATTAGGATCCAACACATGGCGGCATTCGTCACCCTATGTGAGGGATTCTTGGGGATTAGCCCTCACTTTGATCTGTGGTGGCACTTCTTCACCGTCACCCTCTAGAAGAAGCAAGAGCTGAATAGCTAATGGGATGCGCCAGCATCAAACTTCGGAATAATTGGGTCGGCGAATACCCGTCAATGTGGCTGTCGACCTCCAACAAGGGGTGGCATTCGCATTGGTTTTATCTCAAGAATGATGTCGTCGCCCCCTTGCTAGAGTTTACCGAGCACCTAATCAAAGAGGCCCTAGATTCATGGAGGAAGTGGGGTGTCCCAGAGAAGGACAAGAAGAAAATCCTGGACCACCTCACCGCCATCTGCATCCTAAAGGAGAAGGGGCTAAAGGGGTCAGGCATCATCGGCGCCTACCACGCGAGGAGGGTGGCGCCACTTACGAGGCGCACGCTTCCCCTATACACGATGTGCCTAGGACATCATTCGATGGGACAACGCTTGCCGAGGGGGTGCTCTCTGTAACAGAACCGACCAATTATACGAGATTAAGTAAGAAAATCTTTCGCCGAAGCAGATAATTTAGCAAACTTAAGCCCGTATAACCCGGTAGTCCGTGAAACCATGAAGGATTTCAAATCAATCGACATACAAACCAAGATCTTACAAGTTTAGCAAGTACCGTCACACGTTACATAAAGTTCACAACGACAGTAGATACATCAGAGTTTAGAACATAAAGTTATTACAAACCAAGTTCAACTGAAATAGCGGAAGTAATTAGTTTTAAAGCCACACACACACTTTTAGTTCAGATACAGTGCCAGTAGATAGTCATTTCCAACAAAAGCATCAGATGAGAAATACGGAGTGACCATTTGCCCTTGGTCCTAGTTGTCACCCATCACCGGATACAGGCAGTTAATGCAATAGCCGTAGTACATTTGACCATCTGCAACAACAATGGGAACAACGCCCTGAGTACGAGAAGGTACTCAGCTAGACTTACCCATCTTAAACCAAAATAAAACGACACCAAGGATTATGCAAGGCTTTCTTTAGTGGGCTAGCTGACTCTTTTGCGAAAGCATAAGTTATCATGAACAAACCATTTTAAAGTACTTTGCATCATCTTTATTATAACCTACCCATCTAGGTAAGCACCGGTACTATGGCAATCACATGATTAAACAATAACATCCAGTTACCAATTTAGCTTCAGCATAACTCACATCATCCAGATAACCATCATTGTTCCATAATAATTACTACGATGTCGTAGCTCAAGTCAAGTGCTCACTATCCAGGAGCAATGGCGATTTGAATCGATTCCTAACCAGCTGGTGATTTATTCCTCACACAAACCATGCTTCCCCTGCTAGGGTAGCCTAGATTACCAATGACACCTTTCAGGTAGCCACGGGATAATCTAGAGCCGCAGTACCCAGGGACCGCCCGACTGCCAGGAATCAGGTCACACCTGCCCTTGGGCTCACCCTTCGTGCCCCTGTCATACCCCCCATCAGCACCAATACGCGCACTCGTGTAGATCCCGGCCCGAATAGTGACACTAGCTTCGCGGTCGAAAGGTACTTTATTCGGCTAGCTAAATGTGAGGCATGCGTTCAATATGACAAGAGGGACGAGCAACGATCGGTCCTTAATCGACACAGATGGAAACTAATAGCACCCTAGAACCCTGTCTTGTTGCCTCCAACTATTCCGTCCGGTCTCCAATTTTCCATCACATATGGTTAATTCTAGGATATCATTCTTTTCATAGCCAATCTCTTCTAGTAACCACCTATAATGTAGGTGACCGGGTATCACTAATCGCTACCGGTCTAAGCAAGGCTAAGCAGTTATTCGATCCTGACCTAACAGGGTAAAAGGTAATAAGGTAGGCAAGGATAGTAATAAATGCATCAACGGTTTCAATCAACTCCTACAACTTAATGCAACAATATATAAACTCATATATATAGAAAGAATTGCTTTTATAAAGTAGGAGACTTAGAATGCTCTGGGGCTTGCCTCGTTCGAACGAACTAGGTTGGTGATCCACGCACTCCGGCAAGTCCTCTCCTTGCTCCTCTTCCTCTAGCACCTCCTATGCCTGAACTTCTTGTGGATCTGCCCTGGTCTGCTCTTCCTGAACTGCTACTAGCAACTCCTCCTACGATCCTGTATGATGCAGATGTATAAGTGCTAATGCATAGGTGCATCGGAGAGATGACATGTAATGATCATGATGCATGCAATGTAGACGAATATGTTTAACTTTATTGTACATAGTAGTAGCAACGCTCTTCTACAAGGTAGTCAACATCATCCAAGAACATGTACTACTATCTACTACGAAAACCACTGTACTAACATGCCAAATCACCACGGCAACTAAGATGCTTGACTTATGAATGAATGAGATGATCCAGAATCAAACAAAACGACTGCAGGATGATTGTTGATAGAAAACATACCGGCTGTCACGGGTTCTCCTTCCGGGATGTCATCAATGGTGGTGTGGTGCACACGAACTTGGTACTGATTCTACGGCTTCTTAGGATATGGGCAAAACTTCGCAAAGTGCCCAGATTGATTACAGTTGTAACACGGTCCTCTTACTTGAGTAGCAGCTCCAGAAGAACTGCCTTGTCTGGCCTTGGCTTGTGGCACCGCCATCTTGAATGGCTTCTGATTCCTCTGAGGTTGCTGGGCATTCTGATTCCTCTGTTGGGATGGCCTGAACCTTGCACCAAGGGCAGGCGAACGATACGCAGAACGGTTTGCCATCGGGGCCCTTGGCTGGGACGGACCAGACTCAAAAGCTCTCTTGCGAGTCTTGGAAGTAGCATATACGTTGTTGTTCTTCTCTTGCTTTAAGCAGTCACTAACAAAGTCATTGAAACACGTTCTCATGCTGGTACCCACGTGCTTCATCATCTTGGGATTCAGACCTCTCTTGAAACTAGCGATCTTTTTGGCATCGGTATTCACCATGTCAGAGGCATACCGACTTAGATTGTTGAATGCATGTAGATACTGTGTCACAGTCTTGGTACCTTGGGTTAGTGCGAGAAACTCTCCAAACTTCATTTCTATCAACCCAGGGGGAATATATGTTCCACGAAAAGCCTCCGTGAATTCCCTCCAAGTAATGTGGGCATTAGGTGGAAAAGTGGTGCGGTGATGCTTCCACCACATTCCCACGGGGCCTTGCAGCTGATGAGCTGCGTACTCAGTTTTCAATACTTCTGTCATCCTAAGGACACAAAACTTATCTTCCATGGTGTTTATCCACTCTTCTGCATCCAATGGCTCTACAGCTTCTTTGAAAATTGGTGGTCTGGTGTCCATAAAGTCCTTGAAACTGCTATGCTGATTCGCTTCATGTCCACCTGGGTTTAACCCACGGTGGGTGTTGTCAGCAATATGGCGCAATGCAGCTTCCATGCTCTGCTGCATGCCCTCCATGTTGCGTTGACTTCCAAGGAACTATGCGAAGAACTGTTCCGCAGTGTATGGTGGAGGAGGAGGTGGTGGCGGTTCACGATTCTCATTTCCAGCAGCACGACCACCTACCTCAGTAGCGTCATACACGGTGCGGCGAGTGTTCGGCATCTACATATTTCAGCAACAGTAACCATTAGGCGATGTTGTAGAAATTGCAGGAGAATGGAAAGAAATTATGCCGTACTGAATTCACTGGAGAGAATAAATTCATACAATAAAACAGTGGCACAATAATTCATTCCTATTAACACAACATCACTAATTAGATTACTTAAGCACACACATCGCGTCCATTACAACCGGGTTGCCAGCATACATACACTGGACTTTTATGCGTTCAGATATCGCAGTACTAGCCAAGTTCTAATCACATGCCAAGTCTCATAAGTTTGAAACAAGATACATTAGGTTACAAGCGACAAAAGAAAAGTCATCGCGATAGGACCTACACACTAGCGCAAGGCCACTAGCCTACTCCTCGGGGCCATCGTCGGGGTCAGAGACGTCACCATCGCCCCCAGGTGAAACTATAGACTTGTCCTCATTGATGTCCATACCAGCGGCGTCTAGAGGAGCATAGGGGCCAACCCCATTGTAGAGCACGTGAAACTCCTCATGCAGGTTGACGTTGTACTCCTCTAGCTCATCGACCCTCTGTCGCAGAAGGTTCCTTGCATTCCAGGCTTCATTCCTTTCCTGAACCAGCTGTCCAATCATGCGGTCTGCATTGTTGTTGGCCTAAGTCAACGTATGCACCTGCTGCATAGCTCTATCACCTCTCTCTACCGCCTGGTCCCGCTGTAAGCTCATATCAGCCAACTGCTCCTGCAAACTATCTATAGCATGTGCCTGCTGCTTCTTTTGCTTTCTTGCCTTGAGCTTATCATCACCACGCAAACTAGTCAAAGTCCAGTAGGTACACTCAAGACCCTGATACGCTCTAATAGCGGCAAACATAGCACTCATAGCATGGTTGTCGTTAGCCTGTCCCTCAGCCGGACCTCTGACCAAAGCACTTCCCTGGGGCTGAACCCAAATAGCATCACGAGGATCATCCCTAGGAAAGGTGCCAGCTAGAGCTACTGCAAGCTCACTGGGAAATTTGCTCATGATGTCCCTGATGACGCGGAAAGCTGCTCCCTCTGCACCCTCACCAGGAGTGCGACCCTCAAACTCCAAGTGCCAATCGTCCCACTCTGGAGCATCACCAAGAGCAGGAATGGTGATCTCTACCACTGCGAGTCCATCCTCTGCTAACTGGCTCTCATTCCAAGAGTACAACGGCTCTTGACCCTCTGGGTACCCCACATCATGGAGCACTCTCCAAAGCAAGGTCGGCATGCCAAACTCGCTCAAGAAGGTGTCTGTGGTGCGGTGCTCCCTCAGGGCCAACTGACATCGAAGTGCCCTTCCTCCGATGGACTTACGGGCAGTCTGCTTCGTGCGAGCCATCTATAGCAAATTGTTGTTTTATTACCCACGTGAGAACAAGGTTAAGTTGTCATTTTTATCAAAATGAGATAATCAACTTATAAGGGGAGGAACAATGCCATGAATGATATGTAACAACATGATGCATGCACGTTCCGTACGTTCTCACCAACTTAGGAAAAATAACAATCGCTAGCGGCATAGACGGTGGCATACGATGATCTCTCATAACGTAGCTAATACGTACTACACGATAGCGCTGTTATGTACCTGCAAAAGATCCACTTCAGCCCAACCCTTGACAGTATGAAAATTATGCATGAAAGCAGTAAAGTAATCTACTCGTTCTACACGTATTCCCTGATACGCGTACAACGGTAGCAACTACCCGAACCATCGTCCTATCGACGGCATCGTCACCACAGGACGGAATTCCCCACACATTGGATACCTTCATACAAATATGTGTATGGCATGTAAATAATCCGGCATCATATAAGCACTTCCCTAGATCGGCAGTGTATCTGATCATGCTCTCACAACTCTCACTTACCGAGGCATAGAGGCAACGGATCCATACATTACCACTCAAGTGAATGGCACTCATACAATAGCACGCCGTATGAGCGACGAAATAGAAATATGATGCAAAGACCCCCAAGTTAGTACTTAAATAAGCCACCTAGAGTCCTTAACTGGGCATAAAGGATATGACCACTGGCACAATATTAAGTTTTAAATTAAAGGTTGAAACACCTATATACTATAAGTTAATAATTAGTTTTGTAACACAAAACCCTTTTGTTTTAAATACATGCATGAATAGTAACCTGCTAAACCTCGCTCTGATACCAGCTGTAACAGAACCGACCAATTATACGAGATTAAGTAAGAAAATCTTCCGCCGAAGCAGATAATTTAGCAAACTTAAGCCCGTATAACCCGGTAGTCCGTAAAACCACGAAGGATTTCAAATCAATCGACATACAAACCAAGATCGTACAAGTTTAGCAAGTACCATCACACGTTACATAAAGTTCACAACGACAGTAGATACATCAGAGTTTAGAACATAAAGTTATTACAAACCAAGTTCAACTAAAATAGCGGAAGTAATTAGTTTTAAAGCCACACACACACTTTTAGTTCAGATACAGTGCCAGTAGATAGTCATTTCCAACAAAAGCATCAGATGAGAAATACGGAGTGACCATTTGCCCTTGGTCCTAGTTGTCACCCATCGCCGGATACATGCAGTTAATGCAATAGTCATAGTACATTTGACCATCTGCAACAACAATGGGAACAACGCCCTGAGTACGAGAAGGTACCCAGCTAGACTTACCCGTCTTAAACTAAAATAAAACGACACCAAGGATTATGCAAGGCTTTCTTTAGTGGGCTAGCTGACTCTTTTGCGAAAGCATAAGTTATCATGAACAAACCATTTTTAAGTACTTTACATCATCTTTATTATAACCTATCCATCTAGGTAAGCACCGGTACTATGGCAATCACATGATTAAACAATAACATCCAGTTACCAATTTAGCTTCAGCATAACTCACATCATCTAGATAACCATCATTGTTCCATAATAATTACTACGATGCTATAGCTCAAGTCAAGTGCTCACTATCCAGGAGCGATGGTGATTCGAATTGATTCCTAACCAGCTGGTGATTTATTCCTCACACAAACCATGCTTCCCCTGCTAGGGTAGCCTAGATTACCAATGACACCTTTCAGGTAGCCGCGGGATAATCTGGAGCCGCAGTACCCAGGGACCACCCGACTGCCAGGAATCAGGTCACACCTGCCCTTGGGCTCACCCTTCGCGCCCCTGTCATACCCCCATCAGCACCAATACGCGCACTCGTGTAGATCCCGGCCCGAATAGTGACACTAGCTTCGCGGTCGAAAGGTACTTTATTCGGCCAGCTAAATGTGAGGCGTGCGTTCAACATGACAAGAGGGACGAGCAACGATCGGTCCTTAATCGACACAAACGGAAACTAACAGCACCCCAGAACCCTGTCTGGTTGCCTCCAACTATTCCGTCCGGTCTCCAATTTTCCATCACATATGGTTAATTCCAAGATATCATTCTTTCCATAGCCAATCTCTTCCAGTAACCACCTATAATGTAGGTGACCGGGTATCACCGATCGCTACCGGTCTAAGCAAGGCTAAGCAGTTATTCGATCCTGACCTAACAGGGTAAAAGGTAATAAGGTAGGCAAGGATAGTAATAAATGCATCAACGGTTTCAATCAACTCCTACAACTTAATGCAACAATATATAAACTCATATATATAGAAAGAATTGCTTTTATAAAGTAGGAGACTTAGAATGCTCCGGGGCTTGCCTCGTTCGAATGAACTAGGTTGGTGATCCACGCACTCCGGCAAGTCCTCTCCTTGCTCCTCTTCCTCTAGCACCTCCTATGCCTGGACTTCTTGTGGATCTGCCCCGGTCTGCTCTTCCTGAACTGCTACTAGCAACTCCTCCTACGATCCTATATGATGCAGATGTATAAGTGCTAATGCATAGGTGCATCAAAGAGATGACATGTAATGATCATGATGCATGCAATGTAGATGAATATGTTTAACTTTATTGTACATAGTAGTAGCAACGCTCTTCTACAAGGTAGTCAACATCATCCAAGAACATGTACTACTATCTACTACGAAAACCACTGTACTAACATGCCAAATCACCACGGCAACTAAGATGCTTCAAAGATACACCAAAGTGAACATTATTAACTAACTCGCATTAAAGAAGATATTTTTATTTTATTTTAAACTCGGGCTACAACAGCAACATACATTTTGGTGTTCATAAAAATCTGAGAAAATTACAGAAGTCTAGTACTGCTCTAAGTAGACTACCATAAAATTTTCATGGCATTTAGATAAGTAAAATAGCCTACACAAAAATGACAAGGCATGATTACTTAAAAAGGCATAAATAGGAAACCTTAGTTAAAAGTGCCAAGCAACAGATTTCACATTTTTCCTAGTATCATTCTAGCATAAGAATAACACTCACCAAATTTTACCTATACTGGATCTATAGAAAAATTATGAAAATTCACACAAGTATTAATCAATGATAAAAGGAAAATATATAACTCAAAAACCATACATGCAATGACTCTCAAATTTTTACCAGAGCTTCTACTAAGCAAGACTAGCATACCCACAAAATTTCATAATTTTTGGACCACAGAAACTCAAGATATAATTCAAACAAGTTTGCATGTATCTAAAAACATATTTCAAGTTCCTATTTAATTCATCCAAAAATTATACTATAAGTGCTGATGTTATATTTTTCTTAGATACTAGACTTCACTCAGATCCTAATAAAATTGGACTCACTCAAATTGGATCTACCAAACTTGAGATACAATTTTTACAAAATGCATTCAAAAACTGAACAAATGAGCTATCCTACTGGATCTGAGTCACTGACGGTCGGGACCCACACGTCAGCCGGGTCCACGCGTCAGCGACAAGGAAAATAGGGGACGCGGCTGCGACGGTGCGGCGATGGTCGAGCTCGCCGACGGTGGCCTCTCCGGTGAAACTAAAAGCACCAGCGTGCTCGACGTGATGAGATGACTCGATTGGAGTTACCGGCAAGGCCTAAGATCTAGCGGAGGTGGCTCGTCACCGATGATGGCGGCACGGTAGCGCTCCGGCGCGAGGCACCGACGACAGTGAGCTCCCAATGTCCCTTCTGAGCCTGGTACGAGCTATGCGGGGTCACCACGGACCTAACTACGCAGAGAAAGGAAGACGAGAAGGGCTCGGTGGTGGTTGGCCGCGGTGAGGTCCGCTCCGGCGAGGTGCGGCCATGGAAACGATGGCGGAAAAATGGCCAATGTGCCCTTACCGAGACCCAATCGGTGCAGCCTAGGGGTGGAGGAGGTAGAGGAGAACACGGCGGAGCTATGATGAAGATGTAGTGAGCATTTTTGTGACGGCGAGCAAGAGCGAGCTCGCCAGAGTTGCTGCGGCTGCTGCTGCGGAGCTGCGAGCGAGCGGAGAAGGCGAAGGAGATGGAAAATGAGCGGGTGAACTGGTCGAGCAAGCGCGTGGGGGATTAAGGCGAGGCCAGCGGTGCCAGAACTGCCGCGGCGCGTGGCCTACGCGAGCAGAAGACCGGCGACGCGCGGCATCCACATGGCGGTGTTCTTCTGAACTAGTCGGGTACTGTAGCTACGATTCAATGAACAAAGAGCTGACTGACAACGCCAATTGGTGATGCTCTATCTCCTAATCCGTTGATCCTTAGCGAAAATAGTATAAATGAAATTTATAGCTCTAAATACCAGCTCCAAATCATGCTAAAGGACCAAGACCTAATTCTCACTGGATCACAAGTTATAACAAGCCAAAGTTGAGTACTTGAAACTGGAATTTGATTTCTGACTTAGAAAATTTTAAGTGTTGAGTCAGCACCACAAATCTGACTTGTGGGACCATTTAGAGCATGTTGTGCACATTTTCATGAGTTGGTCATAAAACAACTTTTGATCCTTATAAAATTTGCTACAACTTTGCTTTAGGTTGCTCAGACAGGTAAACACTCTATGCTACACTTTTTAAACAGTCAAACCAAAAAGTCCTAGGGTCAAAACAAGTCAAACCATGACTTGGAAACTTAATTAGGCAAAATAATCAACATGAACATTGTTCCTAATGACCTTCTAAGTATAGCTAAGTTGTTTAACAATATATTTAGCCATACCACACATTGGTCACACAAGAATCAAGCATAGAATGCACTGAAACGATAAAAAACAATTAAAATGTTACATTTGTTTCATGGTCATGTTTCACATGTTTCATGATCTTGTTGTATCGTACTAACTAGCTAGGTTCCACTAAAGTAAGTTGCACATGTTGCACTTGAGTGTTGCACACTAATCATTTCATAAACAAAAACAACACTCATGAAATATACAGTATGTTGCAATGTTTCGATAACATGTTTCATGTAATATAAGCTCATGAATGGATGAATGATGCTCATGTTCATGAAATGCAAGTGCAATCATGCAAGCCTAACACCAGGGGTGTTACACTCTCCCCCTCCGAAGTCATGCAGCATATCAAGGAGGCGATAGAGCCTTCTCGAAACAGCGTGGGCGCCCCCTTCATTTTGTGTACCCGGTGCAGGGGCATCCCCCGATGTGGCCAGAATCAGGATACATCGTCCATATAAGTTTTCCCTTCCTCATGTCTTCCCTTCAATTGAACTCCCGACCCCTTGATACTGATATTGAGATTGGGGGACCAATCGAGGGACCTCATCCTCATAGATCACTCAGCTCCGTTGCCGAGGGATCCGTCCATGAGGGTGGCGAACCGCGCTGAGGCCGAGTGGTAGAGGAAGCCAAAGGAGGACGAGAGGAAGAAGACATTGGGCAAGGCGAAGCCAACCCTTAGGCATCGGGTGATGCGGAGCCAACACTCAGACGTCGGGCAAGGCGGAGCCAGTCTTCTGTCGTCGGGCTAGGCGAAGCCAGCCCTTAGACGTCGGGCGAGGCAGAGCCAGCCCTTAGATGTTGGGCGAGGTAGGGCCAGCCCTCAGACATTAGGCGAGGCGGGGCTAGCCCTTAGATGTCGGGTGAGGTGGGGCCAACCCTCAGACATTGGGCGAGGCGGAGCCAGCCCTTGGGAGTCAGCTGAGGCAAAGCCAACCCTCAGGGGTCAGGCGAGGTGGGGCCTATGGCCACAGCGCCAACCAAGGCGAAGCCAATCCTTGGGGATTAGATGAGGTAGGGCCCATGGCCTCGGTGGCCGAACGAGGTGGAGCCCGACAAACGACGTAGTTGCGCTCTTGATCACGTGGACGAATCAATTTTGATGGTCCTAGCTCCTCATCTTCGGGTACCCTAGTATTGGTTCTAGACAAGTTGCAATGCCACCGAGGAGCTATGCAGCTGCTGGATCTAGGTACAAAGCTTTGCATCCACTCTAAGCTAAGGCAGCCTATCTCTACCTGCATGCCAAGTCCATTGACATCGCCGTGGATAGGACGCGGCTATGCGGCGAGGGCGAGGCGCCCATGCTCGACTAGAGCTGCTGGAGCCAAAGGAAGGAGAGGGAGGGACTGAGTGGGTGATGTGCGGGCCTCACATGTCATTGAGATGTAGGCCAGCGTCCTACGTGGTGGTCAACACTAGCGTGGTGTGGTCAAAACCACTCAACGTCAGTCAAAACAGCCTTGTCCCCGCCTAGGTAATAAAAGTGAACGGTTTTAACAGTTGGGGTACCGGTATTAGACGATTTTGTAGTTGAGGGTTAAAATTAGACCAACGCAATAGTTGAGGAGCCAAAAGTGGAGTTAATCCAACACCATGCTTAGCTTCGGCCTCTTTGGCATCCCCATGGTCGGCGCTGACATCTGTGGCTTCAACGGCAACACCACCGAGGAACTATGCAGTCGCTGGATCCAAGTACAAAGCTTTGCATCCACTCCAAGCTAAGGCAGCCTATCTCTACCAGCATGCCAAGTCCATTGACGTCGACGTGGAGAGGACACGGCTATGCGACGAGGGCAAGGCGCCCGTGCTCGATTGGAGCTGCTGGAGCCAAAGGAAGGAGAGGGAGGGAATGAGTGGGTGACGCGCGGGCCTCACATGTCACTAAGATGTAGGCCAACATACGACATGGCGGTCAATGCCAGCGTGGCATGGTCAAAACCGCTCAACGTCGATCGAAACAGCCTTGTCCCCGCCTAGGTGCTAAAACTGAACGGTTTTAATAGTTGGGGTACTGGCGCTAGACTATTATGTAGTTGAGGGTTAAAATTAGACCAACATAATAGTTGGGGAGCCAAAAGTGCACTTAATCCAACACCATGCTCAGCTTCGGCCTCTTCGGCATCCCCATGGTCGCCGCTGACATCTGTGGCTTCAGCAGCAACACCATCGAGGAGCTATGCTGCCGCTGGATCCAGGTACAAAGCTTTGCATCCACTCCAAGCTAAGGTAGCCTATCTCTACCAGCATGCCAAGTCCATTGATGTCGCCGCGGAGAGGACATGGCTGTGCGGCGAGGGCGATGCGCCCATGCTCGACTGGAGCTGTTGGAGCCGGAGGAAGGAGAGGGAGGGAATTAGTGGGTGATGCGCGGGCCTCACATGTCGCTGAGATGTAGGCCAACATCCTACGTGGCGGTCAACGCCAGCGTGGCGTGGTCAAAACCGCTCAACATCGGTCAAAACAGCCTTGTCCATGCCCATGTGCTAAAAGTGAACGGTTTTAACAGTTGGGGTACCGGTACTAGACGGTTTTGTAGTTGAGGGTTAAAATTAGACCAACACGATAGTTAAGGAGCCAAAAGTGGACTTAATCCGCATGGTGTTGATGGAGTAGCGGATGTCGTCCCATGTGGCGGCGTTGTCGCCGGTCCAGGACGCGGTGTACCGACCGAACCCCACAAACATGGATCAGTTGAGCACGAAGGGTCAGCGGTCGGTATCGGCGAGCAGCGCGTCGTGCATGGCGCGCGCCTCCAGGAATCCAAAGAGGTTGTGCGCGTCGTACTCTCGCACACCGCCGTAGTGCACCGAGGACGCCAGCGTGGTATTGTTGTTGATGGGGCGGCGCACGCCGGAGTTGTTTATCAGCGGGGCCCGCACAGAGGAAAAGAAAGATCCGACGTCCTTGAAGGAGTTCCTTTGCCTCTCATTTTCCTCTTTTCTCCCATCTGTAATCCATGCTCTCCCTTGGTCTATAAAAGGGAAATCAGGGCACCCCACTAAGGGGAGGGATTCATCGCATCATGCATCACGCCGCATCACAGCAGAATCACTAGCCTCGAACCTCGAACACATAGCGGAGCAGCAACCAAGCTCTCAGCACCCATTCGACCTTTCCATCACAGATTTGGACCTGTCCCTCTCTCGCCCATTTGTAACCCTTACTACAAACTTTTCAGTGCTAATAACATGAGCAGCAGCGACAAACTCGACGTAGGGGCATTCTGCCCGAACCAGTATAAACCTTGTGTTTTTAGCACACTATCTGGGCCAGACGCGCAATAACACAAAATTACTCGTTGGTGTTTACTCGGAACACCGACACCGCTGAAGCCACATATGTCAGCGCCGGTCATGGGGATGTCGAAGAGGTTGAAGCTGAGTATGGTGTTGATGGAGTAGCGGAGGTCGTCCCACGTGGTGGCGTTGTCGCCGGTCCAGGGCGTGGTGTACCGGCCGGACCCCACGAACGTGGATCGGCTGAGCACGAAGGGCCGGTGGCCGGTATCGGCGAGCAGCGCGTCATGCGTGGCGCGCGCCTCCAAGAATCCAAAGAGGTTGTGCGCGTCGTACTCTCGCGCGTCGCCATAGTGCTTCGAGGACGTCGGCGTGGTATTGTTGTTGATGGTGCAACACATGACAGAGTTGTTGATGTGGTACGGCGGGTCGTCCAGCGCGTTGAGCGGCGACGCCGGCAGAGGGGCGCAGGTCGAGGTAGAATGGGTGGGAGCCGTAGAGGTTGAGGTCCACGTTGGAGGCGGCAATATCTGTGTTTCAGAGCGTGAATGTGTCGTTGCGCTACAGCCAGAACGTGTGCTTGGTGTGTTTGCCCAGCCCGTACAGCGACGCCCGGCCGTCTACCGGTAGCGCCGTGGTTAGCTCTAGGTACCTATCCTTGAACACCAGCGCCGCGGAGGTGTCGAAGAGGACGTCGCCACTGGAGCGCCGGGAGACAGTGAAGCGGAACGACGAGGCTTGCAGGGTGAAGGTCAGGTCGGACGTCGCCGCGGAGAGGGCGCGGCTGTGCGGCGAGGGCCAGGGCGAGGCGCCCGTGCTCGACTGGAGCTGCGGGAGCCGGAGGAAGGAGAGGAAGGGAATGAGTGGGTGATGCGCGGGCCCCATATGTCGCTGAGATGTCGGCCAGCGTCCTACGTGGCGTTCAACGTCAGCGTGGCGTGGTCAAAACCGGGTCAAAACAGACTTGCCCCCACCTAGGTGATAAAGTGAACGGTTTTGACAGTTGGGGTACCGGTATTAAACGGTTTTATAGTTGAGAGTTAAAATTAGACCAATGTAATAGTTGAGGTACCAAAAGTAGAGTTAATCCTTTATTATACTGTACGTAGTATATATTTTGGTCCCCGTTATCGGTCGCGCTTGACTGCTAGGCAGGCGTCAGCTATTCTGGTTCTGATCTGACCCTGCGCAAATGTCGAAGGGCAGCGACAAGGAGAGATCTGTCCCGCCGGCCAGCCGCTAGACTCCTAGAGCATTGTTGCTGTCTGCCTTGCCGCCGTGCGCGGCCGTCGTCGAGTGCGCGCGGGGCCGGGGCCGGGGCCAGGGCCAGGGGCCTGGAGTCCGCACGCATTATTTGTGCCGGCCCCGACGACGACGATCGACGTGATCTCCCCGCTTTTCTCGAACGGTCCACTGCAGGTGCCCCATGCCTAGACAGCAGCGGCAGCAGCGACCAGCGAGGAGGAGGAGGATCTCGCGCAGCGCATAGCAGGCTGCCGGTGCCGCCGGGGCTCCTATGTTGCGGGAGCCACGCACGTCATTAGCACATATGGTTTACTGTAGCACTTAATGTTTTTCATGGACTAATTAGGCTTAAAAGATTCGTCTCGCGATTTTATCGAGAACTGTTTAATTATTTTTTTTATATACATTTAGTACTCCATATATATGTCCAAATATGCTCTTTTACTATAGGAGTAAAAAAAATGAAAACTAAATATGGCCTAAGCCGGTGCGTACGGTCCGTTCGTCTGTCCGCGTTATCTATCGCTCCCGACGGATGGATGGCCACCACCACCTCCAGCTTGTTAGGTCTGGGCGTGCTCAAGCTCAACCGGAGCAGCGGCACTGCAACCGATCGATGATGGATGTGGTTGACACGTGACTGTGTTTTTTATGTAGTGTCGCGATCGGCTACCTGACTTTGGGTGTGTTTAGTTCGTGAAATAAATTTTTTTTATGTTATATCGGTTGTTTTGGGATGTTGGAAGAGGTTTTCGGATACTAATAAAAAAACTAATTACATAACTCGTCTGGAAACTGCGAGACGAATTTATTAAGCCTAATTAATCCATCATTAACGCATGTTAGTTACTGTAGCACTTATGGCTAATCATGGACTAATTAGTCTTAAAACATTCGTCTCGCGATTTCCAACTAAACTATGCAATTCGTTTTTATTTTCGTCTATATTTAATACTTTATGTATGTGTCGTAAGATTCGATGTGATAGTTTGTGGTGAAAATTTTTAAGAACTAAACCAGGCCTTTGATTGAAGCAACTGGCAGCAGTAGGTCCGGTCCATCTGCACTTTTCAAATGGCTGGCTACTTCGTGGGACACTGCAGGTAGGTGCCAGGCGCCCAGGTTTCGATCTCCCGGTATTTGTATTCTTCTTCTTCCAAGGATATGGGTCTGTTTGGTTAAGATCCTAGGCACGGGAGCCGTTTGTTTGGTGCACTGAGATCTCCCGGTATTTGTACTCTCATGCGTTGGAATTTGATGGCCTGGTAGCTGCAAACTTGCCTGGCAAGCAGCAAGCAAACATGCTTGCCTAGCATGCTGCGTTTTTGGATGCTGACTTCTTGTAGCCCTGATTTCTTGTCTGGTCCAAACATGCAAAAAAAAAAAAAGCAGTCTGGCTCACGGGGCAATGTTGCATGCCACTGTAAAAAAGGACTCGTAGCACCATCCTTTTTTACGTGACTTTATATTAAGCCGTCTCTACAAATAGCACCTAAACGAGCCGTCTCTACAAATAGATTTGTAGAGGTTGATGGTGTTATCAGACGCCCCTACAAATGGCTTGATTTATAGGAGCGGCTCTATATCCAGCCGACCCTATAAATCAGATTTATAGGTGCGGCTCAATACACCGAATAGTAAAAATTAAGTATTAAACGATCTCGGATTGAGAAATGACCAAAATAAAAGTTGTAGATCTCGAAAAGTTATGAAACTTCGTTGTTTACAACTTTTTCATTTGAAATGATTTACTGTTTCAAAATGCTGTTTGAAATTCAATTTTGAAATTATTGAAGAACATTGATGTTTATTTTTAATCTCTGGCTAAAACTTGTAACTAGTCTTTATCTCTCGTACTAACTTCAAATTTGATGATTTTTTTGTAAATTTTCTAAAATCATACTCTATCAATTTGTTGTGTTATTTTGTCCATCTTTTCATGTCACTGTGTTTTATCTATTTGAATTTTGAATTTCCAAAAATGATAACTTCAAACGTTATTTTGAAACATTAAATGATTTCAGTCGAAAAAGTTATGAACATAAAAGTTGTAGAACTCATCAAGGTCTACAACTTTTATTTTGATCATTCCTTCATCCAACAAAGTAGTAGTAACATTTATTCGCAAAATTTAGATATCGCTCTTATAGTTTAATGTTACTACCACTATGTTAGATGACCAAATGATCAAAATAAAAGTTGTAGATTTTGGAAAGTTATAGAACTTTGTAATTGACAACTTTTTTTATTTGAATTCATTTTGTCGAGGAAGACTACGTTTGAATTTCTCAAATTTGAATTTCAAATTTTTCAAAAGACCTCGGATAGAGAAACTACCACAATAAAAGTTGTAGATCTCAAAAAGTTATAAAACTTTGTAGTTCACAATATTTTCATTTGAGATCGTCTCCTCAAGGAAAACTATGTTTGAATTTTCAAAAAATAGAAATTTGAATTTTTTAAACGACCTTGGATGGATAAGCAACAAAAATAAAAGTTGTATACCTAGAAAAGTTATGAAACTTTGTAATTGACATTTTTTTGATTTGAAATCATCTTGTCAAGGAAAACTAAGTTTGAATTTCTCAAATTTGAAATTCAAATTTTGTAAACGACCTCGGATGGAGAAACTACTAAAATAAAAATTATAGATATCGAAAAGTTATAAAACTTTGTAGTTGACAACTGTTTTATTTAAATTCATTTAGATCCTCAAACAATCAATTTATGCTCGATTTAGCATAATATATGGGAAACTCCCAATATAGACACAAGTGAGTATTGGATGGAGTTGTTAGAGGAGGGAACTTGCGAGCTAAGGTAACGGGTTCGGACCCTGGCAACTGCATGGCGTATGATTTTATGCGAAAAAATGCACGACTTGCTGCTTGCAAGCTCGCGACATGTGGCTGACCGGTGGGAGCCTCCCCAGATTAAATTTTTTTAATGCGGGACTTGTGGCTTGCGAGCGCGTGACGTGTTACTGACCGGTGGAGGCCTCCTGAGATTAAAAAAATTCGTATTTTGTTTTGTTCAAATTCGTGAATTTTTGAAAAATAATTTATAGGGGTCGCTTAATATCCAACCACCTCTATAAATAATGAGCCGCCCTTACAAATCCAATTGAATGCAATGGGCGGTCTGGGAGCTTCAACTAATTCAAAAACCGTTTTTGATGGAAATCAGTCAATTCAAATACTTGATTATCAGTGGGTGCCCATACTGATGGAGCCCGTGATATGAAAAAGAAAATTATGAAAGGTTCATGATGAAACAACGCGTTTACGTCCTTGTCTCGCCTCCCTCGAAAACCCGAAGCTACGAGTTTTGTCTTCATGCGCCCGCCTGCCCGCACTGTAAACCGACCGCTTTGCCAACAGTAAGTGTTGGATCGTGATGCAAGCACACGACGAAAGGCATCTGTCCTGCCAGGTTTATTCGCTTTACGATCGATGCTCGGAGTAGGATTCGCAGTGGCAGCCTGCTTGCAACGACGGCGCAACTGCGATGCCGATCGATGGGCGATGCATCATCACATTTCCTGTTTATTATTCCCACGCCTCCTTCAGCCTGCAGGCTTCTTTATGACACGGGTGAGAGAGGGCTGGAATCTTCCAGTCCAGCCCCATGTCTCTCTCTCCTCTCCCTTTTGACATTTGGAGCAGAGTCAAAGAGAACAACAGGAAAAGGCCTAGCCAAGCACGACGACGACCGCCGGGGCCCCCCTTTTGACACTGCAGCCGCCGCCGCATCCCTTCCAGAAACCAGCAAAACACGCTCGCGCCTCGCGGCTAGTAGTAGGGATGCAAATCCGGGGCGCGATCTTCTTCTTTTTATCCCTGCCGTTGCTGCCTCCGTGCCCACCACTTGCAGCGGGTTGACTTGGCATCGCATCGCATCGCATCGCAGAGATCGGGCCTGCCGCCTGCGGGTAGAGCCCCCCGCGCCGTGCCGCGTCTCTGCGGACCGATTGCCCCCGGCCTGGCCTGCGCGTCCAAATATATATGCGCGCGTGCGGGGGCCGCGGGGCCCTGCTGGAGCTGGACTGCCAGAGTGCCAGTGCCAAAAGTCAACCCCCACCCCCTCCTCCTGCAGGAGCAGCACGCACGCGTCCCTCCGCCTCGTCAAAGGCTCCAGCGAGAGCCCGGTCGTGGTTCATGCGCGGCGTGCTGCTGCTCATGGCGGAGCACTTCAACGACTGGGACCTGCAGGCCGTCGTCAGGAGCTGCGGCAGCGTCGCGCACCCGGACCCGCCGGAGCCCGCCGCCGCCGCGGCGGACGCAGCGCCGCCGCGGGGAGACGAGGCGCCCGCCTCGCGTGCCACGCCGCCGCCTGTGGCTGTCCGGGGACAGGAGCGGGCGCCGCCGCCCGTGGCCAAGGCATCGGCGGCGCTCCTGTACGACCTCGAGTACCTGGATTTGGATCGCAAGCCGTTCCTGCTGCCGGTCGTCGCGCCGTCGCCGAGACCGCGCGCCGGGGACGACGGGCGCGAGCGTGAGGTGATGATCTCCTTTCCCGCGGGGGCCGCGTCCACGTCCGGGATGCAGCAGAGGGCATCGCCGCCAGGCCGGAAGCCAGGCGCGCGCACGCCGCGGCAGAAAAGAAGGTACCGTACCGATGCTGTGCGCTCAAACTCCATCAATCATCGTCGTGCGTAGCACCATACCGATACCTTGAAGATGCCGACACAGATTTAGTGCAAGATTCCCTTTTTAGGCTTAATTTTGCGTGCATGATTTGGTTAGACAATTAGAATGAAGTGCTGCCATGGCTTATTGCTTTCCTTTCTCCTCGCTCCCTGGTTGTGGTATGATGACAGCAAGAAGAGCCAGCTGAAGAAGGTGGTGCGCGAGATGCCGGTGGCCGACGGCGGCTCGTCGTCGTCGGACCCGTGGGCGTGGCGCAAGTATGGCCAAAAGCCCATCAAGGGCTCGCCTTATCCGCGGTAACTGCCTTTGACCTCGCCTTGCATACTTTCCACGCGTTGCACTCACTGCCTGCTCGACGGTATAGCTAGAGCCTTATCGTTGACTGCAGAGCACTCAACTTGCTAGGATCCCTACACCTTAATTAATTATTGGCACCCTTTTTTTTAATAAGCAAAGAAGAAAAGGGAGTAAATGCCATCCTTAAGGCTTCACATAGATGTCCTAGCTAGTTTGATAATTCAGTCACAAGAATGAATGAAACGCCATGCCACTCGGGCATCATCAAGCTTGGTCGCACTGCACGTCACGTGTACATTTGTAGTACTACAAGACAATTCGGTAGCCGTACTGCGTGCTTGCAGTTGACCTCTGCTGACCCTCGTTGCAATGGGAATCTGTGTGTGACCGCAGGGGGTACTACAAGTGCAGCAGCATGAAGGGGTGCATGGCGCGGAAGCTGGTGGAGCGCAGCCCTGCCAAGCCCGGGGTGCTCATCGTCACGTACATGGCCGAGCACTGCCACCCCGTGCCCACGCAGCTCAACGCGCTCGCGGGCACTACTCGCCACAAGACGTCGTCGTCCGGCGCGGCCGCCGAGCACAGCACGGGCACGGCCTCCTCTCCCAAGAGCCACGAGCAGGGCCAAGCGGTCGAGAAAGCGACCGGCCATGGCATCGGCGACCGCGAGCATGGCAACAACGAGACGTCAGCAATGGCTTGGGAGTTTGGCGGCGAGGAGATAGCAGCCATCGACGACGACGAGTTCTGGCCTGCGGGGATGGACCTGGACGAGCTCTTGGCGCCCGTGGACGACGACGTCGATTTCGAGCACGTCACGGAGGAGGAAGATGGCGTGCTGGGACGGCGGCTCTCCCTCTAGGTGGGCGCTGTAAGTTCAGAAATCAGAACCTTCAAATGCAGTAGAGGACGAAAAGATCTCGCCTCGAAGAGAAGCTATGTATAGGCGTCTTTTTTGTGCGCGTTTCTGACAAACAGGATCCCGAAAACCAACGGGATGAATTTCCGTTGTATATCTGCGTAGTACTCCGTACTTGCGTAATCTCCGCTTCGGCTGTGTTTAGTTGCCAAAAAGTGCTACAGTGGTCATCACATCGAATCTTGCGATACATGCATAAAACATTAAATATAGACGAAAAAAAAACTAATTGCACAGTTTAGTTAAAAATCGTGAGACGAACGTTTTTTAGCCTAATTAGTCCATGACTGAACACTAATTGCCAAATAAAAACGAAAATACTACAGTAACCAAATTTCCAAATTTCACAATCTAAACACGCTCGAAGTCGGTGCGCATTGATTTTTGTACTCCTATAATTCAGGTGCACATGGACCAAGCAACAGACCTGGAACCAAGTAAAACGCCGACACATTAGTACCAGGTAGAAATCAAATTTCCAATAAATTCAAATCATCCACCAAAGAGATGCAAACGCAACTGTGCCAATGGTGAATGACTGTAACATAAGTCACTGCATAGTACAATTATTCAGTTGTGAAGATCACACTATGCTGGCAAGAAAAACATCTTAGACCAAAAAGAATAGGCATTCCACAGATTATAGTTTGCTGTCTTTGTTACCACAGATGTTTCGTAGTCGATACCACAGAATAGCATACCATACGTCCATCAAAAACTACGGCAAGTAGCACTCAGACACGCTAGACTGTCATACAGAAAGCTTACAAGCAGAAGACTTAACCAAGCTCATGGCACCAAATGGGTGGACGTTACTAGGTCATAATTTCCAAGACCTGGATTTACAAAGACGGGCAAGTCCAAACTTTAGTATTCCCACTTCTTGAGCTCCATACCATCAGGAGGGCTCCCTTCCACCACCTTTGATCCAACATCTTTCCAATTGGTTGAGAGAACAGTGCCATTAGATTCCACCTGCAGGATACGTGAGTATACATAAAATATAGTTGGTTCCAAAACCAGTATTAGCTGGGCCAAAGATCACGTACGAATGACTTCATCATGGCCCTCCGCATATCTTCATCAGCATCCTTGTAGATGTCACGGAAGAATTTGTTCAATGCAGCATCACCATCAAGTTTTTCTTCCTTCTCCTGATGCAGACACAAATCATGCAACCCCATACATATTCGAGAAACCTAAGTTGCAGCAATAAGAGTGGTACATATATAAGTGGGAATCTTGATCATACCTCCTTTTTTACTTCAGCTTCCAGTTTATCCCAGTTTTTTTTTGCCTTTGAAGATGGGTATGAAGGTCTTGGGGCTGTTTCAGCTGCAGAACATATATACAAATAAAATGTCTCTCTAAGAAATGAAAGACAGTTCAAGAAAGAAATGATCAAGATTATTAATTGGCTAATATTATCTACAGAAATCTGTTCATCTCAAACTGTTGATCATGTACAGATGAACCACAAAATGGACACACTACAAAACTAACGTGTGCACAAATCCATTACACTCAAATTAGTAGCCTCACTATACGGTTACTTGAGAAGGGCGGGCCCGGTGCAAGCGGTAGAGTCTTACCGCCTGTGACCGGAAGGTCCCGGGTTCGAGTCGCGGTCTCCTCGCATTGCACAGGCGAGGGTAAGGCTTGCCACTGACACCCTTCCCCAAACCCCGCACAGAGCGGGAGCTCTCTACACTGGGTACGCCCTTTACTATACGGTTACTTGAACAACAATCCAGATTGTTTAGCTAACCAATATCATTTAGACAAGGCTGTTCATCTCAAACTATCTATCATGTACACAGTTGCCGATAGCTTGAGCTTAATCATTGACCATCCATGAACCATGAAATGGAAAACTGTAAAAGTAAATTGTACAACTAAATATATCTTAACTTGGTAGTTCATTTAACGATTTCTTAAAAACTAAATTCTTGCTAAGGAAAGCAAGATGAAGTCACCTCAACAGATGGCCTCTAAGAGTATTCGTTAATATTCCTGCATAACTACAAGCACAATACTTCTGGTTGGCAGTATTATAGTGATGCTAACATAGTTTTAAAAGTTTTCATAAATCATAAGCAGCAACATGCCTATGCTTCTTCTGTTGGCAAACCAATACTTCAAATAGCTGAATTAGGGCAAAGGATATGAACAGTCTATGATACACATTGACTGTAATTTCCCTGATACGCCACAGTAAAGAATTAGGGGAAAGGACATCAGAAAGTCTGAAACACCATTATCCGTAATTTCCCTAATATGCCATAGTAATGAATATCATATATGTTAGAATATCGAAGTCCTTTTGAATGACGATATGATACACTACACCATTAACCATAATTTCCCTCATATGCCATAGGAATATCATGTGTGTCAACATTCGCACATCATGCAGGTTTTCATTCGGTTCATCTAACTGCACCATCATTCTGATATCCACTATTTTCAGGGGGCAGTGTGCACACTAATCTAAGGTAGGGGAATGATATGGAACTGAGCAAAGGAAGGGTATAGAGGTAGAAATACTTAAATACCCATATAAAAACATCCAGCAAACCACAAAAAAAAATGGCTCTGGCTCCGGCACAAATGAACAGGGAATGAGGAGCTGCCGGAGCCATGTTTTTGGTGCTCTACTGGCTACACCACAGTACCCCTACAGTCGCGGAGCCGGAGCCGGAGCCAGCGGGAGCTCCACCGAATGCGCTCTAAATCATTACCACAGCTGCCTAACTATAGAGACTCGGACATGATGAGTGGCAATAGTTCTAAAAGATATATTACCTGGTGCGCTTATCTTCTGGGGCACAGCCTTTGGTCTTCCACTGTAATCCAGGGTTGTCCATGTCACCTGCTCGGCTTTTGCAAGGCGTATTTCGACCTTGGTGGATAAGACTTGATATTTGCATTTCTCAGGGATAATCTGATTTCCAACAATATAAAAACATTTATTCACACATAAATAAAGTATATTCACTAAGCTAATCAGATAACTACAAATAGTCCACAAACATAACTGGATTGACAAGCAATGCTTTGCGGAATTTAAAAGACAGGCCCCTATGTCAACAAGACCAAAAGAAAATGACTCCATTACCAGGTCTTATTTGGTTTATAAGTCACTCCAAAGGAAAAAGAGAGAACAAAAATGCAACATCAATTTAGTTTCCACAAACCAACAAACGATCATTCTGAAACCTAATATACATGAATTTTACACTAGCATTAAAAATTATTTACCAAGAGCAGATCCAAAAACAAACGAGTGCTGTTGAAGCAATTTTTGGAGTTCACAAATTCAAGTCATTCTATGCTTATCAAAAGAATTGTATCGACTACATTATATATGATAAAAAAAAGAAAGGCAGTGCTGTGTATAAACCCAAATCTTTGCATGAAACACTATTATGTCTTATTAGCTAACCATTTTAGCTAAATCACAAAAAAATCAGGTGGTAGAACTTCACAGGGGATAATATTAACCACAAACCTCCACAGTTAAGCACATGACCTGCTAAATACTTCTTTAAAAAATAACACAAAGCAACATCTTGATTTGAAACTCCATTGCCTGTGTTTATACAGTTGAAAAAAGGTAAAGTGAAGCTTATATGTGTTTTTGTTTTGTTTCTCTAAAGTTATTTAAATTTTCCACTCTTGACCTTTTGATTGAGACTCAGCAGCTAGAAATCATAAATAAATTTATATTCTGTATCTGACCCTTGTCTTCTGCTAGCTATAGGTTGACTTACACCTTAGTAACAGATAACAAGTATGAAAAGCAACATCAACATAGAATGGAGAGTGATTACCTTAGAAAACAGACGGGGCTGAAAATGGTATGGTTCTTCACCAGGGACTTCAATGGATACACTTAACTAAAATGAGAAACAAGATTAGTGAATACAGTAAAAAAGACAAGAGAACTATAATAATAATAATATGAGCAGAACACACCATCTGTTCACCAAAATCAATGACTACACTATCAGCGGGAACACCCTTAGCAAATATTGTCAGCACCACTTCTGTGGCACTGTTGTAGTAGTCATGCCTGCAGCACAAATTATTTAAGAGAAAATTTTAGCAAAAAAATAGCTACTCATGCTTGACATTAATTTCAGCAAGGGAGAAGCATTTTGCTTTCCTCCTTGTATGGCCCCCGAATTAGAATATGCTTATCAGTAAACAAATCTGTACTGGGAAAAGGTCAAGTGGTTTGATTACATAGCATTCAGTCTGAGCTAGGTGGTTCAAAGAGTTCTAGGAATTTACACTAGTTACCTGTATTTAGGTTTGCTTGGGGGTTCTACCACTGGCGGTGTATTCTCTATATTTGCGACATCCTCCTTGTCCTCAACAGTAGGAGCCACAGGAGGCTCAACATTCTTTACTGGTGCCTGGCTAGATTCCTCTGGACACATAAACCAAATAACAGGGCAGATAGTATGAGATGATTGAACTGAAACATAATTATTCTCCAGTACACAAGGCTGCTGCAAACATTTCTCAGGCAAGGCAGCTAAGTGGACAAATATCATCAGAAAATAGCATGCGCCACATTGCATTCCCAATTTACGCCCCCCCCCCCCCCCCCCCCCCCCCCTTCTCACCACACGCACACTGTTATTTCTTGTTTACACTAGCTGAAGTTTATTTTGCTCACCAGCGATGCGCTCTTCACATTCCTTCAATAGACGAGTAAACCTTGAATCGCCTGATGCATAGGAAGAACCCAACTCAAGAGCAGCCTTTGCAGTTTGGTATTCTTCAAGCTTAATGCATGCAGCACTGTAAACAAGAAATAACTTAGTACATAGATAAAAATGTAGCAGAGGGAATTATGGGAGTGTTCATGTATAACTTTTATTGAAAAAAAGAAGAGTGACACTAACCCTTTCCGGTAGTAGGCTTTATGCATCGTAGGATCAAGTTCAATTGCTTTGTTAGCATCCGCCACAGCTTCTGCAAGTTTAGTTAGTAATTCCTTTAGTGCTATACATTTATTGTGTTCAAAAACAAATATGCAAGCCAATGATGGTAGCATGAATAACACTACAAACTGAAAAGAAACTTCATGTGCACTTTCTTGTTACACAAACAAAGAAAGTTGCAATGACAAAACCATGTAGTTTATTATTTTAGTAATTTAGTTCCAATGATTCACATGTAACTGAAGCCAAACTTTACACATCATTTCTTATTACAGCCACACCACGCGTTTCTTATGGTTCCTACTGATTCAGATGTAACAGGAGCCAAACTTTGCATTCCATTTCTTATTGCGAACAAATACTGCAATGATAGTAAATCAACATGTAGTTTCTTATTTTGGAAACTGCTGATATGGATGTACAGTTAGGATGAGGGGAGAATCTAGAATAGTGCTACACAACTATATAAACATATCTAAAATAGGAGGCATTTTTCTTGTCAATTTAACTGCAGAATCTGGTCAAAATGAGCTACTACTTTGCACTGCAACCTACTGAGAGTAATACAACAAAATGGCATCGCCCCAGACTAGGACCAACAGAGATTAATACAATCTAAATCCTTCCAAACCACTCTGTCATCACAACTTCTTCAACATGCTGCTGAAAACCCTCAAGCCACCAATTGAGTTGTACTACTTCACATGTATACACACATTTAACCTGAGACTCAGAGTAATAGCAAAAAAACAAGCATAGCAATGAAACAAGGAACTAGGAGTAACACATTACAAACCACAGAAATGAAACTGGTAAGGAACATGGGGCACCTAAAAACATGCACAGCACCACGACCGGAGCGAACTAAGGACATACCTTACAACACACATCGTGACACAGCAATTAGGGAACTTGAGATAAACCATATCACACACACAGCAAGGCAACAAGTAGGGCAGTAGGAATATACCTTGCAACACACAAATCAAAGCTATATCCCAAACGTCATAATTAGCCCTGGACATTTCAGGCAATCTGAATCTTCGTACTCTACTGCCCACATATACTTAACTCTACCCGACCATTTCAGAAACCCCAATCATCTAGTGCCTCTTTGAATTTCGAATCAGATGATTCACCGCCAGGTCTACACCAAAGGCCGACGTTGACCTGCCACACCCTACCCTAGAATCGCCACGAGTTCGCTCATCACAACAACAAAACAGCGAATCAAACTAACCTTCTAAAAAACCGCGCAGCCGCTATACCAGGCCCTTGCGGTTACATTCACACGCACGCGCGCGCGTCGAACTACTGTCCCCGCACGTCAGCGCACAACCAATCGAACCGAACCCTAGCGGAGTAGTAGGAGAGAGCAAGGAAGGATGGGGGGTGGGGGAAGAGCACTGCCCGTACCAGTGTAGTTGCCGAGCTTGATGTGCGCCTGGGCGCGGTCGGCGTAGAGGTCGGCGGTGGCGGGCCCGGCGTCGATGGCCTGGGTGTAGAGCTCGGCTGCCAGCTCGAAGTCGTCGTCGACGAAGGCCTCCTTGGCCTTGCTCTCCAGATTCGACGCGGCCATGGCGGCTCCTTCCTCCGGCTGCGGGCGTCTGCGGGCGACGACCAGACGATGACTTGGGCGAGAGCGAACAGAATAAATAAGGGAAAATTGGTTGCGTGTAAAATATCCCGAAAGGCTTCGTAAAATATCACTGAAAAATTGAATCGTGACCCGGGTAGTATTATGTTAAATTAAAATAAAGTCACAGAAGTGATGGAAGCCTCCATCGCGTCCGTACGCGATATTGTCGTGGATGCTCGCTGCAAAAAGGAACGGCTCTTTGCGGCACCCCTCTACCACGTGCAGCGTCCGTAGGTTGTGCTTGCGCACATCCTTGCCAGATAGGACTATAGGAGCGCCCGTAGGTTGTGCTTGCGCACATCCTTGCCAGATAGGACTATAGGAGCACGCGCCAGAACATAGAACCGCTGCACCAGCGCTAGCAGGTTCTTGCGGCCAGAAGCACGCGTCCTTACCGAGTTGAAGAAGCACACGTCCAGCAGCAGGTTCTGGGGCCAGAAGCAGCGCATTGCCTTCGCCACCGCCGGACCATCGCCCTGTCGCCAGCTTGGACGAGACCAACGAGGCGCCGAGGATGACGTAGCTGCCGTGGGTGGAGCTGAAGTCGGCCTTCCACTTTAGGAGCACGCCATCGTCAGTGCCGGCTCGATGTGGAGGCACCGCAACTGAGCGGAGCACCTCGGAGCGCGAGTGGTGGACTGGTGGGAGACGTCCGCGATGCGGGGCGCGGGGGCAGTGGCTCGGAACGCTAGGAGACGCCCGCCGCGGCGGAGGACAGGATCTTGCAGAGCGCGTGGCGATGCCGCCGACCAGGACGCGCGCAATGTGCACGAACGCGCCGCGCCCGCCGCTAGAGGTTGGTGCGGCGGGGAGCCCGATACAACTGAGGAGGAGGAGGGCGGCGGGTCGTCGGGATGACGCAGTCGACGCGGATGAAGACGGAGTCGACGAGCAGCACGAGCGCGTGGAAGCGGCGCGAGACGAGGGCGCAGCTGCCGAGCGCCTTGATGTCGCCGATGCGGTTGAGGACGTCCCGCTACAGGGGCCCTCCTCCTTCATCCCACGCAGGTTACAAGCACACAGATCGGAAACGGAAGAGAGGCGTCGGCACGGGGCAAGACCGGGTGAGGCGAGAGCCGGGACGATAAGGATGTGCGCAAGCACGGACGGTGCGGCACGTGGTGCTGGTGGTACCGCAGGAGCCATTCCTGTTCGCGGCGAGCATCCACGAGAATAACCCGTAAGGGCGTGACGGAGGCTTTCTGTCGTTTTATTTTAACGGAATGCTATTTTCCGTTAAGGGTTTATTTTTATTTTTTTTGTGATATTTTACCCGGACGTAAATTTTTAATGATATTTTACGGAGACAGTGACAGTGACGCAACCAATTTACCCAATAAATAAATAATCGAGGTCACTCGTAGGTGGGCAGGGCAGGCGAAGGGATGGGTTAACGACGCGGCCTTTTGAAGGGACCCGTGGGGGTTCTAGAGAGTTCCATGCGGTAAGGCCGAGAGGCCGAGGCAGGGCCGGGCCGGGCCGGGCCGGGGGGGGGGGGGGGGGGGGGGGGGCGCTTTTGCGATGCATCATCGTCATTTGCAGCTTGCGGATTCTGGCTGGGTTAATTGCGGGGGAAGTTCTGCGGGTGCTCTCTTTGGGCTTGTTCTGCTTTTTCTTTTCTTTTTGCTCTTTTGTGTGGATCAAGACAAGTCGCCTAGTCGGTCGTATGATTTTGTTATTAGTTACGAGGAAGGTTCGCGATCCGATCATTGATTGGTTAGATTTGATTAGTTGCTGTCAAGTGGCCTTACTTGTTTAACCTCTTTCCGCTGCTTCTGTTTAGTAATTTGATCGATCAAGAATTGGGTGCAGGTTCGTGGTTTTGTGCTGTGGTTAAGGTGACTATCTAGATTAGATCTCATGGCCATGGTGTTGCTTGGAACTGTGGTTAGGAATGTGTCATGGGATGGGATCCTCGCTGGCGTTATCTTTTCTTTAGTGAGCATCAGACCTCGCTGGTTGCGGGCATGTACGAGCAACCGGAGATTCCCAATGGAGGTTACACACAATAAGCGTCTCGTTTTTTAAAGAAATTAATTATTTTTTAAAGTTTAACTAGATTTATAAAAAATATTATCAATATTTATATATTTTAATATATTTATTCAGAAAAAAAAAATTCACTATTAATCTCATAATACTTATTAGACATCATCAATATTGTCGGTATATATTTTTATATGTTTGATTAAATTTAAAAGAAACGACTCTCTCAAAGCAAGGTGTACAGTTATTTTGACCGAGGAAATAAGCTAGAGAGATTGCTGCTACAAAGATGTAGCTACAAATGCAGCAAATTCCGGTGGCAACAAAATTGGGTGTTGGCAAACTATAGCTAGTGCAGGTTGAATTATCAGGATCTCATTTGTTTTTTTTTTTTTGAACCTTGGCAAATTCATTACTCATCTGATAAGTCATCAGAAACGATTACAAGAACATTTTTAGTGGCGGAACTTGCGGTGAATTCCTCCCTGTAAGAGGGATGAATTGGGAGAGAAATCACCGCACGTTCATTATCATCGGAGGAGGTACATATACATGTCCAGAGCTATTGCCAGCCAATCGTGTACAACAGACGATCCTATAATCTAGGGAACATTGGCTGGCTAATTGACCGGACTGACAGGCTAAAAAATAGCATTACAACAGTTACAATGAACTGACTGAAACCATCTTAGACTTTGTCTTTTACACCCCCCTCAGTCTGAGCATGATCTGATTTGATGCATAGACTGTTTCTGAAGTCTTGGAACAACGATGTGGGCAGCCCTTTAGTCATAACATCTGCAATTTGGTGTTGTCGGTATCTGCAAAATTCTGAATTGACCAAGGGCAACCCTTTCTCTGACAAAGTGTATGTCTAGCTCGACGTGCTTGGTTCGGCGATGGTGAACTGGGTTTTCAGACAGATATACCGCCGAAACATTATCGCAGTAGATCATTGTCGCCTTGTCGACTCTGACGTGTAGCTCCTGTAGTAGGTTGCGCAACCAACAGCATTCTGCAGCTGCATTCGCCACGCCCCGGTATTCCGCCTCGGCACTCGAACGTGCCACCATCGGCTGCCGCTTGGATGACCACGAAATAAGGGAGTCTCCAAGGTAGACGCAGTATCCAGAAGTCGAACGCCGTGTGTCGGGGCAGCCTCCCCAATCCTCATCGGAGTAGGCCTTGAGGTCGGTGGATGGCGAGGCCGAGATGACGAGACCGTGGTTGATCGTCCCTCGAAGGTACCGGAGTATCCGCTTGACGAGGTTCCAGTGCGCTGTTCGTGGCGAGTGCATATACAGACATGCCTGATTCACAGCATATGCTATGTCCGGGCGCGTCAGTGTAAGGTACTGCAGCGCACCTGTGATGCTGCGGTAGAATGTTGCGTCGTCCGCCAGCTTGCCGTCGTCGAAGGACAGCTTCTGCTTGTTGTCGACCGACGTGGGTGCAGACTTACAGTTCGCCATCCCCGCGCGATCGAGAATGTCCTCCCGTGTACTGAGCTTGCGTCAGGAAGAAGCCGCTAGTGTCTCGTCGGACCTGGACGCCGAGGAAGAACTTGAGCTGCCCAAGGTCCTTGATGGCAAACTCACGACAGAGCTCCTGGATGACACGCTATAGGAGCTGTGTGGTGGATGCTGTCAAGATAATGTCGTCGATGTAGACAAGGAGATACGCTAGAGCACCGCCACTGCTGTAGACAAACAGCGACGAGTCGGAGCCAGTGGGTTGGAAGCCGATGGATCGGAGGTGTGCACCCAGTCATTGAAACCAGGCTCTTGGGGCCTGTTTGAGGCCGTACAGAGACTTGACGAGGAGGCAGACGTGGTCAGACCGAGTCGCATCGACGAAGCCTGCCGGCAGATGACAGTAGACGCGTTCCACCAAGTCGCCATGGAGGAACGCGTTCTTGACGTCGAGTTGGTGCACTAGCCACTGGCGCGACGCAGCAAGGTGTAGCACGGTGCGAATGGATGTTGGCTTGATCACCGGGGAGAATGTTTGGTGGAAATCAACGCCCGGCCGTTGCGAAAATCCACGCACCACCCACCGTGCCTTGCGTCGCTCCAGCGATCCATCGGGATGGAGCTTGTTCTTGAATATCCACTTGCCGGTGATCACATTGGCGTTCGGCGGATGCGGAACAAGAGTCCATGTTCCGTTGGCCTGCAGCGCATCGAATTCAGCTTGCATCGCGGCATGCCACTCCGAATCACGAAGGGCGGCACGAACGGAGGTCGGAGGAGATGTTGGCGTCGTCGTCATTGTAACGTGGGCATATTTTGGGTTGGGCAGGTGGATGCCGTCGCGCGCCCTGGTGACCATCGGATGACGGGGTGGTACCGCAGGAGCGGCAATCTCCTCAGACTCCGTCGGAGTTTGTGCGGTCATGGGCGCATCTGCGTAGGAGACGCGGGCGACGATGTCGTTGGTGCGCCCGGATTAGGCTGCGCCAAAGGAGGAGAGTTTGGTGCAGCCGCAGTTCGTTGGGGATGCGACCGTGGTGCCCGAGGATGACGCTGCGGATGCGCCTGAGGTACCGGGAGCACATCCTGAATGCACGGTGCGTCACAGACTTGTTCAGGCGCCCTTTGGTCAGTTAGCTGCACAAACGGAAAACAGGTTTCGTCGAAATAAACGTGACGTGAGATGATCACACGTCTAGTTTCCGGATTGTAGCACTTGTAGCCCTTTTGGTCGAGTGGGTAGCCTAGGAATATGCAGCGAGCAGAACGCGGCGCAAGTTTGTGTGGAGCGGTGGCTACGATGTTGGGGTAGCAAAGGCAGCCAAACACACGGAGGTGAGCATAATCCGGCGGTGCGCCGAAGAGGAGCTCGAAGGGGGTGCAGTTCTGGCGAGGTCGACAAGGGCGTCGATTGAGAAGATATGTGGACGTGGCAAGTGCATCTGGCCAAAACGATGGAGGAAGGGAGGCCTGGAACATGAGAGTGCGAAGCCCGTCGTTGAGCGTGCGCAGGACGCGTTTGGCATGCCCATTTTGTTGGGAAGTATAGGGGCAAGTCAAGCGCAGGTGAATGCCATGCTTAGCAAAGAACGCACGCGATGCAGAGTTATCAAACTCCTTCCCGTTGTCAGTTTGGAGGCACTGAATGGAGCGCTGGAACTGGGTGCCAACAAAAGCATAAAAGGAGATCAGAGTAGGCAAAACGTCTGACTTATGTCGTAAAGGAAAGGTCCATACATAGTGAGAAAAATCATCAAGAATGACAAGGTAAAATTTGTAACCCGAATTGCTTATTATTGGTGAGGTCCAAACATCACAATGCAACAATTGAAAAGGAAAAAGGGAAACATTTGTGGACTCTTTGAACGGAAGGCGCACATGCTTGCCGAGGCGACAGGCATGGCACGTGTGTTGACTGGACTGGGAGCAACTGAAGCCGATGGAGCGAGACAAATGGAGAAGAGCATCACGTCCCGGGTGACCGAGTCGAGAATGCCAAAGAGGGCCAGCTGCCGTAGTGAGGAGCGCCTGCGCTGGTTGCGGATGTGCAGCACCACGATCAAGACGTAGGGGGTATAGCTCGCCAGAGGAATCACATCGGAGGAGTGCCATCCTGGTGCGAAGATCCTTGATGGTAAAACCCCAAGGATCAAATTCAACAGAGACAGAGTTATCTCGGGTTAGAGCGCGAACAGATATAAGGTTCTTGACAAGCTGAGGAGCAATGAGAACATTGTTCAATTGTAAGGGTTGAGAACCAGTAGAAAAAGAGGTGCGGCCAGTGGACGTTGAAGAGAGAAAACCACCGTTGCCGACAATAATTTGACGAGGAATAGAAGAGGAGCAAGCAGTAAGGATACCAGGATGGGAAGCCATGTGTGATGATGCGCATGTGTCGAGGAACCAATCGTTGGAGCTGCCAGCAGATGCGTTCAGCGACATGTTGTTGAGCGCGGAGTAGAGACAGGGCGGCAGAGTGCCCGCGTCGTGCTGTGGCGGCGGCGCGGCGAACGCCGTCATGGCCGAAGGAGGAGGGGCACCGGGGCGGGGAGCGAGAACGCCCGGTCGCCAGGCATTGAGCGGCCATGCCTGAACCACCCCTTGCCACGGGTTGTAGGGGGCGGGCCACTGCGGTGGCGGGGCGGGAGTGGAGTTGTTCCCGTCGGACGCAGACTGACGTTGACGGTTTTCCGCCTTGCGCTTCTTGCGACGGTCACCGCCAGTGGCGCCAGAGACGGTGGGGCTGGGCGGTGGAGGAGCCGACGCAGACTTGGTGGTGGGTGGCGTGTCGCGAGCGGCAAGGAGTGCCGTCTGTGCCTCCATCTGCAGGGAGTGCTTGATGCGGTGCTCCTCCTGCAGCAGGTACGACTTGGTGTAGAGGAACGTCGACGGCGGCTTCATGGTGGAGAGCACGGCGATAGCTTGGCTGAATTTGTTGTTCAGCCCACGAAGAGTGTTGATGACGAGCGCCGAGTCGGAGACGGCGGCGCCGCAATCATAGAGGGTGTCGGCGAGACGCTTGAGGCGGCCGCAGTACTCGTCGATCGACATGTTGCCCTGGAACAGGCTGTGGAACTCTTGCTGGGCGTAGATGGCGCGCTGCAGACTGTTGTCGAGGAACTGACCGGTGATGGCGGTCCAGGCGGTGTAGGCGTTGCTGCGTGGCTTGTAGACGTCGCTCCAGATGTCCTTGGACACCGTAGAGTACAACCACGAGACGATGCACGAATCCACCTGCAGCCACTCGGGATCATCGATCATGGCGGGCGCATCGACGGTGCCGTCGATGTGGTTGACGAGGCCGAACTTCTGGAAGGTGAGGTCGAAGAAGGAGCGCCATTGCCGGAAGTTGCCGTCATCCATGGACAGTGTGACAGGAACATGATTACGGATGTTGAGGAGGACGAGGGTGGAGGCCGTGGGAGGGACGGGTTCGTTAGGCGCAGCAAAGGGATTGGTGCCAGAGGATACCGAACCGGTGGGGGCTCGCCATGACTGAGGGCAGCGGAAGGTGGAGATGTGGATCAAGAAAAGGCTGATACCATGTAAGAGGGATGAATTGGGAGAGAAATCACCGCACGTTCATTATCATCAGAGGAGGTACATATACATGTCCAGAGCTATTGCCAGCCAATCGTGTACAACAGACGATCCTATAATCTAGGGAACGTTGGCTGGCTAATTGACCAGACTGACAGGCTAAAAAATAGCATTACAACAGTTACAATGAACTGACTGAAACTATCTTAGACTTTGTCTTTTACACTCCCCTTCAACGCATTCATAACCCAAAGCAGCCATAACCTGTGCTGCCCTGTTGCCAACTCTACTCAGGAAATTACAATCGAAATCTATAAAATTCACACGAGCTAAAAACTTGAGCTCCTCAACCAATGCAACTTCAGGCATTGTATCGAAAATGTCAGACTTCATTGCTTGCTTGACCATCAAAGCATCCGTTTCCAGTATAAGTTTGCCAACACCAAATTTGCTGCCACCTGAATACCCTACAGACAGGATATCATCTCGGCTTGGAAAGCACTGAGAACATGATTCAGTCTTCCTCTTCCCGTTAGCACAACATCTCCATCATGATCTCAAATCAGAAAACCCAAACTCCCAGACATGCTTTCAGCCTTGAAAGAAGCATCACGATTCAGTTTCAGCACTCCATCAAGGGGTTTGGTCGATTTGACACTATGAACCTCATTTGTTTCTAATCAAGCTTTTGTAGTGTCTTTGGTTTTAAAAATTGAAATTGGCTATTCACCACTCCCTCTCTAGCCATCGCCTTGGGGCATTAGAGAAACCACCGAATAAATAGAGCTTATAATGGTCAGCACTGGATTTCTCTGGTGTGGTAACCGGAATTATACAATGCTCACTGTTTCTAACAACTAGTTGAGTTGGCTAGGGCTATATACACGGTCATTTGGAGTGTGCATTAGAGCAAGCTATAGGTGAGCTGAGGCTTATCCAATTGTCCTCCAAGTTGACAAGGGTCGTGGGCATGCAAATGCGCATGAGAAGGTCGGAATCCCCAATTGGGTGGTGCACAGAAGCTGGGCGCAACTATGCTCGGATTTTATGGACTAGCGTAAATATACTATGAAATTCTTTTGGGTACCATTGGACTCGATATTATCTTCATCTTGGCCAAAATATATTTTTTGGAAATTGATTATGAGAATTGTTGGAGATGCTCTAGATAAACCTTTCTAATACATCTTGGCACACATGCTAGTTCTGTTGATCATGTATGCGTATGATTCCAACCACAAAAACATGGTCATGGCTTAGGAGGGGCCACGTTCGCTACATCGGGTTATTAGTTTTTTTTTTTTTGACGGTCAAGCTTGAACTCCTCTATTTCACACCGGTGTGACATACTTTTAAATCCCTGAACACATAAAAAAAAAACCCAAATATTGCTAATCGTCGACCATCATTGCTTCAATACAGCACTGATTATGGCATGAAAGTAAATCGAATCATTCGCTAAACATCTGAATCGCTTAGAACAATAAGTCCCGGAAGGTGGGGAGCTTGATCTCGCCCTCGGTGGTGAGCGGGATAGTGAAGGCGCCGATGACGGGGAGGTCGATGGTGAGCCCCACCTCCAGCAGGTAGTCGATGTCCCAGTCCCCTCCCAGATCCTTCATCAGCGTCACAATGAAGTCGTACGGCACCTTCACCGGCAGCTCCAGCTTGGTGCTGCCGCTCGCCGCGATCCACCCGGGGTCGGCCATCGTGCCCGACACTATCACCCTAGGGCATTAGTGAGAGATCAGGTATGCGCGTATATATATATGGTATATGAAATTAACGGAATCAGAATGTGACCATGTGAGAGAGGGACATGCATATGCATGACGTACTTGCCGGCGCTCTTGAAGGTGTAGGTGATCTCGCATATGGGGATGCGGTGCGAGTAGGGGTTGCTGATGTCGACGTGGCTGTGCAGCTCGACGCCCTCGCGGCTGATGCTCCGGAAGGAGACGCGATCCAGCGCCGCCTCGGGCTTGGGGATCTGCGTCACCTTCTCCACCACGAAGTCCTTGGCCTTGTCCACGAGGCCGGCCACGAGGCCGACGCTCCTCTCCCGTCTCTCCTCCTCCCCTCCCGCTTCCGTGGCGGCGGCGCCGGATCTCTCCTCCTCTGCCCCGCTCATGTTTGGGGAATTGGGGAACTTGCTGCGCGCGGCCGGAGGCGGTGTGTCCCTCGACGCGGACGGAGGCGGAAATGGGAAGGGGAACCGTGAGAGGAGACAGGAGAGGAAGGCGCCGGCCTTTATGCGAGGCGGAGAACGCGGGACGTGGTGCGCCTGTGCCTGAGCATGCTCATGCATCACCGGAATAGCAGTGGATATCCGAAACCCAACTAAGGCCTTGTCTGAATAATAATAAAATCCACATGTATTGAAGTGGATTGAAGTGGAATTAAACTAAATTTTATTCCCATACATATGGATTGAAGTAGATATATATGTGCTCCAAATAAGACCTAAAGAGACACGTATGGGGAGATTTTTTTCACCTACAGGAATACTAATGGGTAAAAATATGTAAGATATGGGTACGAAAACATACTACCTATACCCGTGTACCTGCGGATAATTTATACTCTCTTATCAACACAAATATCATCATTAATTGCTATAAAATACACATATATCCAATATATCTATGACTATTATGCCTTTAATTTGTGAAGTTTTGTTGCTATATGTTATAATTGTTAATCTCTATTAAATAAAATAAATAATTGATATATTATTATAGTAATATAATATATTCATGTTTTTCTTGTAAGGCCTCGACCTTGAGCAGCAGCAGCAGCCACGGAACGCCGAGAGGAGGTCCAGCAACGCGCCGAGGTTCCGGAGCACCCCGTCCAATCGCCAGCCATGCAGCAGCCGCCATCGCCCTCGCCGCAGCACCACCAGGGCCCTACTGTGCCTGCTCTTGTCGCCCTCTCCCTCGTCGCGCTGCCCGCCTTGGCCACCTCCACCCCGTCCTCCGCCTACTCGCCCACGCGCCACGCGCCACGCGCCACGCGCTACAGCTCGTGTCGTCACGCCGCTGCCAGCCGCTGACCACCCTCCTCTGCGCCGTCTGGAGGGACGAGGACGAGGCTAGGCCCACCTCGCCTGTCGCACCTCAAGCGGTAGGGCAGGGCCACCGCGGCTCGGACTTGGACCTTGACACCGTGCTGCTGCCTGACTAGGAGGTCCTCATCTTGCTCCACCCCGATGACGACGCGCACGCGCCCTCCGTCGGGTCGGCCATGTGCGCGTTCTCGGGCAGGGCCACTTCCCCTATGTGGTCGCTTGGGAGGATGCCCGCGTCAGGCCGCCGAGCCTACAACTGCGCCCTGCCCAGGCTAGAGCCCCGCCACAGCAAACACCGCCACGCCTCGTCCTCGGCGGCGGATGACGAGGACGTCGCGCCCAGCTGCCACTGTGGCATGGTCACATCAGATGCTAGCGGCAGGTCTTGGACCGTTGGTGTACAACGGCAGTAGATTAGGAATCCATACAGTCGCTTTTGTAGTTCAAGGACTCAGATAGGAATGCTTCAAAAGTTTGAGGACACAACGTGCATTTTACTCTTTTTTTCTTCAGATACACACTATTTAAATGCACACAGAACGTTACCAAAACCTCATTCAGATACGGAAAAAGGAGTGTTCAAACCGGGGCACCACTCAACGAGAAAAGTGACTGAAGTGCTACCATAGTGACATCATCTATTCGATTGCAGAAGTCTACCAACCAGCAACATAGGGCAGGTACGGATCACTGTCCATCTAAGTAGAACATGCTTGGGTACACCCAGAATGGCTGAAGCTTGATGTACATGCCCCTGCGGTACTCAAGGTAAGGGTTAGTGGAATCATCCCAAATGGCATCTGTATCACCACCCAGCCCATGCAAGACCCATGGTTGTGTATAATGAACATAGTACAGGCAGTTGCTTCTCCCGCCCCATCGTCCTGGGCTCATGCAAGAGAATGCTGGGCTCCGCACATCATCACCAACAATGAGGGCATCATTCTCCAGCTTCACCACCTCCACCCAAGTTGCAGGTTCAGTGGACATGTCCAGGCGGGTAGGCTTTGTAGTTGACAGGTGCTCCAGATGATGTGCTCGAGTAGTAGTTGTAGTTAACAATTAGAAGCATGCCGCTACATGCCACCAGACAAGGTTGTGTATATGGGTATCCATGCATGTTGTCCAACCACACAGTTGCTATCTCCTGCAGACCAAGCTGGGGGCGAGTGTAGAGCCTGGGGTGGGTGTCCATCGCGATGAATTGACTGTTGAACTCCACAATCTGCACAACTGCATAATTAAGATTGAGCTGTAGTTTTGACCAAGAATCACTTCCAATCAGCCAATCAAGCAGACACTGACCACCCCGTTCTAGTTGCACGCAAACTAGGAGGTGTGAGTTTGGTGATGCAAGGGGAGTTGTCTGCATGCCAGAGTAGAAATAAGTGTTGTCGCCAAATGGAGCTGTGGAGGTAAAACTTTGGCACCAGTGAACACATCCATGATAAGACAATTTCTGCCGTGACCACAAATCAGCTGCCCATAGGAAGAGCCGGCAAAGTTCAACTTCTCAAATGTCTCTTCAGGAATCTGGCAGCGGAGGGTACTTTTCATGTTGGCTGGATCAAGGACCTGACACGTGCGGAGCTCGTTACCATCATCACTTCTGGAAGGTAGATTAGGAGCACGGACACTGATATGGGGCCGGACGACGAGAGGCGGGAGCAGGGTGCAGAATGTGGATTTAGATGGGTATGAGGCAAAAGCGGCACGCCAAGAGCGGCAGGTGCTAGCAAAGCTGAGGAGCTCAATGAAAGAGCTCAACAGAAGAACAATGGAATGGAGCAGACCTTCTGGAGATCTGCCCACCCTTGAGGTCCATACACAGCAGGGGTTGTAGTGGAGGCAGAGGTGGCATCGATTTTGCTAGGGCTTTGCATGATGTCAGACTCTCTGCAACAAAGTAAAAAAAAAGTAAACAAGTTAGAACTGAATCAAAAATGAAAAATAGACAGTAAACTTGCTAGAGACTTAGGTAACATGCAAACATTTTAATCTATATGTGTTGTACAGTACCGATCTGAAGCCATTTGTTAAGTTGTTATACACTGTTGCGTACAAGGAATTCTATGTGCTGGGTGAACCCTAATGTTCAGGCAAAGCCAGATCGAAAAAATACAGTTTTTAAGTCTTGTTTCAATTCTAACTTTTCGTCAAAGACTACCTAAACCCATCTCTATTTTCAGAACATAATATTTAGGATGACCTCCACATTAGTGAAGCATGAAACAAAGGTGAAACCTATGGCAAAATGACCAATTATGTGCTGCCGTTCACAGATCAACCATGGCATACAGAAAATACTTCAATATCCTGAGCTGAACCCCCACCTAACATAAAATTGGTGTCTTTTATCGTAGCCATGTGAGGCATGGCATACATCTTCTTGAATCTACCTGATCAATGAGAAGTCCATCTACGGCAGAGCCAGAACTCAATGGAAACAAGATACTAATGAAATTTCTTTGCTTGGTTTGGATTAAGAAATCAGAGCACTGTAGAAAAGTCACAAATGTGCCAAATGAATTAAAAAGAAACTAGGAACTAGGTGCCAGAGCAAGCCTTTCTACTACCTACTAGATATTATCCTACAGGCATCTGAAATCACAAAATTTGACGTAACACACACAGTATTTTTTTTGCTCTCCAGATTAAAGGCTCCCAATCCTTGTTCTCCAGATTGAAGGCTCCCAATCCTACTTCCTACTTGCCTAGTCTGCACCTATGTTGCCCGGACACGGATACGGGTATCGGATACACGGATACGCTATTTTTTAAAAAAAAACAGTGACATAGGGATACGCCTAGAATTTTTTTTAATAATAATAATTAATAACTATACATGATTTAATATGAAAATTGAAAACCACAGCCACAGCATAGTAAGCTGAGTGCACAACTTAATAAGGCCATAGCCAAGAGACATGTAGCATAACAAACAATTTAAGTTCACAGCTTAATAAGGTCACATCCACAGACCACACGCACACATCCTAAACAGCCTTCTCCAAAAGCTATTGAACGCACGGACAGTCGAGAAACTGAATAGTTACTTACCGACTGAATCTTGCTGGAGCAGGGGCGCAAGGCTGCAAGCCTGCAACTGTAGGGGCCAGGGGGCTGGGTCACCGCTAGCAGGGAGGGGGCGCCGCTGGCCGCTCGCTGCCCTGCCGCCGGCCGATTCGACGGTGAGCCGCCCAGGGATGCTCCTTGCTCCGTCCTCTAAGCAGGGGCACACCAGCATAGAGCTGCAGCAGTAGGGGACAGGGATCTGGGACTGGGCGGGTCGCCGCCGGCCGCCGGCCGCTGACCGCCGTTCGCCAATCGCAAGTCGCGTAGGGCCCTCCAGGGCAGTGCGGCTGTGCGGGAGTTGCGAGACCGCGAGCACCGTGCGGGACTGCGGGTGAAGTCCTGAAGGGGGAATAGGTCACTCGTGGGAGGTAAGTTGGGCTGGTTTTCTCTCATGGGCCGTATCCAAGTCGTCCCAACCGTGTCTGATACCTACGTATCCAGTTTTCCCAGTACGGCCTGGATACGTGTCCCAGGCGTATCCGGGTCTGCACAAATGCCACATGAGTGAAAGAAATGATGCAACGTTTGTTCAAATGGCATAATAAATACTCAGTAACACGCCAAAACATATTATACAATAAGTATTGTGCTTCTGAATTTAAGGAGAGCAGAGCCCTAACATCAGGATATAAAGTGGACTTCAGCAATGATAATCCAAAGTCAAGCCCCATGACGGCTGCTAAAACACCTAGCTGCCACAAGGAAAACTACTAGATTTACTGACAACAATGATAAGAATTAGAACCTGAATCAAAATTAGAAACACCAGTGCACTGATACTGCTCTTTTTTTTGCGAGGTGATACTGCTCATTTTCAGATTAACCGTGACATACACAAAAAAAATGAGACTTCTGTTCGAGACATCAAAGCGTGTCTTAATGCTACCTTCGTTCCATTTTATTCCGCGCACACACATATCAAGATTCAAACTTTAAAAACTTTGACCAATAATTAGGTTAATAATTTTTAACTATTATAATACAAACTTTATATGATTAGATTTGTAAGGAATTATACTATCCAATAATTATAAGGAATTATACTAGCCAACACTGCTGCTGAGATAGGAGTAGTTCTATTCTAGCCACATTAGTTGTGGGGTATCATCCCATTCAAAATGTACTCGATCAGGTACGGTCTATCGACCCATGACCCGTGCATCCTACAATCACACCAAAATCCAATTGAAACCTAAACGTAGTATCTCGATTCAAGATGAAACCACAACAATAAACACGTGAGGTAGTTTCTCGGATTGGTTCAAGAAACCGAAGGCTTAGGGAGAAGGCACACGTATGTGAAATGAACCGAGAAAAAAAGAGACCGAGGGAGAAGGAAACTCGGGTTTAAGTGCCAGAGAGAGGGAAGGTTTAGGACTTGCTTAAGAAGTAGGCGGCGATCGGCGACGATGGCGCCGCAGCCGGTGTCGGCGCCTTTGCCTGCGATGACAGTGTCCATTCCAGAAGCATCGCTTCTCCTGCTTCCTCGCTCCCTTTGCTCTGTGGTACGCAATGGCGGACCTAGGATTTAGGTAAGACTTGGGCCAAAATTCTAGTAGCCAAAGCCAAAACATTGGAGTTTTTATAAGAATCTAGCTATCTACTTAATTTAGTTGCCCAGCCTTATGATCTATTTGATCCCTATTACTAATAGTTAGTTGCTAAAAATTAGTTGAGGAACTGTTTAGATCCTCAAGTAATAAGTTCAGTTAATGTGTTACTCTTACCTACCAACAGCCAACAATTAGCTATAGCTGGTTTCTCGTAACTATAACACAACTAATAGTTAACTCGGCATATTCAAATAGGTAGCACTAGCTCTATGAGATCTCACATCCCTCATCCCTTATAACCGACTATAGGAGATCTCTCAAAATCAATCACAGTATACAAGAGTGTTGTGCTACAACGGATTACTTAAAACTCATCCTTTATACTCTCTCCATCCAAAATAAGTCATTCCAATTTTCTTAGAGAATCGAAACATCTCAAGTTTGATCAAATTTAGATAATAAAATAATAACATCTATGTTACTAAATAAGTATAATTAGATTCTTTATTAATTGTATTTTTATAGTAGACCTATTGAATGCTATAAATCTTTATAATTCTCTCTATAATTTTAATTAAACTTAAGATGTTTTGACTCTAAAAAAAAGTTAGAATATCTTATACTCCCTCCATCCCAAATTGTAAGTCATTCCAAGAATCTTGGAGAGTCAAAGCATCTCAAGTTTGACCAAGTTTATATAATAAGATAATAACATTTATGATACCAACTAAGTACCAATAGATTCTTTGTTAATTATATTTTTATAGCATACCTATTTGATGTCATAAATCTTTGTAATTTTTTTTATAATTTTGGTCAAACTTAAAAAGCTTTGACTCTCCAAGATTCTTGGAATGACTTACAATTTGGGGTGGAGGGAGTAATTTGGAATGGACAGAGTATTTGTTATTACACATGATGCCCACATATTACATGTTATAGTCAAATCCATTTTTCTTCTTTTTCCTCACAGGAGGCCTTCCTCCTCTCCAGCACTCTCCTCGAACGATCCAACAAACGGAATGACGGCTAGCGGTGCGAGGCCTGACCGCGAGGGCTCGGTGATAGGTGGATGGTGGATGCACGACCTCGGGAATCGACAGGAGGTTTCTTAACTCCACGCTAACCTATTGCTTTTTGCACTGTTGAACGGGTCAAAAATTTACTCAGCATCCTCTAAGTTATTATACTATTAATACGTCGTTAGAAGAAAAAAATCAACTAGGTAGAAAAGCTGGATGTTTGGCGATCCTATTTTCTTGCTGCCCTCAAGAAAAAGAAAATTACATCCTCGTCTAAAAATTACTACTCACCGGGGGCATGGTTGGGTCGAACGCGCGGTGGCTGCCCACCGGCATCGCCTCCAGAGTCCACGGCTAGTTGTGCCAGGTCCACCGCTGCCAGTAGCAACAGCATCAAGCCATCGATGCGTTCCATTCAATGGAAATCTAGAATCTGGATCGGCCAAGGGGCAAGGGCCAACCCTGCATCACGTATTCACATGTGTCTGTGTGGCCTGGTCTCCGGCGACGCGTGGTGGAATGGAGCATGCGGCAGCGGACGAGTAAAAGGAAACAGCCCCAACATCATTCTCTCCCCCGATGGAACCACTCACTAGCGAGTTGCCCGCTGCTTTCACTCGATCTGTTGGAATAGTGAATGGTCCATCTCTTTCCATCAGCTTAAATTTTTTGGTTGAGTTAGTTGGTACAACTTAATATAGTATCAAAGTCAGAGGTCTTGAGTTAGAATCCTAGTTAACGTAATTAAAATAAAATAATTGCTGCTCGCTCCTATTCTAAGTGTGAGGCCTGAGGAAGCCTCCACGTGAGGGAGAGTGTTGGAATATGAGGAAGCCACAACATGAGGGAGAGTTTTTGAATATAAGTGAATTGCCCATGTCTCCTTATTAGCTTAAGCTTTTAGGTTGAGTGGTTGGTGCCATCGATGAAAGACGCACACGAATGCATGTCGCCTGTGAGAGGCATCAGCTGCTGCTGTGAGACTGTGAGAGGCAGCTGCCACAGCAACAGCCGCTTATAAGGTTCCTATCTACCGCATCTCCCGCTCTTAAATCCACATGATGACGTATTGACGTGAAGCAGAAACGGCGGCCAAGATGGTTCACACTTCACACGGCGAATTTGTTGTCCACCGTCTCCCCCTCTGGCATTCCTGTCTGCTTTCTTCTTCTGCTTCGTCCCCTGTCTCCACTCTCCGCTACACTCTGCCACAAGCTCACATGGCCCCCCATCCGCAACGCTAGCCTGAAACTCTCGCCAGATCTCACCATTTCAGACCCTTCCATCGTCGGACGCGTTGTAGATTCCTTGGAGGTCAAAACACCTTACCAGTCTCTGAATGACATTCAGAAACGTGCTACGGATTTCAGCTTGAGCAGCCGAGTGAGTTGCCCCCATTCTCTTTCACATCCTCCCTCCTTTGTATCAGCCATATTATTATGCTTTCTCGAGTTTAATTCTCTGGAGTCTGGCATGAGCCCTTCTCTTATGGTTTCTGCAGCGTGTTCCTTCCCGAGCCAGCTCCCTAGCTTCCTGATGGAGCCATCATCGTCTTCCTCCCGCCGCAGCAGACCTCGCGGTTCCGATCCTCCCTCTCCCACGATACGACGTCTACTGTGTCTCCTACTCTTTGTTCTTCAGACCTGCATCCGCCCGGCCCCGGCGGTATCAGCAGCGGCAGCCTCGCCGTCGCCGTACCTGGTGGGCGTAGGGAGCTACGACATAACGGGGCCCGCGGCGGACGTCAACATGATGGGGTACGCGAACGCCGAGCAGGTCGCGTCAGGAATCCACTTCAGGCTCAAGGCGCGCGCGTTTATCGTCGCTGAGCCTGAGCCTGAGCCTGGTGGGACTGGGAAGCGCGCCGTCTTCGTCAATCTTGATGCCTGCATGGCGTCGCAGCTCGTCACTGTCAAGGTGCTCGAAAGGCTGAAAGCAAGGTAACACCCCTTCAATCTCTCTTCATCCTCATGGCGATGGTGGAGCTGACTGTCAGGACCTCACTACTCCTACTTCAATTTGCCAGGTACGGTGACCTTTATAATGAGAAGAATGTAGCTATTAGCGGAATCCACACTCATGCTGGGCCAGGAGGTTATCTGCAGTATGTAGTTTATATTGTCACATCTCTCGGGTTTGTTCGCCAATCATTTGATGTGATCGTCAACGGCATTGAGCAGAGTATTGTTCAAGCTCACAGTAACCTCCGTCCTGGTAAAATATATGTAAACAAAGGTACAAAATTATCCGTGTCTTCCAGGAGTCCAAGAACTTCTGGCACTATAAATGTGATACCTCAACTAGTTGAATTATTTATTTCATAATCCACTTCTGATCATTCTCAGAATCTCTTACAGTGGTTGATCAACGTCCTCAAGTTTTTATTAGACATCCTAATCTCTGTCATGGTTGCTACAATGGTTTTTTGGTTATTACAAATAGAGTCTACATGACCGATGCCAGGCACATGATTTTCAGGTGAACTCCTTGATGCTGGTGTGAACCGCAGCCCGAGCGCATACCTGAATAACCCAGCTGATGAGAGAAGCAAATATCAGTACAATGTCGATAAAGAAATGACACTTATTAAGTTTGTAGATGGTGAAATTGGTCCAATTGGGAGTTTCAATTGGTTTGCAACCCATGGGACATCAATGAGCCGTACAAATTCTTTGATTAGCGGCGACAACAAAGGTGCAGCTGCACGTTTCATGGAAGATTGGGCAGAGCAGAACGTTATTCCAAAGCAGGCAGTTCATGTGAGTTCTGGGCATCCGCGAAGAGTCTCCGCACTAATTCCTGAACCAAATGAGATAAGTATGTTGCATTGCTAGTGGTGGATGAGATTATGTATCAGATTAAAATATCCAATATATAGGTCCTGGCTAAACTACTCTTTTATTGGCTTTTGTTTTTCAGCTGATGACGACCTAATACGATTGGCATCATCCTACAAGGCCTCAGGTGGTAGGCAAATATCAGGTTCAAGTATCGCCACGCGCATTCGAAGCACTGAACAAAACAAGCTCAAATTTGTTTTTGCATTCTGCCAGTCAAACTGTGGAGATGTTAGTCCAAATGTCTTGGGAGCATTTTGTACAGACACCAACCGTCCTTGTGACTTCAATCACAGTACATGTAATGGGCAGAATGAATTATGCTACGGACGAGGCCCAGGGTATTCTTCCGCTTGCATACAGATTATTACAGTTGAAGCTTTCATATTCTTATTTACATTTGGAAGAACTCATTATAGATTAATCCTTTAATTTAAATTTTGCTTGTTGCAGATATCCTGATGAATTTGAAAGTACTCGTATCATTGGCAATAGGCAATTCCTCAAGGCTGTCGATCTTTTCCATTCAGCTTCTGAAGAAATACAGGGCAGCGTTGATTACAGGCATACCTACCTAGATTTCTCGCAACTCGAAGTGAATGTTTCTGCAAGTACAGGAGGTCAGCATCCGACGGTGAAAACATGCCCAGCAGCCATGGGGTTTGCCTTTGCTGCTGGAACCACAGACGGCCCTGGAGCTTTTGATTTTAAGCAAGGAGATGTCAAGGTTGGTCCTACTGTAACAATCAAACACTAGCTTCACAAATTTCGTTGGCGTGCTATTGACTGTTTTTTTACGTAATCCTTCGTTAGGGGAACCCATTCTGGCGGTTAGTACGAGATGTAATTAGGCCACCCGGCACAGAGCAAGTGAAATGTCAGGCTCCGAAACCTATACTGCTAGATACCGGTGAAATGAAGGTTCCATATGATTGGGCAGTAAGTCTTCCTATTTCTCTTTACGAGCATATACAGTACAAGCTTGTAAAATATAACATTAGCTGAGTTGAGGCTTAGGGCGCCGCTGCTATTGTCGCCGGCTGACTAGATAAATTAATATATCCACCTGTTTTGCTGCTCCTCTCCGTATTGGCTGTTGGAGAGAGGCAGGGACGAGTTCGCCTTGGTAGCTCCGAGCTAGCGACGAGTTAATCGCTAGAGAGTATTTTTTTTTATCTGTTTTATTGCCTCCATGTCACTCTGAGCTAGCGAGGAGTTTGCTGTTGGGGACGCCCCTGTTCACTTGAACTTATCAGCCGGCTTATCGGCTAGAATTTACAGTATTTTTCTCTCACAACAAAACAACTTTAGCCCAATATCAACATATTTATGATCGGACACGTGTCACTGGCTATGAGTCATAGACTAACTGTCAGTCTGTCACTGACTCAGAACCAAGTAACTATCCAACTGCATTTGCTCAAATTTCACTGTCCTCTATTGAATTATGTGTTTTTATATGCAGCCTGCGATACTTCCAATTCAGATCATAAGAATCGGTCAGCTAGTTATCTTGTGTGTCCCTGGAGGTATATATTCCTGATTCTTTGGCAGTGCATGTGATGTCTTGATCTACTGACTTTCCTTATGATATCCAAAACTCATATCATGATGTTTTCATGGTTATTTCGGTTCAGAGTTCACAACAATGGCTGGGAGGCGGCTACGTGATGCTGTCAGAAATGTGCTAACAAACAGTGGTCAGTTTGATAACAATGTTCATGTTGTTCTCGCGGGGCTAACAAACACCTACTCTCAATATGTCACAACTTTTGAAGAATATCAGATTCAAAGATACGAGGTGTGTATTGTTTTCTTTAAAAGAAGAAAACATTGAATGAAATGACTTAATTTTGCTTGACATCTGTCTTCCCACGGTGTATTTGTTAGTTAAGTACTTAAGTGTTATGAACGACGTATAGGAATATGAAGTAAAAGAATCAAGCCACAGAGGAGACACACGATTTAACGTGGAAAACCCCTCCGATGTGAAGGGGAAAAACCACGGGCACCAGCCAGCAACAATCTCACTATCTCAAGAGTTTTGGGTTACACGCCTCCGGCGACGGGCCTCCGCTTCGCTCCGTCAGAAGCCTGGCCTATATCTTGGAGTGAATTTGGAACAACTCCAACATTAAGTATATGAATTTTAACTACCTTATATTAGGAATATTTAACAATCTCATTGGTATCGCTGAACTGCACTTGGTCCTGTTTCGTCTGTTGTATCTTTGCATCTCTGTCTTTTGTTGTCATATTTTTTTTCCCAATGTAGAAGTCAAACAATAATAGACATATTCATGAACATCCTTATGTACTTAATGGACATTACAAATACAGACTAATGCGTTTTTGCAGGGAGCATCCACGCTGTATGGTCCTCACACCTTGAGCGCCTACATTCAAGAATTCCAAAAACTTGCTACAGCCATGGTTACAAACAAGGAGGTCCCAACAAATCTGCAGCCTCCTGATCTACTAAACCGGCAAATTGGTCTGCTCCCAGGTGTCATAGTCGACGATACACCTCCCGGCGTCACGTTTGGAGATGTCAGGTCGGATGTCCCTGCGAACTCAACCTTCAGGAAGGGCAGCGTTGTGAACGCTACATTCTACTCGGCCTGCCCAAGGAATGACCTCCTCACCGACGGTACCTTCGCACTCGTTGAGAAGCTGGATGGCGGCAGCGATTGGGTTCCTGTCTATGATGACGACGATTGGTCGCTGCGCTTCAAGTGGTCAAGGCCTTTGCCGGTGAGTCCAATGAGTTTTGCAACGCTAGAGTGGACAGTTCCAGAAGATGCCCCATCCGGTGTTTACAGATTGAGACATTTTGGTGCCTCTAAGCCCTTGATTGGGTCCATCAACTATTTTACAGGCACCTCTAGTGCATTTGTAGCACGTTAAGTGTTTTTTTTCCTCAAATACACAAAAGACTTACATATCACTGTATTAAGGTAGAAGAGTTTTGAATACAACACATGTTCGGAAACAGTACGCGTACACTACACCTATAAAATTCACACCATCCAAAAATATTTTACAATGTTTTCCCTTTAGTTTTTACATGTATATATGTATTTGATGTTAATAACATCATCCCCTGTCATTTTAAACCGCTGTTCTTGTTGGAAATACACGTAATTTTTTTTATTTCTATAAGAGGCAAAAGTCATTAACAACCGCTGTTGTACTAAATTCAAACAGCACTGATAGACAGTAATTCAAGCCAATAGAATTGGTGGTCTCCCTCCGATCCATACAAATAAACAGTCCATACACGCAAGGAGTTTTTTTTTTTTTTTTTTTTTTTTTTTTTTTTTTTTTACCATGGAAGAGATCTCCATTACTCATAAACCAACGCCAAATCTTTGGCTACAAATGACCGAATACAAAGCAGAATACTGTCCAACACTGGATCAGTACCGTGACTTGAACTCGCCCCAAGGGCAGCTAAATTGTGGGCTACCAAATTACAATTACGGGAATTATGAACGACAACATAAGCAGCGAAATTGCTAGCCAAGAGGTTTTTGAGTTCCCAAATGAGGCCACTTGCTGAAGAGCGATCAAAATCCGAAGAGGTGACGGCCTGTACCACCATCGAGACATCAGTTGCCAATATCACTTTTGAATTCCCAAATCAGCAGCTCTCTGTACAGCATGTAAACAGGCACAAATTTCTGCATGAAAAGCTTCTCCCACGTTCGTCAGGACTCCATAACCCGAGCTGATCACACCTCCATCAGCACCTCGGATCACAAAACTCCATCCCCCGGATCTGCCCTCTTGCCTATAGGAGCCATCGCAATTCAGTTTCATCCCGTCCCCTACAGGTGGCTTCCATGATTGTTTCAGAGGTGGTGGAAAGTTCACCTCAGCACGCTCTAGTGAAGACCACTCTCCAGCATAGGATCTGATCAAAGCTGCCTCACGTATCTTCTCGCCCGCAAGGAGGTTTTGAGACCACTGTTCACATAAATGCAGGAGAAAGAAAGAATCAATCAGGGACTAGAGTGGGGTTGAATAAAAATTTAAATCAAAAGTTGCAGCAGAATCAACACTTGAACTAGATGTCCGGTGTATACTGAATATACAGTACGTTGGAAACCAGATGTCCAGTCAGATTAACGAATTACCTACGGGATCTACAAATTTGGCCATCAAAATTTAAATCTACTTGTTACCAGAGCCTCAGTTAGATGTGTGAAGTTCCTTGCACTCAAGTATACTTAAAAAAGTAGATTGAGTAAAATTTCCACGAGTCAACGAGAACAAGCTCAAGAACACGAACAACGCAAGAATGAAGGAGAACAAAGAAGTGACTACGTCCTTGTTGTTGAGGAAGCCACCAAGACTTGAGACTCCTCGAACCCTATGATCTTCTCAAGTGAAACAAATATCATGCTCAAGGGTTCTTACTAAAATCGTCAGAGCGATAGAAACTTCCCAGAGTACTCTATGAGAGGATGGGTGATGGACAACTCCTTACCGGTTAGAATTCCATGAATCCAATAGTAACACATCTAAATTAATGCTTTCAAAGAGTCTCCAAATGCCCAAGAGGATATGAATGAACTTTCACTTAGTACAAGGATTAGTTCTTTGATTATGTGTCATTAATCCACCAAAATCCACAATAGGGTTAGCAAGGCAATCACTATTTTGCTAGGTAACGTCCTCACTCTACTCTTGTTTTCTCACCACCCATTGCTTCCATCCTTCTCTCTCCACCTCTTTTGTTAAGCCAGCCTCACGTCATTCCTGGCGCTTCAGGTTTAGAGAGGCCCAAGCTTTCACCTAGGCCCCGCCAACCACTACCAACTTGGGACGGGCAGGCCAGCAAAGGCACAACACGGGCCCGGGTCCAGAAGCCATCACTAAGCATCCACACCACCTTGATGCCCCCGCTTGGGTTACAAGCTCACGCTACTGAGCTCGGCCTCTCTCCACCTTTTGTAGGGCTTGTTTGGATAGAAATGATGATGATCATAAAATTAATGCATATGCTTGGGTTATAAGTGGCTTTTGCACACAAGTCCGAAGGTTCAATAATATAATATGCCTGTGAAGCTCTTTCTAATGTGTTGGTGTTTAAAGGACAAAATCTGTCTATGTGTGAGTTCTGTTACATTTAATGTTATAATTAATAACATTGATGATTGCTTTGTGCATCCATGGTTGATGCGACGACCAAGGGTATTCTCAATGAGTAGATCTAACAGCACGTTCGTTTGCTCGTATACGATCGTGGATTATAATCTGAAACAGTATTTTTCTCTCACAAACCAGCTAGCAGTAAATAATCCACGATCGTTTGGATGAAAAAAAAAGAAAAAGTTACCAGCCGCACAACATAGACGTGAGTGGGTCTTGCAAGCGGAGACACTAGATTCACGAGAAATCCTGTGAGCTGAGCAACGAACTGTGACCAGATTTTTAGATGTTCACTATCCTCCGTATAATCAAATAGCTAGCTCGGAATACCTTGTTGGAGACGCGCTCAGAATAGTTTTATATCTTCAACTTGGAATTGTGTTATCTAGAGTACTGAATGTGTAATTAACATTAGATTGGAGAGAATACTGAACGTGTAATATTAGATACTTAAATAAGAATTGTACAATAAACCTATTTAAGGCCTTGTTTGGAACAACTCAGCTTCACTAATGAATTTTTTTAAAACAGCGTAACAAGCAGCTTTTTAAGTAAAGCTAAGCTGTTTTAAAAAAAGTGTTTGACAAAATAGCTTCACTAAGAGCTCAAGAGGGAGTACTATTTTTTAGCTCCATTCTAACTCATGTCTACGTGAGAGGAGAAAAACAGCTTCACACGTTAAGATGTTTTGAAAATGAGTGTTTAGCAAAAAAAAAAAAAAAAAAAGATCACAACCGCTTATAAAGCTGTTGTGAGCTGTACAAAACAGCCCTAAAGATACAAATGTTATATTGGTTCTACATAAGTTCAATTTAAAATCAATAGACTCCATCTGCACTGGATGGCAATTGGCGACGCAGTGCACCGGCGACCTAACCGAGATCTACGCGGGCGCCACACGGCCTCGATGCCGCGTGTGGAAGTGATTAGTGATCACGGATTCACGGCCACGGATGTTGGCTGCTGTCGCGACGATGCCGATCGATTTGCCTTTCATGATTGGGCGTTGGCAGCGGCATGCATTTGATCTAGGTGGTTCGACCGCCGGGCGCATTGCATCGGAGCGGAGCACGGGCTGCACGGCGCCGGCCGCCGAGGAACACGCGCGAACCCCTCGGCGAGTTGCCTGTTGCTTTTCTCTGCAACGTGGCAGGCACACCGCAAATGCATTGTTGTATTGTGATGAGTACGAAAAGGGGCAGAAGGTGAGAGAGATCGTTGAAGACACGGAGAACTCATCGTGTGTGTTGTTAACTTGTTATATATCCGACAAATTCGTGGGAGACATCGGCCTGTGCACGTCAGGTGGATCAACCTGCTTTGTGCTCACGCTAATCACGTCTGCGTAGCGTATACGGAGGCCAAAGGACCCACATGTCATGGGAGAAATAATAAGCACCGCAATGATGGCTGAGATAGTCCAACGAGCCGTCCAGATCAGAGCACTTCGCAGCACACGTCGCTGAATCTTGTCCGGTCTGAACGAGTTAGCCTGCCAAGCAAACCGCCGTTTCAGGAGAAGCATACACACACCCATTATCGCTACAGAACAAGCACGAGTCATCACTTACGCAGTTATCATTAATTAATTCGGTACACAAATTTGTTTGTTTTCTGCGAGAGGATCCAGATCTGTTGTTAAAAGCCAGCAGACAAGACGAAGTTGGAGCAGATGGTGCTGCAGTGGGCTAGAGATCTGCTTCAAACTCGCACCTCCCATGCAAACCGGACTCAACCCAGCTACCCAAATCATGCACTAACCATGAAGGAGTTTCGGGAGCTGAGTACTCTGTTCCAAGAGTTTTCGTTTCTCGATCTTGTAATAAAATAGCATATCTCCTAGCAAAACAGGTCACAGGCGATACACGAAATTATCTAGACAAACAACCAAACAACCTCGAGAACGTCTCGGTACATGGATAGGTAGTGTGCTATTTGGTCACCTCCTATTACCAAAGTAATCTTCCCTTTGTGCATATACACTCTATGTTAGCTGTACTTTCATATCACAATTATCTAAAATCCAGTAAATGGGCCTCGTACAATTCAACAACATTTCAAAATAGATACTTTTGAAATCCAAACTAAAAATCAAACTAGTTCAATTGTCGGTGGGTTTCATCATTCATGGCCCTTGGATTACAGGCTAGATGACACACAAGTTTACAGACCTTGTCTAGCAAACAAACATGAAACCTTAATCTGTCCAAAGAAGTTGGAGGCCCTATTCGCTTGAACTTATCGGTCAACGTATAATGTTTTTTTTTCTCTCACAACAAATCAGCTTCAGTCGACTTATCAGCCGCAGAAACCATCAGCCGAATATTTCGGACTGGGAACATCGATTTCTGTGATCCACTACTCCGATACTTCTTTCAACCCCGAATAAATCAACTCGTGGAGTTGTCCTAAGTTAATTTTTTAAGTTTAACTAAATCAGAATACCAAAATTTATGACATCCAATTAATATCATTAAATACGCTATGAAATATATTTTTATAATTTATTCATTTGTGTCATAAATATTGTTGTACTTTTCTATAGATTTAGTTAAATTTTAAAAAGTTTAGTTTAAGATAACTCTACGCTTTTATTTATTCAGGGGACAAAGAAGTAGTAAAACATTTCCTGCTGGTAGGCAATTCGCCTAGCCGCTAGAGCGGAAGCCGGGCTGAAGCAGAAGCCGGAAAGGCCGACGACGCGGGACCGGTGAGCAGCGAGAGCGGGCCAGGTTCTCTAGTCTCTACCGCCCCCGACGGAAAGCTCACGGCTCTAGCTAGTTTGGCTCAGCTCGGCTTCTCCCCCCCCCCGTGTCTTCCACGCGGACCACGCCTCAGGCCTCACCCCGCCCGTCCCCGTCGCGGCGTCGCGCCACTTCGTCGGTTCTTCCCTGGCTTCGTCACCATCGGTCCACATCCGCTCCGCTCGCCCCGCGCCCAGATTCGAACCCGGCTCGCCTTAAAATAGTTGCACACTGGCAGTGGCAGGGGCGCAGCGGAGCTGCACAAAGCCGACGCCATCCCAGTCCTACGGGCTACGACTACGAGGCGCCCCCGCTCTCGGAATTTTCAGCGGGTCGCGTCGCGTTCCGTGCGGGGCGTCGCAGTGCCGAGGTATAAATGGCGTCGTAGGCGGCCAGTCACTGCGGCCGCAGCAGCAACTGAATCATCCGGGGGAGGGAGGAAGGAATGAAGGAAAGGGGTTTCGCCGATCACGGGGTGAGTTTTTGCTTCCCCCTCTTCCTTTCGAGTCCTGGCCTGCCCGCGTCCTTGCTCAATTTCCCCCCGATTTGGTGCTAATTGGGTGCGCAAATCAAGCTAGGGTTTCAGCGCAGGTTGTCCAGTTGTTATGCTACTCAGTGAGATGCTTGCTATAGTTATCAGGATGCTTATACTGTTTGGCTTAGCTTATGTGCTGCCCATGACGGTTAGACTGTGCTGCTGTTTTTTTTTTGTTGTTGGAAAAACTGTGCTGCTGTTGCTTGTTTGGTGGGGGAGTGACTAGACTGGACCTGTTTCTTTGCTGTGGTGTTGCTTGTGGGGTTTGGTGTAGCTATTGGACTCTCGTGTTGGTTGCTTGTTGCCTGATTAGACTTGTGGCGCTGATCTCCCGTGGGTGCGTGATAGTATACGCCAAGAATCTGAGGTCAGGGCAGATTTGAGTGTGGCCGCCTAGGCGGCATGTGCTTCCAAGGATATTACTTGTGCCCCTCGCCTCCCAGGCTCCCAATTCCCATCCTCTTTGGCTTTTCGCTGCCCAAATCTGCCCACTTCCACCTCCACTCTCCTCTTCTGCCGCTGCCAGGATCTCATAAGGTCGAATTGTTTTGTCCAATAATACCATTTTGTATGCTGACATATCTTCTTGGCTGTGATTCAGAGATCTACTTTTTGTTTAATTTATCACCAAGGGATCTGCAGCTATATTTGGTAAACATTAGCTCATGTATGTTAGTATACTGTGTTCTTGTGGAGAAATGCAATTACTACGTTCTAGAAAAATTCCATGCTCTCATTTTCTTACTTGCTTGGATAACACATATCCTGTGCGACTATGATCTGTCAGCTTTTCTAATAGGTACCAAATCTTCTCTTTTGCAGCCTGTAGTCAATTTGTCAGTTTATTGAGATATCCATCTTGCATGAGTTGATCAACAAGCCCATCCCTGGTTCCTGATGGAGGCATCATCTTCCTTGCGATTCCAAGTTTCTGGTTTTAGTTTGCCCAAGATATGGCTATGCCTTTTTCTGGTATTTGTTCTTCAGAACTGCAGCCCAGCACTTTCAGATTCACCATATTTGGTCGGTATGGGGAGCTATGACATAACAGGGCCAGCAGCAGACGTTAACATGATGGGATATGCAAATTCTGAGCAGATTGCATCAGGAATTCACTTTAGGCTAAAGGCTCGTGCGTTTATCGTTGCTGAGCCTAACGGCAAGCGTGTTGTGTTTGTAAATCTTGATGCTTGCATGGCATCACAGATTGTTACAATAAAGGTGCTTGAAAGGCTCAAAGCAAGGTAAGAGTGATCACTCTTGAATCTTATATTCGAGATAGTCTCATTTCAACACTATGTGATAAATGACAAAATGCTTAGCCATTTTAAATTCCACTGCACAGAGGAGTCCAGACATAATGTTGATTAGATGGATCATTATATATTTTGTAAAAGTAAGTTTTTCCCTTGCACCCTCATGATGGTGTAGCTGACTATGCAACCCTCAATTTGGCAGGTATGGAGATCTTTATAATGAGAATAATGTGGCTATCAGTGGAATCCATACGCATGCTGGTCCTGGCGGTTATCTGCAGTATGTAGTTTATATTGTCACATCACTTGGGTTTGTTCGTCAATCATTTGATGTGATTGTCAATGGAATTGAGCAATGCATTGTTGAAGCTCACAACAATCTCCGTCCTGGGAAAATCTATGTGAACAAAGGTACAAAATTATGTCTGTTTTCTGGGGCCAATTAGGTTTTCCCAAACACTACCGAGATTAACTCAGCATTTTTTTAATTCATTCAATTCCTCTCTAATTTAAATTGCATTTAGTTTTAAGTAGGACTCCCAATGTTACTACTTTATCCCTGGTTGGTTAATTGATTGTTTGAGTTTGGCCAGTCGGCAAGCCCACAGTGATCAATGTCCTTCAACTTGCTGTGTGAAGGGCTGAAGGCTGCTTCACTGGGATCTAGTTACAGCTAATATTTTGTGACCACATGATTTTCAGGTGACCTCCTTGATGCCGGTGTGAATCGCAGCCCAAGTGCATATCTAAATAACCCCGCTGAAGAGAGAGGCAAGTATAAGTATGATGTTGATAAAGAAATGACCCTCGTCAAGTTTGTAGATGACGAATCTGGTCCAGTTGGGAGTTTCAATTGGTTTGCAACCCATGGAACATCTATGAGTCGTACAAATTCTTTAATAAGTGGTGATAACAAAGGAGCAGCTGCACGTTTCATGGAAGATTGGGCAGAACAAAATGGCATTCCAAAACAGGCAGCTCATGGAAATCATGATGGTTTGGAATCTTTACACATGACCTCTGGACTTCCGAGAAGAGTCTCTTTGATAATTCCTGAACCAAACGAGATAAGTATGTTCCATACTTCTTGACTGCATAAATTTTGTATAGAAATGAAATATTTTAGGTTGTTGCTAAACTACTCTTATAATTGTTTTTGGTCAGCTGATGACTTAGTGCAATTGGCGTCATCCTACGAAGCCTCAGGTGGCCTGCGATTATCTGGTTCAAGTATCATCAGGCGCATTAGAAGCACTCAACAAAACAGACCTAAATTTGTTTCTGCATTCTGCCAGTCAAATTGTGGTGATGTTAGTCCAAATGTCCTGGGAACTTTCTGTATAGACACTGGCCTTCCTTGTGACTTCAATCACAGCACATGCAATGGGAAGAATGAACTATGCTATGGACGAGGACCAGGGTATTCACCATATTTACAAGTCATTATAATCATAGCTTTCATGTTTTTGTATATTTGGAAGAATTTATTTATTTTCGATGAATCCTTGCTGTGTTGCAGATATCCTGATGAATTTGAAAGTACCCGTATCATTGGCAATAGGCAGTTTCAAAAGGCTGTAGATCTTTTTAATTCAGCTTCTGAAGAAATACAAGGCAAAGTTGACTTTAGGCATACTTACCTAGATTTCTCACAACTTGAAGTGAATATTCCTACAAGTACAGGAGGTCAGCAAGTTGTGAAAACATGCCCAGCAGCCATGGGGTTTGCCTTTGCCGCTGGAACCACAGATGGTCCTGGAGCTTTTGACTTTAAACAAGGAGATGCCAAGGTTGATCATATTAATCAAATGAGCCTAACAAGTTTCACTAACATGGTATTGACTGGTTTATACTATGTCTTATCAGGGAAACGCTTTCTGGAGGTTAGTAAGAAACTTACTTAAGAAACCAGGGAAGGAGCAAGTCCAATGTCAAGCACCAAAACCTATCTTGCTAGATACTGGTGAAATGAAGGAACCATATGATTGGGCGGTATGTCTTCCTTTTTTCAACAATTGTACAGCTTCTAGTTTTCACAGCAAATGCAAATTCCTTAGTTCATTTGATAGTTGACACCGAGGTTGCCATCAATACAGAACATGTGTTGCTTAATCAAATCACTACCACATAGGCTGCTATAGCATTCTTTTCTAGTAATATTAGTGACGTTGTGAGTCTCATTTGATCATTTCTTTCAAGTCTTAACTGATCTTGAGCTTTGTTTTAGAGCATAATCATAGGCAGTATCAATTTGCGAAAATGATTCTTCTTTTCGTGAGTGGTGGGTGGGTGGGTGGGTGGGATGGGGGGTGGGGGTCTTTACTAGCTTCCTCCTTGTTTTTTACATCTTGTACAGTTGTACTTCTTTATTATCTTAATGAAATGGCACAGAGCTCTCCTGCATTTTTTGAAGGGGGAAAATGATATTTCTCTTATATCAGCTGTGAAACCAAGTAATTAAGTCCGCCTTACTGAATTTGTTTGTTGGTACTGCGCTGACTCATGTATTATTATTATGCAGCCTGCAATTCTTCCAATTCAGATCATAAGAATTGGCCAGCTGGTTATCTTGTGTGTCCCTGGAGGTAAATTTCCAATTCCTCATTTATAAGATATTTGCCAAGCAAAGACCAAAGAATGCATGTGATGTGTTGATACTATTGATATTTATTGTGGACATCCCTATGCTCATGTCATGCATTTTGTATGGTTATGTTTTGGTTCAGAATTCACAACAATGGCTGGCAGGAGGCTACGTGATGCTGTCAAAACTGTACTTACAAGTGACAACAGTGGTGAATTTAATAATATTCATGTTGTTCTTGCGGGGCTAACAAATACCTATTCTCAGTATATTACAACTTTTGAAGAATATCAGATCCAAAGATACGAGGTATGTATATGCCCAGCTCATTTGATGTTCAGTCTGAGAACATAATACAGAATGGAATAACGATAGTTAGCTTGATGTTTGGTGGCCCTTCCACAATTATAGTTACTTAATGTCATTTTTTAACTGCCTTAGTAGCAGCATGTTCTGGCTATAGCTGAATTGGCACTGTCATTGAGATTCATTCCTTTTCCTTTTTGTTTTCATGCTTTTCCCCTCATCCCTGCCATTCTAGAAATCAAGCAGTCTGGAGCATGGTCCTCTTCAATTTGTTTGGGGGTGTGCACCAAAATTAACCATCCTGTTTAGTAGACCCCTGGATGCATTATTGGAAGTTCTTTCAACCGCGTCAGCCCCCTTGTATTTAGCGTCACAAAAGGAGAATTCTATATTTTTCTCCTTTTGTTGCAAGTGTTCATGTTCTTTTGCTTCCTTTATTTTGCATGTCTGCACAGTGCTTGGTAGAGAGGTTCTAATATTTCGTTAGCGCATCATTTTAGTGATCTTCCTAGTAATATGTACAGTAGGAATAGTGAAGTCCATTCTAGATATATTGGCATTTCAAACAAATAAATGCTTTTTGCCAGGGAGCATCAACGTTGTATGGCCCCCACACCTTGAGTGCCTACATTCAGGAGTTTCAGAAACTTGCTACAGCCATGGTTGCAAACAAAGAGGTCCCAATAAAGTTTCAGCCACCAGATATGCTGGACAAGCAAATAGAACTCCTCCCAGGTGTTATTTTTGACTCCACACCTCATGGGGTGAAGTTTGGAGATGTCAGTTCAGATGTTCCTGCAAACTCAACTTTCAGTAAGGGCAGTATTGTGAATGCTACATTCTATTCAGCCTGCCCAAGGAATGACCTTCTCACAGATGGTACATTCGCACTTGTTGAGAAACTGGACGGTAGCAACAACTGGGTGCCTGCCTATGACGACGATGACTGGTCACTACGCTTCAAGTGGTCAAGACCTTCAAAGTTGAGTTCAAGAAGCTTTGCAACGCTGGAATGGACCATTCCTGAAGATGCTCCATCGGGTGTTTATAGATTGAGGCATTTTGGTGCCTCCAAACCACTGATTGGGTCCATCGAACATTTTACAGGGACCTCTCGGGCGTTCGCAGTGCGTTAGGTAGTACACCATTGCGTTCGACGGCACACCTGTCAGAGAACCCACACCGGGTCATTTTTACATTGCATACCTGCCACAGTGTATCGACATGTTTTCCCTATGGTTTTTACATGTGCTTGATATTAATAACGTTGTCCGTCTCTCATTCTCTCTGGTCATATCGAACCGCTATCACTACGGCAATGTACATAGCTACAGACTCGATGTGTGAAATGTTTAACTGGAAACGTTTGGATGTTGCGGGCGTTTCGAGACCCTCATTTGCCCTGCCAATTGAGTGACATGTCCTCGCGAGTTATTAGGATATAATGTCTGTGTTTGCATTGGTAACTTCTACTGATGGGTTATGATGAGACCTTCCTAGTTCCCAGATTTCTGCTAGTGTATGATCATGAGTACTCTTGGGCACTTTTGAAGTTCTTTTACTTCGATTGTTATTGCAAGGTCCGTCACCTTCGAAGTTATTCCTTTTGTTCGATGGCCTATTATCTATGTGCTTTTGAGATGGCCTGTTGGCGTATCATGGGGACTGCAAGAAGCCAACTCAACTCTTGTCTCAGCGTCAGCGACACTTTTGCAGATACATAAGATAAATTCAGTAAGTTAAAAAAAAAGATCAATGCAGTAGATGTACAGTATATCACATTTTCTTTGGATCACTATCTTCATGTTGTCTACGTTAACATGATCATAGATATGATCAAGTGACACTATAACATGATCAGGTGATACTTGTGTTTATACTAAGGCCCTGTTCGCTTGTCTTATGAGCCGTACTGTTTCAACAAAGGAAAAATATTTTTTTCTCACAACAAATCAGCGAACAGTACTGTTATGACCGGCATCCCCTATGCCAGGCGCGGGCCCAATAGTGGCTAGGGGGCGGCTCTGTTAAGGGGCTTAGAGGCCCAATTTATCGCTTATTTGGTATTTTCTTAAAGATAAATATAGTTCATTAATTATAGCATCTATAGAGAAGGATAAATACTTGTAATCTGGGATGATTGATAGATATGGAAGGCAAACATTATTTGCCTGGCCTCAAGGGCCAAGGGCTGCATACGTGACTTCCTTGCCTCCCTGCCTCCTCTCACGCACAGCCCTAGGGCAGCAGCAGCGAGCAACCGTCGCCTCTTCCTCTCGCCGCCACGGCACCACGCCGTCGCCGAGAGATCAGACCTCGCCCTCCCCTCTTCCATCCCTACAACCTCCGCAGCAACTCCGGTAGGACCTCACGTCCTATCAACCTGGTATCAGAGATGTCAGGCCCTAATCCCACCAACACCCTGTCGCCGCCGCTGCCGATCACCTCCGCTGCCGCGGTGGTCACCACCTCGCCGCTGCCACCTGCCTCCGCGCCCCTGCCCAGATGACGCCTGTTACACAGCTGACGCTGGATCAGGTGGCTGCCGCCATCGGGGAGCTGACTCGCTCGGTGGCTGCCATCCAGTCCTACCTAGCCAGTGTGCCACCGCCGCCGCCGCCGCTGCAACCAGCTGCGACCACCCTGCCAGCGGTGCTACCGTATGGGATGCCCCACTCCAGCACGACGGGCGTTCCCATCCATCTCCTCCGGATGCCGCCTTCCCCTTCGCCGATTCCGTCGTGGGCTTTAGCATCAACGACCAGCCCGGTGTACACCATGGCGACCTCTCCGGCTGCGACATCAATAGTGCCACCGCCCACTACCGCCACTGTGGTCTTCCACGGGGGACCCTAGGCCGATGGCTTTTTCTATGGGGGTTCCGATGGCCCCCTCTTCTACGGACCTAGGCACCTAGGTGTGAGTGTCTCCCCTTCCACAGGCAGTGTTCCGGAGCCCTTCGTCCAAGGCGCGCATGGGGCCCCTCAGGGTGCTCACCCTCCACATTTCTACAAGCTCGAGTTTACAACATACGACGGCTCCGAGGACCCCCTAAATTGGCTCAATCACTGTGAGCAATTTTTCTGAGGGCAGCGTACCCTCGCCTCAGATCGCACCTGGCTCGCGTCCTATCATCTGACTGGTGCGGCCCAGACATGGTATTATGCCTTAGAGCAGGATGAGGGCATGCCCACCTAGGACCGTTTCAAGGAGCTGTGCAATCTGCAGTTCGGGCTGGCGGTTCATAACACCCGACTGTCCAAACTCGCCCGCCTTCTGTTCACCTCCACGGTGCAGGACTACTCGGCTCGCTTCAACGCCGTGCTCTGCCATGCCCGCAATCTCTCGGCCCCGCAGAAGGCTGAGCTGTTTGTGGGCGGCCTCCTGGAGCATATCAAAGTCGACGTGGAGCTCCGGGAGCCCCAGGACCTTCAGACGGCCATGCATCTAGCCAGGGCATTCGAGCGCCGGGCTCACGCCACTATGCCGGTCGCAGGACAGCGTGGCGCCCATCCACCCCAGCGGCTAGGTCTTTCAGTACCCCCCGACCCCTGGCACCCCCTCCAGTAGCTACCGGCGCGGCTGCTGTTCCAGCAACAGCATGGTCGTCAGCTCCTGCTCGGCCTTTCCGCCGCCTGTCTCCAGCCGAGCAATTGGAGCGTCGCCACCAGGGACTTTGCTATAACTGCGATGAGCCGTATGTGCGCGGCCATGTGTGTCCACAACTCTTTTATCTGGAGTCCACGGATTTTCTCGATGACAAGGTTCCTGCGAAGGTGGCTGCGGTAGCAGCCTTCCAGGAGGATGCCGCACCTTAGGAAGTTGTTCCTGCCACCGTCTAGGAGCCCGCAGCCTAGCCCACCATCTCCTTGTATGCCATTGCTAGCATCCGGACTGAGAATGCCATGCTCCTCCCAGTCCATGTTCATGGCCATCGTCTCGTGGCGCTCCTCGACTTGGGCTCGATGCACAACTTCATCAACGCCGACCTCATGCGCCCCTACGCCTCTCCACCGCGCCACATCCTTCCATGCGGGTGCTGGTGGATAACGGGGACCGTGTGCCCTGCGAAGGGGTCGCCCATGACGTCGCTCTCACCATTGGTGGGGAGGAGTTTACCATCAGTTGCTTTGGCATCAACCTCGGGGGGTTCGATCTCATCCTCGGCGTCGAGTACCTCCGCACCTTGGGTCCTATTCTCTGGGACTTCGAGGATCTGTGCATGGCATTCACCCGTGGCGGCCGACGTATTCTGTGGAAGGGCATTGGCTCTCCCCGCGATGACATCTGGAAGCTAGCCACACGGGCGGTCACGGCTGCCCCATCACAGCCCCTGCTGGACTGCCTCCTCCACCAGTTTGGACCGGTCTTTGACGAGCCGTAGGGGCTACCACCGGCGTGGCCATATGATCACCGCATCCACCTGCTTCCGGACATAGCACCGGTCGCGGGTCGTCCCTACCGCTACCCACAGCTACAGAAGGATGAGCTGGAACGATAGTGTGCAACCATGCTCGCCCAAGGCATCATCTGACCGAGCACGTCCCCGTTCTCTGCCCCCGTGCTGTTGGTGCGCAAGGCGGATAACTCCTGGCATTTCTACATCGACTACCGTACTCTCAACGCCAAGACATCTAAAGACAAGTTCCTTAGAGATAAATATAGTTCCTTAATTATAGCATTTATAGGGAAGGATAAATACTTATAATCTAGGATGATTGGAAGATAAGGAAGGCAAACATTATTTGCCTGGCCTCAAGGGCCAAGGGCTGCATACGTGGCTTCCTTGCCTCCCTGCCTCCTCTCACGCACAGCCCTAGGGCAGCAGCAGCGAGCAACCGTCGCCTCTTCCTCTCGCCGCCACGGCACCACGCCGTCGCCGAGAGATCAGACCTCGCCCTCCCCTCTTCCATCCTTACAACCTCCGCAGCAACTCTGGTAGGACCTCACATCCTATCAAGTACTTTCAGCCATGTCTTTTCAGTGAAGCGAACGGGGCCTAAATAGGATAGTGTATGAGGTGTTTACATGTAACTTGAGTTATCAATGATCTCACTTAGTATATTCTATATTATTATTCTATATAGTTCGAGTCATTGACGTTGAACAGTTAAAATAGACATAGGTGGTGTTCAGATGGAGGGTGTAAAGTTTTGGGGTGTCACATCGGATGTTACATGGGGTGTTCGGATACTAATAAAAAAACAAATTACAGAATCCGTCAGTAAACCGTGAGATGAATTTATTAAGCCTAATTAACCAGTCATTAGCACATGTTTTACTGTAGCACTTTATTGTCAAATCATGAACTAATTAGGCTTAAAAGATTCGTCTTGCAAAGTAGTCGCAATCTGTGCAATTAGTTATTTTTAGTCTATATTTAATGCTCCATGTATGTGTCTAAACATTCGATATGATAGGATGTAAAGTTTTGACGAAGGAACTAAACAAGGGCATAGCTGAGTCATTGACGTTGACTAGTTAAAATATTCATTGATGGAGCTAGGCTAGCCCAACACGTAGGGTCACTTCATGCCAAATTATTATTCAGCGCATGTGCTGCTACGGTTCCGAACGGTTGGCAAGATGTAGGCAAACCTCACTTAACACTAAGTCTAAACCTAAAGCAAGCGCTAATGCGAGGTCTAACTAGCCTATTCACTTCACAAAGCTAACCTAATCACCTAATATTTCCTTAGGCCTTGTTTGGATGCATATGTATTCATCTCAATCCACGTGTGTTGAAGTGGAATTGAACTAAGTTTCATTCCATTGCACTCTAACACATGTGGATTGAAATGGATACACATGCATCCAAAAAGGCCTTAAACACATTTGGTAGCTAGAGCACTTGGATGACACTTGGATGAGAGTCTCAACTCCCATGTAGCTCCAGCAAACTCTAACAACACCAAATGGGTTGGCTAAGGGGGCATATATAGCCCCAAACATCGAAACTAGTCATTGGGCTGAACTATTGCTTTGCATCGAGTATCGAAGAAATCCAATGACTCCACCGGATATTGGCTCTGTTCGACTGCTCGTAAAGCCGCTTGCGCTGATTTATACGGTTGATTTGTTGGGAGAGAAAAATACTGTAGCATAACTTATAAGCCGGCTTATAAAGGTAGCCGAACACTCCCATTATCGAACTGTTGTTGGAGTGGACGGTTGGAGGTCATGAAGCTTTGGTGATGCACCGGAGATATCCGGTGCCTTGTAGCTCTTTCCAAGCCTCGCCGCAACTGTCTCTAGACTGACTATATGGTGCATGCACTCTGCTGCACACTGCAAGTTAAGGTGGGGTCGTTGAGTGGTTTCAGCCCCGTGAACAATATAGTCCCAAGATCCGGTGCTCACCGAAAGGCCTCTATCTTGTACAACTGATCAAACCGACGCCTCTATCTTGTACTGTTCCAACCCTCCGGTGCCTGAGACAGACACACAGTGGCTCTCCGGTGCTCATAGACAGTAGCTATTGAGCTTCATTTTTCGTCTCTTTTCTTTTGAGCTTCATTTCTTTAATATCTTGGACTTCATGCAAGTCTTCTAGGGTTTTCAATACTGCTTCATGGTCTTCTTTCAGGTGTTTTTTTTAATAATTGTCTTCCTTTAGGTGTTGATCACTTGATCTTCATGTTACCTTTGTTCAAGCCATCCTTACATCCATTTGAACTAAACCTTATATACTAGCAAATGTTATTAGTCCAAGTGATCATATTGTCAATCAACCACCAAAATCATTTATGGCGCTACCATAGGTGTCATTTTCTTAAAATTTCTTCCTTTTGATGATTGATGACAACACAACCAAATCAAACAAATAATAAATACGAAAATAAAAAACCTATCTACTTGCTTGGATGCAATACAAGAGCAAGATCATGTGATGCTAAAAGAGATACTACTTGAAGAATATATGGAAACTTATCTTGATCTTACCACTTGTAATATATCCCCTATATGTAGCATTATGGACTTCATCCTCCTGCTAACTCCATAATTCACTCCTTCCTTTTTTCTCGAAACCAAAAAATTTCCCACTACAGTACAATCACCACAAATTCTTCCCCTTTAACCAAAAGCTTAAATTTGGTGATTTTGATATTTATTATGAATGGGCTTACTTTAGTCCACAGTTTCTCTCCCTTGAGAATTGATGTTCGGTGGATGGTTTTTGCGGCTGATAAGTCGGCTGATGCTGTTTTGTTGTGAGAGAAAAACATTGTACCATGATTGATAAATCGGACTGATAAATTCAAGCGATCAGAAAGCAAACATCAAAAAGCTCTTACTACCAGTGTGTTTGAAGAATAGTTCGCTTAAGGAACAAATGTTTTTTTTTATAACACTGGGAACAACTGTTAAGTTCCCTCGAGGACCAAAAAAATCTACCTACTGCAGTCCTGTACAACACCCCTCAAGCAACGAAAATGTGCATTTCAGAGGAGGAAAAAATCGCAGTCCGCTTTGGGAAAGCAAAAGCCAAAAAGAATGTTCATCTTTCTAGGCCGAATGCGAGACGCTGCCGGCTGGTGTTCCAAGTGGAGGGCAGGGAGCACGGTTGCTGCCGTTGCAAGCCATACAATGCAGATGTCACGGAAGAAGAATTTCTCGGCCCTGGGGAGACTTTTAGATCCTCTTATCGTCTCTGGTCCCGTCCCTGTCCGTGATTCAGAGGCACGTTTGGAGCCTAGAACGACGTGACAGCCCCGATGCGGTTTATGTTCGTTGCACCTCTGAAGCCTCAAAACAGAGAGGAGGAACGCCGAACGCACGAGCCAAACAGTTCGTTGCAGGGAGGAGCGTATCCAAGGAGGCCTGCCTGCTGTTCTGCAGCAAGGGGCGGGTAGTTCAGGTCAGCTCACCCCCCCGTTGGAGACTGCAGCAGTCGTGTCTCCCGGCTCCTGTCGACAGCGTGCAAAAACGTAGACGCAGGTCATGCATTGCAGCCGGACTGCAAGGGGGAAATGGTACACGTTCACGGACGAGACAGCACCCGCGAGTTTGCTGTCTGAATTTCGAGTCCCCTGCAGACACGGGATTAGTGTGGTCCCGCATGGTTCACAAAATAACGACCCCCCCCTCAGATGCTGTAGATTGCGAATCTTGAACAAACATTGTTAAAGTCTTAATTAAAGAACAATGCTTTGCTTGATTAGGAGTCTCGCGCCCACCAATTTCGCGAGGGTTTAACTGATCAATCCAATTTTTTTTTGGGTCTCAAGATTCGCACAGTGGTTGAGAAACAGTGTGGTTTCTTTCTCATCCTCATCGTCATCGAGGATCGATGGATCAGTTCCATGAGACTCAGTTTCTTCCTTCCCCCATCATAGCTTACCTCCTTCGCTCAGCCACAATGAGTGGCATTCTCGATCAAAACACGGACTCGATTGCCCGAGCAGAGAGAGGTACTCTCTGCTCTTTCAGTTCTTCTACAGCTTCTGCCTGTCACAATCGCTGGGAGGAATTCTGGAGGAATCTGAAGAAATTTGGATGAATCTGAAGGAATTTGTGAGAGGAAAATACTGTTCCGGATGAAAAAAGAAGCGGATCAAGCCGGATTTAAGAGCACGCGAACGGAAAGAATTAGTGGCACCCACCGAAACGAAGCAAAGACTGTTTGTTTCCAAAAAGTTTCTCAAAAAGTGCTACAGTATCCATCACATCGAATCTTACGATACATGTATGGAGCATTAAATGTAAACGAAAAAAACTAATTGCACAGTTTGATTGAAAATCACGAGACGAACGTTTTGAGTCTAATTAGTTCATGATTGAACACTAATTGCCAAATAAAAACGAAAATACTACTATAACCAAATTCTCAAATTTCACGAACTAAACAGACCCAAATTTTCCCTCCCGGCAGCAGCGGCAGTCAAGAATCAAGATCCGCGAAATTCTAGGCCTCGTTTAGATGCTGAAAAAATTTCAAACCGATGAATAATACCATTTTCGTCTTATTTGACAAATATTGTCTAATCGTGGACCAACTAGGCTCAAAAGATTCATCTCGTGATTTCTAACTAAACTATGTAATTAGTTATTTTTTTTACCTATATTTAATACTCCATGCAAGCGGCTAAAAATTAATGTGATAGAGAGAGATTGAAAAAACTTGGTGGCATCTAAACAAGGCCCTACGCATCGCTCGGGCTCCATCATTGCACCCGCAGGCCTCTGCAGTTTTGTCATCAGCACAATGCCGTGCAGCGCAACAACTTTTTTTTTTATAACAATTCTAGAATATTTTTCGCGCAGCAGGAGATAGAAAAAGTTTTCCCACGGGCATGATGGTGGCCGCTGTGGCCCCCCACGCCGCGGACCTCAGCTGTCAGCTCCTCCTCACTCCTCAGCTGCTGGGAGTGAGACAGATGCACGCTGGGGCTGGGCGCGCGCGGGCAAAAGGCCCCGCCCGCCCGCCCGCCTCGGATTCGCCGCTGATGCTGACGACGATGCACGGCACAAGTCGTGGCTTTTGCCTGCTAAGCCCTTGTTTAGTTCGCGAAAAGTTTTCCCAAAAAGTGCTACAGTATCCGTCACATCGAATCTTGCGGTACGTGCATGGAGCATTAAATGTAGACGAAAATAAAAACTAATTGCACAGTTTGGTTGGAAATTGCGAGACGAACGTTTTAAGCCTACTTAGTCCATGATTGAACACTAATTGCCAAATAAAAACGAAATTGCTACAGTAGCCAAATTTCGCACTTTTCGCGAACTAAACGCGCGCTAACTTTTGTTTTAGTTACAGCCGGGACAAGGTTAAAAGACCTGACCTGGATGAAAGGCAGCCAAAGGTCAGACTAAACAATGCGTTTCCGGCCTCTTTCCGTCGCCAAAGCGGGTGTAGCTTTGGGCCATTCTCGCGGCGTTTTCCCCCCGGCCAGCCTCCCACGCAACGCAACGCAACGCAACGCAGGTGACGGCCGCCCAGTCCGCCAGACCCAGACGGGGAAGGAAGGAGCAGCAACAGGGCAAAGGGCGCTGCCTGCGTGCGAAGTGCAAAGAGGCACTGGCGGAGCCAGGGGGGGGGCTGGCAGGGGCCATGACCCCCCCCCCCCCCCCCCCCCCCCCAATGTTTGATAACAAAAAAAATTAGTAGTATAACTTAATATTTTTTATTTATATTAAGAGGAAGATTATATAAAATTCTTGTCATATATACCTATTAATATCTTCTAGATAATATAATCATACAAAATACAACTAGATAATAAAATTATCGCAATGAAAAAGACCGAGCCGGCCCCTCTAAGTATAATTCCTGACGACCGGCCCCTCCTGACTATAAATCCTGGCTCCGCCACTGCAAAGAGGGGCGGGGGAAAAGAGACGAGCAAGCACGGACGGAAATGGCAGCGGGCGCGGGAGGTAAACAAAGCCGAAAGAGATGGGCGCAGCGCGTCCGTTCCCCAGGACGGACGAGGAGCGACGAGACCCCCTCAGAATCACGCACAGATCTTTGTCTTGGTCACCCTCACCGTACTACGATCGCTCCCTCCCCCATCTCGCCGCCACCGGCTCCATCATGACGCCGCGACGCGAGGCGGGGGGACCCCGGCCTTTTCCGTGATCCCGTCCCGTCTCGTCTCGTCTCCCTCAGGCCTCAGCACTCCACAGGCAGTCAGCCAGGCACACACACGGTCTGGGCGCGCCTGGGTGGCTATGCACTTGCACAGCGCAGGCCAACACAGGGCGGGCGAGTGACCAGAGTGTACGTGCTCCTCCTGGCAGGCAGATGAGATGTGATGTGACTGCAGGTACCTCTTACACGCTGCACAGTGACCTGCAGCACCAGTTGACCGTTGTCTTGTAATGCAATCTGACGCGAGATTTGGAAAACGAAACTTGACGACGAAAGACGATTGAGCGGGGGAAAAAAATCAACCATGCACCGCGAGGTTATCAGTTTCATCAAAATGCATGACAATTGAGACAACGAACGAACATGTTGAGATTTGCATAAGGCTGATCACCTAGCTACAGGTAATTACAGGTCCTGTTGCAAGTCTCTTGTACAATGCGTCGAACCAAAAAGAGAGAAAACTGAGTGAATGAACAAAAAAGAAAAAGAAAAAGTGGTGAAGAGACACAGATCCACGCTTGTATATGGGGGAGGTGGCTAAAGGAGCCTAAAAGGAGCTCTTTCCCCACGCCTAAAACCACGAAAAGAACTCGCTCTCACACATAAACAAGGCCTAAAGACGCCCGCTCGCTCGCTGATTCAACCGACCGCTGCATGTTCTTGACGAGCCTTTAGCGATTCGTACTTGCGGCGGGCGGCGGCAAGTTCGTCGTCTTTTCCTCGCGTCCTTTGCGAAATTCAGCGCGAAGCTTCGGCCGCCGCCTCCGGAGTCCCGGAGCGGCGGAATGGCGGGCATGGCAGATGGCGAAACCCGGCGTCGTCGTCGTCGACTCGACGCTGCTCACGGCCCTGGGTCACTCCGCGATCGCACCAGCGACGTGTCCACCTCCGAGACGGACGCTGCAATGAAGAAACGCAAGTGGCGCGCGCGCGCGTCAGCTTGGGCAGACAAATTTAATGGAGGAGGCACGAGACGCGCGGCCTGGTCGGTGGCGTCAGCATTACGGCGTCGGCACACGTACCTCGGTGGAGGGACTCCTTGCAGTGCGCGATGGCGCTCGCGATGCCGTCCTGCTTCTCGACGAGCGAGTCGTCGCGTCGGGCCGACGGCGGCGACTGGTAAGGGGCGGATGCCGCGGACACCTGCGTCGTCGAGGAGGCCGAGCGGCTCTTCCGTAGCCGGAGGTCGGCGCCGGGAGCCGCCACCGCCACGCGCCGCAGCCGGCTCGAGATCTTGCTCAGGTAGCGCCGGATGACGTCGCCGGAGGGCGGCGGCCTGACCTTTCCCTCGTCCCGCAGCAGGTCCTGGTGGTCGGGCGAGCCGTACCCGCCGCCGTACGAGGCGAAGAGCCTCGCGGAGCGCGCGCTGCTGGTGCTCCGAGAGAAGCTGGCGCGTCCGCCGTAGAAGGCGGCCTTGGCGGACCCGAAGCTGAGCGTCCGCAGCTGCAGCCTGCCGCCGCCGCCGCGCCGGCTGCTGGCGCTGCTGTGGCGGGCGCGCGACGCGGCGTCGCTCGGCTCGGACGCGCAGAACATGAGCGGCGGCGGGCCGGGCGCCGTCGGACGACGCGGCGGTGCGGCGCCGCGGAAGAAGAGGCGCTCCTCGTAGGAGGGAGACGCGGAGCGGCTCCGGCTACGCTGCAGCGAGATGACGAAGTCGAGGTCCCCGCGCGCGGCGGTGGCGGCGCAGGACGAGGTGGTGTCCTCGGACTCGGAGCCCGACGACTCGGCCGCCTGGCTGCCCGCGCTGGACGCGGGCGCGGAGCAGCAGGACAGGTCGAGGTCGAAGAACGGGCCCTCGTCCTCCTCCTCGCCGTACCCGTACACGTACACGCCGCAGCCGCCGCCGCCGCCGCGAGGGGTCACCGGCGCGGTCGCCGCCGTCGCGGTGATCGTGGACACCGCGCGGCGGCGGCGCCGGAACCGCCGCGCCGCGAGCAGGCGTAGGATCTGCATGGCTATACTACACCTACACGCCCGTGCGTTCTCTCGGAGACTCGGACGTGCGTCCGTCCGTGCGTGTAGTGGAGTGGGAGGGTGGGGCGGGAGGCAGCACGAGCACGGTCGCGCCGCTTTGGCTGCGGTGGAGTGGGAGGGTGGGGCGTTTGGGGTGGTTAACTGGTGGTGGGCGGTGGCTTTTAAACGGGAGCGGCAAAGGCAGTGGAGGTGGTGGTGGAGCCGGACGTGTGGCTTACCAAAGGCTCCCGGTTTTTTCCTCCGTTTTTGGCGGTGTTTGTGGGGGGTGGCACGGCACGGGGATTTGGTACATCTACCAACTACGCGCGTCCGGCTCGGCGTGTTTGGGGTGCGCTGCACGGGCCCTGCCTAGCGAAGCGGTTTGGTGTATCGGGCATAGACGCATGGTTCATGCAAGGTCTTTACTGTTATAAACGACGAAGAACAGTAGATTAAGCATAGGGGACACGAGATTTTAACGTAGAAAATTCTCCTAAGGTGAAAGGAAAAAAACCACGAGCACCGGCTAGTAAATCTTCGCTATATCGGATGAGGTTATAAACGTCGAGGATTTACAACTTTTCTTATTTTAAGACGACGGCTTACATGAAGTATATATAGATGAAAAACCCTAATAAGTGACGATCCGTACCAAGCCTCCCGGCGACGGGCCTCGCTTCGCTCCAACAAAAATTAACATTTATTTTGTACATAACTAAATTTAGATCGCAACTCGACATTTTACCTCACCGGCCAGTGATTGTGGGGGCCGTCCGGCCGTGGGAGTTACCAGCGACCAAAGTAGCGCCGGTCCTGCTTCAGCACTTGGACTAGGCTGCACGGAGAAACTCTGCGTGCGATGTTAGCAATTAGCATCATCAGTCAGGAGGCATGTCAACGTTTCGGGGTTTTTCCTTTGTCTCTTACTTACCAACCCGAAATCCTGAAGATGTCTACTGCTTACCATTTGACGATCTTTAATTCTTCGTTTTCTTTCCCACGGTGGAATTCTGAAAGCACTAGCAAGCAGTGACACCTACCACCAACTTACAGTCGAGTGACCGTGACGCAAAGTTGATATTTTGACAAATTGAGCAGGCGCACATTTGGGATCGCTGAAGAAGGGGGTATTTGTCAAGCACTCGAGCTGTCAGATATATTTTGATTTGTGAATTGAAAAGGGTGGCTTATCGTCCACTCGCGATCCAGATGGACGCAACAGGTACGTACACCATGCACCATATCACCTTTTTTCTTTTTTTGAGGGAACATGCACATGCACCGTATCACCCATGGAAGTGAGCAATCACATTGCTCCATTCACGCCAACACACTGGCAGCATGGGCCATGGGGGCCTGGGAGGCTGGGACCATGCGTGGCCGGACGGGGGCCAAAAAATGCAAGACCTAGCTAGCAGATCACACAGAAGTCCAAAGAAGTCTGTGAAACGGCCATAAGTGACTGGAGGGGCGTCCACCGGCGATGCGAGGGAGCTGCTGCAGTGCAGCGTGCAGTGCCGGAAAGCGAAGCCCACCACTTGCACTCGATGAGTCCTACGGGTGTTCGGCTCCTCGTTATCTCATCGGATGTTGGATACATATACGGAGTATTAAATGTAGATTAATTACAAAACTAATTACATAGTTTATGACTAATTTACGATACGAATCTTTTAAATCTAATTAGTTCACGATTTGACAATGTGATTCTACAGTAAATATGTGTTAATAATGAATTAATTAGACTTAATTAATTCGTTTGATTTCTGTAATTTATTTTTTTATTATTATCCGATCCCTCCGTACGACATCTAACTTTTAGTCACCGGTATCCAACACCCACTTCCATGGCGCGACCTTTTACAGCCCTTTACACCAGCGGTTCTCGATCCCTTCTTCCTACCAGGCCTGAGGCGGTGACCGGTGAGGCCTCCTCGCCCGGCTCCCGGACGGTCCAACCAACCTACAGTAGTCACCGGTCAAAAACTGCAATTATTTGGATTGGCCAGGCCAGTTGTCTGTCTTTCCGTCAGGATTTATACAGTGTTTTTCTCTCGTAGTACACCAGCATCAGTTAGTCTCAGGATAGGAATGGGCTATGTCATTCTATGCAGTGCTCCTACTACATGCACTCGTTCTGTTTCAGACAGAGGTTTCAGCATTGTTTTTAAACACCGGCTTCCAGTGTTAAGTACCGTACGAGATAAGCATAGTGGCGTTCCTTGCTTGTTTTGTGTTAAGAAAGATGTGGCGTCTGGTTTTGTCGCTCCGCGTCACGTCAGGCGGCTGGACCGAACCCCGTGCAAGTAGAGGTAGCCCTACGTCCTGCCCGCCCGGCCCTGCTTCCTTGTCTCACAGTCTGGATAGAGGGTGGGAGTGGCACGGCGATTTTTGGTGCATGTTTAGTTTCCAAAATTTTGCAAAATTTTTTAAGATTTTTCATCGCATCGAATCTTTAGACGCATGTATGAAGCATTAAATATAAATAAAAAATAAAACTAATTACATAGTTTAGACGAAATTTACGAGACGAATCTTTTAAGTATAATTAGACTATGATAAGATACTAATTGCTAAATAACAACAAAAATGTTACAGTACTATTTTTCAAAAAAATTTGCCAACTAAAAAAGGCCTGGGCCTCTTTGGCTCCCGGCCATCCAGCGCCACGTCCCTGCTGTGGCGGCGCCATACTGCGTCGTGTGGAAAAGCAACATCACAACTGTGGTGAGAAAATTACTTAAAATAAATTGAGAATCGTACGACGTAGCAAACTTTAGTTAGAAACCAAGCAGCCTTGCTTTTCATGTGACCGCCTAAGCCTAAGCGAGGCGAATCAAGGCTGGCAACTAAATCATAACACTAATTATAAATCACAACAAGGCCACTACAACGTACTATATCACTCACATAAGAAGTCTGGTGCTTCAACCAACCAAAATCACGCGTGCTTTGAAGAACGTCCGATGGCATCGGCTCATTCGGTAGGAATTTGATGTTCGAACTTTGAAATATTTCTTCAATAGGAAGATCCACACAGACAAAAATAGATGTACTCCCTCCCTCCCAAATTATAAGTTATTTTAATTTTTTTGAGAGTCAAAACATGTCAAATTTGACCAAATTTATATAATAAAATAATAACATTTATGATAACAACTAAGTATCATTAGATTCTTCATTAAATATATTTTCATAGTATATTGTTAGAGATTTAGGCAGTTTCAGTATTAATTTAATCTAGAAAAACATTAAGAACAGGTTTGTAGCCTTATATATGTGCACGTGTGATCTAAGTGCCATGAACATGTAGATGATACTAATAATCATGATTTTAATCATTGACGATAGGGGATGAATTAGAACATACCCAGCGGCACCAGAACCGGTTGCGCTAATCGACATAGCGCCTGTTGGAGTAGTCGTCCCGCTCAATGCAGTGTAGAGAGGTTACAATGTCGATCTCCCACCGCCGCCACGAACTCTGGGAACCGGGAGGGAGAAGTCTTAGATGCAGCGGAAGTGTAGAGACTTGTGTGCATTAGAGACTAAGCCAACTGAATGTTGAAGTGTTTCTTTCTTTTATCTCGGGCCAGCAGGGAGCGGAGAGGGCGCGATGCCAGCGAGAGAGGAAGCGAAGGAGGCGCGACGCTACGGGAGGAAAACTCCCATAACCTTCCTCGTCTATTTTCACTTTGGGTGTAGAAACTCCTAAACTCCCATCATTACCGCATTAACTTTCCCAATTAGGGGTAGAAACTCCCATCACTTAATAACTCCCGTAACTCCTGCACATAAACGGCTTGAGTGGCAAAACTTTTCATGTTCTGCACCGCGTGGTCGTGTCGGCCATGGCACGACACGGCCACGCCTCCACTCAACCATCCAATATAGGCAGACACAGCTCGTACATATAAGTCGAGTCAACATCCAGTCAATATCCCATATGGGACTAAATAATATCACACACATTATTTAATACGGGCCTTAAAATTTATTTGATTTAAATAGATAATATATGGGCCTGACTCACATTAAATCTAACAATCCCCACCAAATTCGAAGGCACATGTTAAATAATCTCAAATCTATATTGGGAGAATTATGTATTTGGGAAACAAATCAGTTTTTCGCATTTGGCATTAAAAAATTTAAACTTTCTTATTTGGCACCAAGTTAAAATTTTCTTCCCTAGATAGCATAGCCGTCCATTTGGGCTAGTAACGGCGTCAAGTGGCTGGTAAAATGACATGAATGCCCTTCTTTGTAGCAGAAATACATGATGTCAAATAGGGAAATAATAGATGTACATGCTGTCAAATAAGAAAATTATAAATATCACAAATATATTGTGAACTAAAACATGTGATTTTGATAATCGAAGTCCTATATTCTTGTCAGATCATCGAAAGACATGAAAACAACAACACACATATATTTCTACTGGTGGGAGACGCGCGCCACCGACGGCCATGGAGGTGCCGCCAACACCAGCTCACGTGGGGGATGGCAGTCTAGCCGCATACGAACCTCAAGTGGTTCATCCGCTGTCACGTGCTCCCCAGGATCTAATCGAAAAGCACACCTCTGGGGAATCAAACATCGAAATCACACACATTGAAACATATAAATATAAACCATTATAAGAAAAAACATAGAAACATGGAATCAAGCATACAACCGGCAGCCGTCCTTGCAGTCAGCAGCCTAGAGGCGGCCGTCGAGGCACACGCTTGGGCTCCGCCAGCCGGTGACCACGCCGTCCAGGGTCGGCTCGTGTTAGGAGACGATGGGCTATTCGAATCAGAGGAACCGTGCTTGAGGGGGAAGGTGACTCCCAGATAGCACGGAGTCACGTCGACCAGGAGGATGCGCTAACGGAGCCACATAGATGAGCTCGATTTGAAGGCAGAGGGCGACGAGGATGCCGCAGGCCACGGCGTGGACGCGAGCAGGGCCGATGCCAACGTCGAAGCTGCTGCTGCCCTTGACACAAAGCATCCTCGCCAGTGGGGGAAGGGGCAACCCTTGCTGCTGCTTGTGGTGGGGGAAGGGGTCGCCGCCACCGCTGGTGGTGGTGGGGTAAGGGGCCGCTACGGCCGATGCTGGTGGTGGGGGAAGGGGCCGCCGCCGCCGCAGGTGGGGGAAGAGGCTGTGCGGCCGCTGGTGGTGGTGGGGGAAGAGGCTCCCGCTCCCCTGTCGCCACCGGATCTGCAAGAGGAGGGGCCCTCCATGGCCAGTTAGGGAGGTGAGGTGAGAAGGATGTGCCGAGATCACCACCACATACCGTCAAGGAAGGGGATGGCAGAGCCATCGTGAGCTGCTCTTCTGTGCGCTGTCGTCGAAGCTTCCTCACCGGATGTAGATAGCCGCTGGACACCATCGCCACGCTGCTGGCTGGACGGAGGGGCCGCGCCGCCTCTACCACGCCGCGGGCTAGCCGGAGCGTTGGTCTCGCCGCCGCGACCACACCAAGGCCTAGCTCCGTCGGGTGAGGTCGCCCCACCAGAGGGCAAGCGCAGCTGGTGCTGGGCGCCGTCGGGCACAACATCCTCTACTCCATTATCCTCTCCTCCTCCTTCCATCAATCTAGGCTTTGGTGTTTTTTTTGGGGAAGAAGGTCACGGACTCACGGGAGATAGATGGTATGTTGGTCACTCTAAGAAAAAACTAACACAGTCAAAATAGTCAACTAATAGATGAATGGATGAAATGGATGGTAGTGCCATATAGGGAAGGAAATTTTAACTTGGTGCTAGATAAGAAAGTTCAAATTTTAAGTGCCAAAGACGAAAGACTGATTTGTTTCGGTGCCAAATACATAATTGTCTCATCTATATTTCTTTGATATACCAGAGTTTCAACGGAGACTGTTAAGTTGAACATCCATCTAGAACAGGGGTTACACTCATTCGTAACTGAACAATGGACTATACCTTGAATTGATAGCTTTGTGCGAATTGAGTTTCACCAAAGTTCTTTCATGGTACTAGGCTGCTACAAGCATCCCCTCTATTTTGAAGCATATAAGTCACACTTCGATGTCTTTCATGAGTATCTAGAGATTACCCAAATCTCATAGACTGTGACTAGCAGTTGGACTCATATAGGTGTGTTCCTTCTAGGATGTTCTGTAGGGCAACATCCCTGCTTAAATAAGCCACTCGGATCACATTAAGGAATTAGCCAACCTGCCATACAACATAGGAGAAATAGTGCATCTCATAACGATCTGGACTTTAGTATAAGGGGTTTCTCCATCAGGCAACCACTAGCTTATTTCACTATCCTACTTCACAGGATCTCCAATCACATAGGATAGGTTACCACTATGGAATGACTTCAAGTGGATCTCAAGCCCATCTCCCTCGATGCACCATCTATCACATTACGTGACAGTCCCTTTGTAAACTGATTTGCTAGATTCTTAGATGTATGGACATAGTCCAACGCTATTACTCTGGAGTTTCTTAGTTTTCTGATAGATTTTAACCGCCTCTTCACATGCCTTGTAGACTTCATGTTATCCTAGAACTATTCACTTTGATTATCACAGTCTGATTATCACAGTTCATGGATATAACCGGTATTAGTTTTTCAACCACCGGTAAATCCATAAGGAGTTCACGAAGCCACTCAGCTTCAACTGTGGCGGTATCTAATGCTGTGAGTCCTACTTCTATTATTGACCTCGTTAAGACAGTCTGCTTGCAAGACTTCCATGAAACAGCACCACCTCTAAGTGAGAACACATATCCACTTGTGGCATAAATCTCATCAGCATCAGATATCCAATTTGCATCACAATAACCCTCTAGTACCCTTGGATACCCAGTATATTGTATGCCATAGCTCATAGTCCCTTTTAGTTAGCGCAATACCCTCTCAAGAGCACACCAATGATTATCTTCTGGATTTGAAACAAATCGGCTAACTTTGCTCACAACAAATGAGATATCAGGCCTCGTTGCACTAGCTAAATACATAAGTGAGCCAATTATTTGAGAATATCTCAATTGATCCCGTGCTATTCTTCGATTTTTCCTTAATAGCATACTTGGGTCATAAGGAGTTGGAGCAGACGTGCAATCACTATATCCAAAGCGACTTAGCACCTTTTCCATAGAGTGGGATTACACAAGTGTTACCCCACCATTTCCTTCTCTCAGTAGTTTTATGTTAAGAATAACATCAGCCTCACCCCAAGTCTTTCATTTCAAAGTTACTAGACAAATTTTTTTTCACTTTCTTGATCACATTAATATTATTTCTAAAAATTAGTATATCATCCACATATAAGCACAAGATCACACCTTCTCCTCCACCATACCGATAATAAACACATTTATCAGCTTCGTTCACAACAAAGCCGACTGATGTCAAAGTTCTGTCGAACTTGTCATGCCACTGCTTAGGTGCTTGTTTTAAACCATACAAAGATTTCAATAACTTACACACCTTTTCCTCTTGACCCTTTGCTATAAATCCATCCGGCTGATCCATATAGATCTCTTCCTCAAGCTCTCCATTTAAGAAAGTTGTCTTAACATCCATCTGATGAACGAGAAGACCATGTGAGACAGCCAAGGAAAGTAGCTCTCGTATAGTCGTTAGACGGACAACTGGTGAATAAGTAACAAAATAATCTTCACCTTCTTTCTGTGTATAGACCTTTGCTACAAGCCTCACCTTGTACTTCTTAATAGTACCATCAGGCCTAAGCTTTTCTTAAATACCCACTTACATCCCATAGGTTTACACCTGTAAGGACGATCAACCACCTCCCAAGTTCCATTAGACATAATAGAGTCCATCTCACTTTGAACAGCTTCCTTCCATAAGTCAGCATCAAGAGATGAATATGCCTCTTCTATGGTTTTAGGAGTGTCATCCATAATGTATATAATATAGTCTTCACCAAAGGATTTTGCAACCCTCCGTCTCTTACTCTTTGGAGTGACTATATTATTATCCTCCTCTAGATTTTCTTCATGGGTTTCAACATCAGTATGTATTACCGGTTCATGTGTGTTAGGTAATAAAATAGATTCATGACTCGAAGTGCTAGGTGTATTCTTCATAGAAAATTCATTCTAAAAAATATAGCATCACTAGATTTCATGATAGTACCAGCATTCACATCAGGTACTCTAGAATTTATTATTAAAAATCTATAACCCACACTGTGAATAGCATAACCAAGAAAGACACAATCAACAATTTTTGGTCCAAGTTTTCACTTCTTGTTATTGGCACATTTACCTTTGGCAAACAACCCCATGTTTGCAGGTAAGAGAGATTTAATCTCTTCTTCTACCATTCCTCGAATGGTGTAATTTCTTTGGTTTTAGTGGGCACTCTATTCAGGACATGACTTGCTGTCAATATCACCTCACCCCACCATTCCTTAGATAGTCCTACTGTCTCTAACATGGCATTAACCAACTCAGTTAGAGTGCGGTTCTTTCTCTCGGCAACCCCATTGGATTGTGTGAGTAAGGTGGTGTCCTCTCATGAATAATCCCATGCTCCACACAAAACTTAGAAAAATCTTTTGAGAAATATTCTCCCCACGATTAGTCCACAACCGTTTGATGTTTTTCTCTAGTTGGTTTTCTACTTTAGCTTTATAGATCTTAAAATAATGCAGTGCTTCATCTTTTGATTTTAGTAAATACACATGGCAAAATCTAGTGCAATCGTCTATAAATATTATAAAATACCTTTTGCCACCTTTGGTCAACTCGCCATTCATTTCACACAGATCAGAATGAATTAGTTCTAGTGGTGCCAAGTCTCTCACCATAGCAGCCTTGTGAGGCTTGTGAGGTCTTTTGATTCAACACTTACATGGCATTTACAACCTTTGACCAAATCAAATTTTGGGATTAAATTTAAACCAGCTAAGTGAGTCATACAACCAAAATTAATATGACATAAGCGCGAATGCGAAACATTTGTCTCATTAACTTGGCTCACATGGTTCGCAGAATTAACACATGCATCGTTTAAAGACAAGTGGAACAAGCCTTCGCTCTCATAGCCTTTTTCAACAAAAGTTCGATACTTACAAAGTACGCACTTATTCGACTCAAACACAAGTTTATAACCATCACGACATAATAGAGAACCACTAATCAAATTCTTCCTTATTGAGGGGACATACTGCACATTCTTCAGTTGCACGGTCTTTTTTGAAATAAGCTTCAGATCGACCATACCAACACCACGTATAGCCGCACGCGCCCTATTCCCCATCAACAAGGAGGAAGTTTGCTCGACCTGATAAGAAGAAAACAAAGAAATATCAGCATACACATGAATATTAGCTCCTGTGTCAACCCACCAATCAGGTGAATGACAAACTGAAAGAACTATAGGTAATAAATTACCATACCCCAATATTCCTCCATCAGCCTCAATCATGTTTGCAGATTTCTTCTAGGGCTTCCACTTGCCATCTAGGCAGTCCTTAGCATAATGCCTGGACTTGACACGAGTGAAACAATTTCCCTTTTTCTTCTTCTTCAAAGGCGTAGTGTTCTTTTGTTTGAGTTCTTGCTGGAATTTCTTTTTATGGGAGTGTTGAAGATTTTTCCGCACCACATGTGCACTAGAACCTCCCTCAATAGTTTTCTTGCCATGGACGTCCTTTGCTCTCGCCTTCTCTTCAACATCCAAAGAGCTAATGAGGTCGGCAATGCCAAACTCCTGTCTCTTATTATCGGGGACCGAATACTGGGGTACCCAAAGAGGAGGAGCTAATAACCATTAAACGTTGATGCTTCCGAATAGACAAAAATGCAACTACACTTCTTGCCCAAATGATCAAAGGATGACTCTGCCTTGCTCGACCCCTGGGGGCAGACTCCGCCTCACCCAAATGACTAAGGGCTGGCTCCATGCTCTCCCGACGTCTGAGGGCAGGCTCCGCCTCGCCCGACATCCGAGGGCAGGCTCCACCCCGCCCGACCCCCGAGGGCTAGCTCCACGCTCGCCCGATGTCCGAGGGCAGGCTCCGCCTTGCTCAACCCCCGAGGGTTGGCTCCACGCTCGCCTAATGTCCAAGGATAGACTCTGCCTCACCCGACGTCTCAGGGCAGGCTCCGCCTCACCCGACGTCTTGGGGCTGGCTCCGCCTCGCCCAACGTCTACACCCTGCTCCTTCATAATGACGAGTATAGGGTAAGACAGGACACTCAAGTCAACCATAGTACTGAGGACCATACCCTACATGCCTATGGGAAAGTACCATCAGGATATGACGGGACGGGCGCTTTAAGCCCTTCTAGGCATGATAGAGCCTAAATAGTATTGTAGGCACTGACTTTTGTCTTATAGTGTTGTGGGCGCCACTGTCAGCCCTTGGACATGGATCCTAACATAAGCATATGACAACCACTATGATCTAGGAGGGAACTCACATCATCTACAGTAACAAACGTATGGTCACTTCCCCGTCTGCCCCCCGTAGGGTCATGGCTCGGCACCTTGGTGCATCGCGCCATCTGCCGGGGTAGGATGGGACTTAACCACTTGCTGAGTGAAGCTAGAGCGCGACCCCATCAAGATCAGCGAATGTGCTATCCCTAGCACCATCTGCCATGTCAGTGGGGCTGGCTCAGAGGAAAAGGAAGACCCGGCACCTTCAAAGGACCTTCTTGGCCTCTGGTTTTTCCTCTTTCTCCCATTTGTAACCCCTGCTCCCCCTTGATCTATAAAAGGGAAGGCAGGGCACCCCACTAAGGGGATAGATCAATTTAACACACCATGCACCACATAACACACAACTGAGCAGCATCCGAGCTCTCAGTACTGGTTCGACCTTTCCATCAGAGACTTGGGACCTGTCCCTCTCTCGACCGTTTGTACCCCCTACTATGAACCTTTTTCAGTGCTAATAACATGAGCAGCAGCAAACTAGACGTAGGGACATTCTGCCAAACCAGTATAAACCTGGTGTCTTTTAGCACACCATCTGGGCCTAACGTGCAACAAATATAAATTTACTAGTTGGTGTTTATTCGAAACACCGACACTTATGTTTTAGAGAAATAGCAAAATCAGTCCATGTCTGTGGCTGCTTTGCAATAATACAACCTGCCACAAACTTATTTGGCAATACACAACCAAAAATTTTGAGCTCTTTTGCCAGTGTTTGTATCTCATGAGCTTGTTCTACTACTGAACGGTCATTAACCATCTTGTAGTCATGAAACTGCTCCATGACATACAACTCACTACCAGCATCAGAAACTCCATATTTGTCCTCAAGTGCATCCCATATCTCTTTACCAGTTTGTAGCGGCACATATGCATCCACTATGGAGTCTTCTAGCACGCTCATAATTGCAGCCTTGAACGTTGTATCAACATGTTTGAAGCACGCTCCTTATTAGGAGTATGCGGCCCAATAGCCCTAGGTTTAGCAACAAAATAGTAGTGCATATCACTCAACAATAGAATGCACCTCTGCCGCCACCTTTTGTAATAAGTGTCCTAAAAATATTCGGTTTTAGCATACTCGCAAAGCCAACTACCAAGAATGGCCCATCAAGTTTTTGGATTTTTTGAGATTTTGGCAATTTCAGTATTAATTTAATCCAAAAAAAGATTAAGAACAGGTTTGTGGCCTCATATATGTGCACGTGTGTTCTAAGTGCCATGAACATGTAGATGATACTAATAATCATGATTTTAATCGTTGACGATAGGGGATGAATTAGAACATACCCAGCGGCACCAGAGCCGGTTGTGCTAGTTGACATAGCACCTGTTGGAGTAGTCGTCCTGCTCAATGCAGTGTAGAGAGGTTGCAGTGTCGGTCTCCTGCCGCCGCCATGAACGTTGGGAAGAAGATGAAGTTGTTGAATGATCGAGCAGTCGCGTGGTCACTCCCCAAAAACCTAATGGCTGTCCTTCACCCAAGCAGATGAACATGAAGATGACCCAATTTTGGAGGCTTGCTCTCCCTATTCCCATGCTCACAGGAACCAGGACAGAGAAGCCCTGGATGTAGCTAAAGTGTGGAGACTTGTGTGCATTAAGACTAAGCTAACTGAATGTTGAAGTGTGTCTTTCTTTTATCTTGGGCTAGCAGGTGAAAGCCCTAGTTTGGTTTTATATTATTGATGAAACCTAAGCACTAACCTTTGTCATGAGTGATGATATGAGCTAGGTTGGTGCAATCCAAGTGAGGAGCATGGTGGCACTCAAATGGTGATGTTGATCACATGAAATGAGGAGATGGCTACATGAGATGATGATCAAGTGCTCAACTTGGAAAACAAGAAAGAGAAAATCAAAATCCTATGAAGATCAAGGCAAAGGTATAATTAGGTATTTTGTTTTAGCGATCAAGACACTATAGAGAGTGTGATCACATTTAGGATAGAAGGCCATACTATTAAGAGGGGTTCTTAACTAGACAATTTGGTCATCTAGTGCCACTAGGTGTTGGACTTCATGCATTGCATTTAGGCCTAGTGCACATCGAAGAGCAAGCGAAAATATTTATAAAAAATGTTTTGAGAAATGCTAACTTGGCAATAACATGTTTTTGAGAAAACACTTTGAGAGTTAGCATCGCTTGCAAAGTAGTGTTAGACTGCTTGTGTATCGAATCGAGAATCAAAATGCAACTAATGGAGATTTTTGCCTTGGGGGTGGTCACCGCCATGAGTATGGCGGTGCACCACCCAAGTCTATCCGGTGACTGGCTGTCCAAGACCGAGAGCAGCTGGTTCGGGGTGGTCACCGCCCTAGGTGCGGCAATGCACCGCCCTGGCCTGTTCGGTGATATGCTGGACATGGCAGAGAGCAGCAACGTTGGGGTGGTCACCAGACATGATTGTGTGCACCGCCCCTGGCACGGCGGTGTACCATCACTAGTGGTTCGGTGCCACCACCGCTTTTTAACTGAGGCTGGGACTTGCTGGAGTTAGGTCCCAAAGGGCACCACCCTGGTCACCGCCATGGGGTGGTGGTGCACCGCCCTAATTATGCAGAGAGGGGTGTTTTTGGGGCTCGACCAGGGTGGCACCGCTACCCCCTGTCCGATGCCACCGTCGCCCCTGTCCGGTGACCAACTAGCCGTTGGTCGACCGCTAGAATTCGACCATTGGGGCACCATCACCCCCTATCCAGTGACCACACCGCCCTATCCGGTGCCCTCACAGAAAGCAGCTCCAAGGGGTAATGATTCTATTTGCTTGTGCGGCTATAAATAGAGGTTGTGGTTGGCCTTGGCCACTCTCTTGGCACCTCATACACTTGTGCACACCCTTTGGAAGCTAAGAAACACACTCCACTCACTTGTTCACTTGATTTCATCATCTTGAGTGAGATTGGAGAGCCTCTAGTGCATTGCATTGAGTTGCATCATCTTGTGGCACTAGTTAGGTGATTTGGGCTTGTTGTGAGCTTGTTACTCTTGGTGTTTGCCAACTACTAGGCGGCCCAGTGATTGGAGGATCATTGAGCGGAGTTGGTGATTGTCTCCGGCTTCGATCGATTGCTTGTGAGGGGTCTTGTGCCTTCCCCGGTGGAGCGCCAAAGGCAACTCTAGTAAGTTGCTCATGTCATTGAGCTACCTCACTTGTAGGTAGGTTCTTGTAGTGTCTAATTGTGTGGACGAGGTTTGTGCAACACCTCTTAGCCGCCGAACCACCAAGTGTTGGTTGACACAACAGGGACTAGCGTGTCGGCAAGCACGTGAACCCCGAGAGAAAAATCTTGTGTCTCTTGTATGACTGGATTTCTCTCGGTGATTGGATTATCTTCATCTTGTGATTGGTTCATTCCTCGACGTGGCGGTATAATCACCATACTCACTCTTTTACATTCCTTGCAAACTAGTTGTCAAGCTCTTTAGTATAATTAGTTTTGAGAGCTTGTCTTGCTTGCTAGTATAGTATCACCTAGTGGAGCTCTTTAGTGTAGACTTGTTTAGAGCTCTTAGTGAGTAGTGACATAGCCATTGTTTGTGCCTAGTGATCATAGCAACTAGAATTGTTGGATAGGTGGCTTGCAACCCTTGTAGAGCTAGAGCAAAATTGCATTTTGCCATTTAGGTTACTAACCACTTGCTCTAGTGTGTTTGTAGAAAATTTTTATAAGCTATTCACCCCACTCTAGCCATTTAGGACCTTTCAAGTGGTATTGGAGCCGTGATCACCATTTGTTTCAAGGCTTAACAACCTTCGGTGCAAAATATGGCTCAAATTGTGTTCAACCATGTTGGGGGTAAACCACCGTTCTTTGAAGGCACATCTTTTGACTATTGGAAGAGAAAGATGAAGATATACCTCGGTTCAATCAATGACAAGGTGTGGGATGTGGTAGAGAATGAGTTTGTGATTCTTGACCCTACCAATCTCACCAACAATGACAAGATCAACAAACAATGCAATACCATGCCACTCAACACAATATACAATGGCATTGATTCAAAGGTGTTTGAGCAAATCAAAGATCTTGAGAAGGCAAGTGAAGTTTGGGTGAGATTAGAAGAAACATATGAGGGCACTTCAATGGTAAAAAGTGCCAAGCTCTACATGCTCAAAGACAAGCTATCAAATTTCAAGATGAAGGATGATGAGTCCATTCTAGAGATGTTCTATAGGCTACAAGTCATCATCAATAATCTTAAGAGTTTGGGTAAGAAGGTAAAGGATGGGGACTTCTCTCACAAGTTCTTGATGTATTTGCCAAAGAGATTCAAGACATTGAGAACTATCATCTTTGGAGGTGGATTGAAGGATGTCACTCCAAATGAGGTGCTTGGTGATGTGATGATCGAGGACCAATACAATAGTGATGGTGAAGAAATTATGAAGGAGGAAGACAAGAAGAAGAAGAGTGTGGCATTCAAGGCTGGCACTTCATCCTCCAAGAACAAGAGCATTGGCAAGGCTAAGAAGGAAGAATCAAGTGATGAATAATGCTCTCATGATGATAGTGATGATGAAGCTCTAGCTCTCTTTGTGCGCAAGTTTGACAAGATGAAGAAGAAGAAAGGCTATGGTGCAAGCAAGAGAAGAGATCACTTCAAGAACAAGGAGTATGTGAGGTTATGCTACAAGTGCAAGAGCCCCGATCATTTTATAGCGGATTGTCCCTACAATAGTGACAATGGGGATAATGAGAAGAAGAACAAGAAAGAGAAGAAGGAAAATAAAGATAAGGACATGACCTTCTAGAAGAAGAAGAAGGGTGGATCCTATGTTGTCACATGGGATAGTGATGCCTCCACCGATGATGATTCAAGTGATGATGACAAGGCATCCAAAAAGAAGGCTCTAGCAATCATTGCTATCAACAACAAGCCTTCACTATTTAACACTCCATCATGCTTCATGGCCAAGGGCTCCAAGGTAAAATATGATGAGAGTGAAAATGATGATAGTGAAAGTGAAAATGATAGTGATGGTGATGAATTCTCAAATGAACAACTAATGAACATGCTAGAATAAGCTGATTCAATAATTAACAAGAAAAGCAAAAAGTGCAAAGAATTGCAAAAGAAGCTTAGTGCTCTTGAGCAATCCTTTGATGAGCTTAATGCTACTCATGAGAGGCTAGTGGAAGCCCATGAGAAGCTTGGCAAAGCTCACACCAAGCTTGAAAAGGCTCACTCCTTGCTTCTTGAACAAGATAAGGAAAGGGTCATAGTATCATATGATGTGGGCATAACATGTGACATTATTGAAGAATCATTTTATGAACCTATTGTTGTTGCTCCCACTAACCCTTCTTGTAGCTGATCATCCACCACCGCTACCACTCCTATGTAACACCCTTGTGTTAAGCTTGCATTTTTCACTTGCATTGCATGAGCATAAGCATCATCCATTCATTCATGAGCATGAGCACATGAAATTTTATTTCATTCACTCTATGTTTATCACATGTGATACTTAATTTATACATGTATATGCCTTATGGTCATGCTTGGCTAATGCAAGTGGGTGTTGTTTGGTCACCAAAACAACTTAGACACACTTAGAATGAAAAATGGAACCAAGTTTACATTAATGAGTTGGCCCAAAAATGCTTCTATGTGATAGTTTTACTAGAATTGCCTTTATTAGGTTGATTGTTTGACCCATCTTGACTAATTACTTAGAGTGCTTGCATGGTAGTGGGCCCTAAATGAAAGTTGTAGTTCATGTCATGTAGGACAAACTTTGTTTAAAGGTCAAGAGCTGAAACAATGCCTAAGTGAGTCAAATAAGGCCTCCAAAATTCAACTTGATGCTGTTTTGAAACTCAAATTTTTCTAAGTCTAAAACTGCTTTACAATTCAGGGTACCCACCTTTGGCGATTTTTAGTTTGCAAACCAGTTCAAATTAGACAAAACTTCCTTAAGCAAACTTGGAGTACTCCTGTAGCTCTACAAAGTGGTGAAAATGGTTTGCCAAAATTCATCACGGATTGGGAGAACTTGTGGCGCAAAGATCGTGTTTCATATGAACTGAATCGGCCCTTAGCCGATTTGAACCGGCCACCATTGCCACCACTGAGCTTGCACTCGCGCGTGGCCATGCTCCTCCGAGCTCTCTTGTTTTCTCTCTTCTCGTGTTAGAGATAGCCTAAGACTATGCCTAGCTCACGCCGCTGGCCTTTGGGTCAATGCCGACGCCAGAACATGGCCTGTCGCCGCTGTGCTCTCACCGCCGTGATGCCATGCATGCAGTCGGATCACACCGCCGCTCCACCATAGCCCCTACCCTAACCCTAGTTTCCTTAAGATTCACTGGAGCTTCAACCGAGATCTGGCGAGCTTGGCATTGTCAGAGACGGCAATGGCGCCAACGCGTGCCTCCGTCGTCCACCATGGCCGCCATTGAGCTAGCTCCGGCGAGCCCCTTGGCCGACCAACCCCTCCAGTAGATGCGCCGGAGACCTCGCCGTCGGCGAACTCTTCGCCAGTCAACCGCGCCCTTGCTTCTATGTGTATGACGGGTGGTACGGCGTTGACCGCGGGGCCCGGCTGTCAGCGCCGTGGTGTGCAGTACGCCGGGTGCGCTTAGCATTAAAAGGGTTTTTGATGTTTTCTTTAATTGTTTTTCTAGATTTTGTAGCAAACTTGTACAATTCATATCTAGATCTAAGGGTGTCCAAATAGAGTGAACCAAATTTTGTTAGCTTCATATTGATGAGTACTATCTGTTAAAAATATAAAACTTGTTATGTGCTATAGTTTGGTACCTTGTTTAAATTATCTTGTTTATCCCCTATTAATCTTGAAAACTCCATAACTTGAGTTTGGGAGATGCTAAAATGTGATTCCAATTTTGTTGGTCATGTTTTGACATGCTGTAGCTAGGAAAAATATGAAACCTATAGTTAGCCTACTTGGAATATGACTTCTTATTTTGGCTCAATTAAACGCTAGTTTCTTGTGAACTTTATTGTGGTAGATCCATGTAAATATGGATATGAAATTATTTGTACAGTATTATGGTGTTATGAGGACCGTAGAAAAAATAGTAAATCTGTTGCTTGACACTTTTCACCATGCTAAACATATTTAAATTGCTATAAACCATATAATTTGTCATTTTTGTAGAGGTTGTTGTACTTGTCAAAATGGTGTGAAATTTTAACAGTAAACTCTTGATAGCATGTATGAGCTGCAGTATTTTTTCTAGAATTTATTGAGCAATGGAAGTAGCCGTTCCAATTTTCACCTGAATTAATTGATAAATTAATAAAGGCTTGTATAAAATTGAATTGGGTCCAATCATTACACTTTTTAACATGTTGGTGATGGGTATAACCTATTGGTACATTTGGTTGTGCCCCGAATTGAGTGTTTATATGCAGCTAGTTATTTATTGCCCCATAATTCACTTTTATCTAGTTCTTTGACTTTTGGTTGCTTTGTATGAACTTGATGCTTGTTAATTAGATGATTAGGCTAATTAAGATAAGTTGTTAGCTGCAGGTTTTAGGCCTCTTACTGATGATGAACAATTTTATCTTAGATTGCTAGAACATGGTGAGTGTATGTTTGCTTTGCTAGAGAAGGGATATGCACCTACTCAGTAAATAAAAATTAATCTACTAGAGAGGAGATATACACCTACTCAATAAAGCAAAGTTATCCTGTCATCATCTTGTTATCTCGATGCTAAGGATGTGTATGCATATGCATTTCATTGTACCATACTTGCACTTCATACCTTGTGCATTCTCTATATTTATCTATATCTTCATGCATATAGGATCGTCGGAGGGGATAACACTTCTGGAGTTTGAGGCCAGGGGAGAGGAGGACCAATAGGAGACCTAGCAGCAGGAAGTTCCAGAAGGCGAAGAACAAGTCCAGGAAGAATTACCTAAGTGCCTGGACCATAAGCCCTCAACCTACTTGAAAGGCAAGCCCCGGAGCATTTTGAGCCTCCCATGCTTTATAAATATCAACTTGTGTTCTTTATGTTTGATGCATTAGGTTATAAGAGTTGATTGGAAACACTTGATGCATATAATTTTGTTGTCCAGAAATATGCCTTGAACCCTATGTAGGTCTAGGATCAAATAAATGCTTAGCCATGCTTAGTTTGGTAGAAGTTGGGTGATTTTCTGTCACCTGCGAGCTATAGGTGGAACCTGGTCACGGTTGGCTATATTTGCTATCATGGAAAAGAACCATGTGATGATGTAATTGGAGGTCAGATGGAGTCTATGTTGTAGGTTGACTCATGTGATTCCGTCTGTGCCGCTTAAGGAGCGCATCGTTGTTGGTCCTCGGTCATTTTGAACACAGCCTCTCACTTAGCTGGCCTGATAACTCATTCCGACTATGAAGCCGAGTAGCTCTACTCAGGCCGGGCCTCATTCTGTATGAGTGCGCACACTGGAGGTAGTAAGGATGTGTGTGGAGATGGATGTGAGTCCAAGGGCAGGCTGGGCCTGATCGTCCTTGCAGTTGGTCAGTCCTAGAGTGTGCGGCACTGATCGAACCCGCGACATATGACCTGAGTTGTACCAAAGGTGACCTAAGCTACCTTGGCGCATGTATGTCTAGGTTTGTGATAGGATTTCTACCCAGCTGGTTGTAATCGATTCGAATCGCCATCTCTCCCGGATAGTGAGAAACTTGACTGAGCTTCCTTCTATCATAGTGAGAACATGAAAGTGAAATGGCTATGATGATGATATAATAAATGGCTATGGTTACTATTGTTATGCTACATAATTGTATAACACATGTTTGGCACAAGTTAGTTGCTAATCTAGAGTTGAATAGCTATAATTAACTTGAAAACCAAATTATAAAATGTGTAGTTCAACTAGTGACTTTTTCTGCAAAATATTGTCAAGCTAGTTCCACTTATAAAGCCTTGCATGATCCTTGGTGTCGCTTTATGCTTGGGTTATGATGGGTAAGTTTAGCTTAGTACCTTCTTGTACTCAGGGTTTATTTCCCACTTGTTGCAGATGGTACTGTGTATCATGGTTATTGCAAGAACTGCTTCTCTTCAGCTATGGACGAGGAGTGAGGCAGCGGGCATGACCCTTCTGTGTTGTCTTACCTATGATTCTTTTGTCGGACTTGATCATGAACTAGCATGTATTTGAACCATGTGTGCGATGATGGTTTCAAAACTATATTGCTTCCGCTACTGCAGTTGAACTTGGTGTTATAATATTTATATTTGAACTCTGATGTACAATGAACTATTCGTGAACTTTATGTAACATGTGACGTGTATGTTGAATCATGTACAATCTTGGTTGTATATTGGCGATTATTAATGATCCTTCATGATACTCGATGGACTATCGGGTTTATATGGGCTCAAGTACGACAGTGCTATCGCTCTGGTGGTTGCCATTGTACTTGTGCTCTTATAAATTGGTCGGTTCTACCTAAAGGGTCGAGATGATGACTAGAGGGGGCGTGAATAGTTGTTTCTAAAACTTAATCGCATCGGCTAACCAAAACAAGTGCGGAATTAAAACTATCGGTCTAGCCAAGACTACACCCATATATCTATGTTCTCTAGCACCTTGCAAAGATCCTAATTAAGCAACAAAGGTGCCGGGCTAACTAGAGCTCACCTAACCAATTCTAGGAGCAAGGTCACACAAACCTATGCCACTAGTATTTCAAGCAATGAGGGAGCTCCTACACATGCTAGTAAGCAAAAGCACAAATCCAACTAAGCTCACTAGCAATGCTTAATAACAAGGCAACCAAAGCCAAATTAGAGAGCGCAAATACTTAGCTACACAAACTAAGCAAAGTGATTAACAAGGTTACACAAACCAAATTAGCCATGCAAGGGAGCTACTTCTATGCTACACAAGCAAGAAGGTAACTAGTGAGCTACACAAGCTAACTAATTACAAGAGCAACTACACAAGCACAATGTATATAAAAGTAATCACAAGCTTGTGTAAGGGGATTGCAAACCAACAGGAAGAACAAGGTTGACACGGTGATTTTCTTCCGAGGTTCACGTGCTTGCCAACACACTTCATCCCCATTGTGTCAACCGCTCACTTGGTGGTTCAGTGGCTAATTGGCATCACCTACCAAGCCCGCACATCGGGCACCGTAAGAACCTACCCCGAAAGTGAGGGTAGCTCAATGACACGCACAATGCCCCTCACAAAGCTCTTCTCTGGAGCACCGCACAAGCTTCTTGCGGGCTTCGACGGAGACCACCACCAAGCCATCTAGGAGGTGGCAACCTCCAAGAGTAACAAGCACCACCGACTTACAACTCAATCACCTAGTGCCACTCGATGCAATCTCACAATGCAACGCACTAGAATCACACTCACTCACAATCGATTCGCACTCTTACAAGCACAAGTGAGTTAGAGGGCATCAAAGCACTACTACACAAGCCACATAGGTGTGAGGGTGCTAAGCAACCAGCCCAAGGCCGACCACACACTCCTTTTATAGCCCCAAGGGCTAAAATAGCCGTTACCCCTTCACTGGGCAAAGCGCGTACTGACCGGACGCACAGGTCATAACAACCGGACGCTAAAACCCAGCGTTCGGTCACTTACAGAGAGGTTCAAGCGATGTTTTTCAGCGACCGGACGCATTTGGTCATCACTGACTGGACTCTCCCAGCGTCTGGTCGCTTCTAGACACGCTAAAAACACTGACCGGACACTGTGACTGGACTCACAGGTGCTGACCGGACGCTGGACCCCAGCGTCCGGTCACGGACCTTTCAGCGCTAAAACGACTATAACTCTTAGCTCCGAACTCCGATTTCGATGATCTTGGACATTTTGGAAAGCTTACTCAGAGAGATACACATACCACATGCATACTTGATCCAAATCACAATGGATCAAAACAGTATTCCAATCCAAGGACCATCCTATAGTTCGGAGTACACCGGAAAACCTTTTTCTCTTCTCTAAGTTGATTCATGACAACTCTAACTTCTTCTCCTTTGCAAATGTGCCAACACCACCAAGTGTGCACCACCATGTGTATGTGTGTTAGCTTTTCACAAACAATTTCCAAAGGATTAGCCACTTAACTTGCCACGCCACTCGATCCTAGCCATGATGCAAAGTTAGATCACACAAGTGGCACTAGATGACCGATATGCAAACAAGTTTGCCCCTCTTGATAGTACGGCCATCTATCCTAAACCCGGTCATCAACTTCTCTACACACCTATGACCGGTGAAATGAAATGCCCTACCTTTGCCTTGCGCATTTCATTCCATCTCCTCCAATGTCGATGCAACATATGCACCAACATGATCAACAATGATATGATCCACTTCATATCATCACGTGATCATATTGGTTCATCGATATTGACTTCACTTGCTTTTCACCGTTGCCTTCGTCCATCGGCGCCAAGTCTTGCTCAAGCTTCACCACCACACAGTCCATCGCTCCAAAGCCTCTGACTTGCCCTTCATGCTTGCAACCGGTCCATCAAGCCAAGTCTTGTCTTGATCTTCTCCACCTTGATCACATGACTCAATGTCATGTCTCATGTGCAATAAGCTCCTTCATCATCACATGTGTGAGCTTTGCAACATCTCCAAACCATTTTCACCTTCACAGCATATGTTGCTCACACACATGGACTTGTGGACTAATCACCTATGTATCTCACATAAACACAATTAGTCCACCTAGGGTTGTCATTCAATTACCAAAACTACACAAGGACCTTTTAATCTCCCCCTTTTTGGTAATTGATGACAACTCTACAAAGATATGGAAATTAAGCTCTTTTGGATTCATGTTGCTTGCCCAAGTAATTTTACCATGTGTAAATGATTTTGGACAAGTACCACAAACCTGAAATGGTAGTATTAGCTCCCCCTATATATGTGCTAGAGTGTTTGTTTTGAAGCTTGTACATATGCATAGATTAAAATTGTGGGAGAGTAATTACTACTAAATGATGCTAAGGTTTATAGAGTAAACCTTTGAAGCGTGATACCAATCGGAGTTGCACCTTTAAGTTCATCCTTAGCACCATGGTTAGCTAGATATCACTTGGAAATAAAATCACTAGATACCTCGTGAGATCAACATTAAAACCAAGGTACTAGCATTACTTAAAAAGCATACCAAGTGTCTAGCTATCATCCTATGCATGCTAGTTTTCATTTCATCAATCAAATTCTACAACTAGCAACTTCACACAAGCATGCATATTGAATTTAAGAACTTATGCAATGCAAGCAAGCACATGAATATGCACATATCAAATGCAATCAATCAAAGTTCATGAGCTTGATCCCCTTACTTGTGTGCTTCTCTTGTCCAAGAATTTTGATCCATCTCTTTTCTTCAATGTTGCTCCCTCTTTGTCCATGTCCATGTCCAACCTCTACTTCTTTGTTTCAATTTCTCCCAAAGCTTTCATATCTACAATCTCAATCTTAAAGCTTTCATATCTTTGTACAATCTCTCCCCCTTTGTCATCAATTTCCATAAAAGTTGTGCTTCTCATTGATGCAAAGGTATGCATTTGGGGTAAATGTTTGAGGCTTGAATCTTGCATTTTTGATGGACATCACTTGATTGTTGGAATGACACCGCTTGAATATACCACTTTTAACTTGTACCACTTGTATCTTGTGTAGGGCTTCTTGAGATACCACACATAGGATCTTTGATCTTGATACCAATTTGTGTGACACCTCCCCCTATGTAATAGCATGGGTCATCCATTTGATACACTTGAGCTCTTGTGGGTGACGAATGCATTCTTCATTTGACGATCACTTAAAGTTGAGGATCACTTGTGGAACCATCGTCTTGCATGATTGATGCCATGTGTAGATGTGATACCACTCGAAAGAATCTTCTAGTATGGAACCACTTGTTGGATTTATCAATAAAAACCATTTCTTGAACATTTGCTATCTTCATGAGTACACTTATAGGATATCACTTGTGAGTTGATCTAGACATCACTTGTAGATTCTTGATGAAATACTTGAGTCTAGATACCACTTGTAACAAAAAAACTAGATATCCATTTGCATTGTTGTCTTGTGCTTGTACTCTTATCACTATCATGAGCTTCTATGGTTGACTTGAACCAAATTGATTTGCTTAAGCTTCCAAGTCCTGTTTGAACCAATGACAAGCTTCTTCACACCTCTTGTAAGGGTTATCTTGCCAATGTTGTACTTATCACTTGTTAGCAATCCAAATTAAGTCAAGTAATTGGTTTTACTAGCTCATGAATAAATTCATATACTAACCACTAGATCAATTTATCATTCAAGCAATAGTGGTAGGCTATGAATTTAAACATTTCATTTGTTATGCATGATCCTATGAAGCATGTACTATATGCACTAACCGCATACTAGTAAGGGATGAAATGATCATGCACATTACAATGATACCTTTGCTATGTTGGAGTAGGGGATAGTCATATAGATTCCAATTCATTACTCCAATAGCAATGTGAAGTCCAATTATAAGCTTGGTGAAGACCAATAAACACCATTGTTAATTTCACTCTTCACCCATATAAAATGAATATCACTTATGATCAAGTGCACTTTCTTGTTGTGGTTGGCTTGCTTCTTCTTTTTATCTTTACTTGCGTGAGAGCATCAATTTGAGAATACTACTTGAAATATCATGACTAGCTCTCTTTTGAGTGTTGCTTGCTTTTCTTGATCAACCCTTTTGATTGCTTCAACTAAGCATCTCAAATGTTCTTCGGATCACCACTTCCATGTTAGCCATCCAAGTACCACACTTGGTTCACCTACACATAGGCGGCAAGTCCCTACACTACGGAGAAGTGACCTCTCTCCAAGAACCATTCTTGACACTCACTTTAAATAACTTGATTGATTGATCCAAGTGATGGACTTAACTTGATGAGTAACCTTGATTCCTTCTTTAAGTCCTTTTCTTTCTACTTGTTTAAGTCCTTTTCTTTCTACCAAATAATCTCCAATCATCACTTGAACTTAAACTTCATCTTCAACTCGAGTTTGATCTTGATTTTCATCTTGAGTACGAAAAGTGTGCAAAGTACACTCCACAATCAAATAGCCTTGTACTCAAATCTTGTCATGCTTTTAGATCATCTCAAAACCAACTTAGGTACCTCAATTACTCTTAAACTTGTTTTCAATTTGAGGACCTTTCAATCAAAGTGACTCTAGATCAATCCAACATTTGTCACTTTTCTGGCAGATTCTGTACCCTTCAAAGAAATAAGCATATCTCCCAAAGTACAAATCTGAATATCACGAAATTTAGTGGAGATGTGCTTCACTTAGTTATCTAGCAGATGTAACAATTTGAGCTTCATTTGACTTCTAGATTGCTACCAGATTTTAATTATTCCACCACTGCTACATGCTGAAAACTGCTGCACTATAGCTGACAAGTTTCACTCCAAAACTGAGGCATCTCTTATCCAATTCTCATGAAATTTCTACAGCATCTCATAACATAAGTCTAGAGCATGTACACCAATTTTCATGCCAATCTAATAAGTTTTGATCACTCAAACATGGCTAAGATCACAGCTAGCACAGATTTTCAATATAGGACATATTTCAATCACTTGAGCTATACTTCATCAAGTATGAATCAAACTTAAAACCAACTTGTTTGAATACTTTCACAAGACATAAATCCATTCAATTCACTTATTAAATGTCATCTCATGAATTTATCCAACACAAATCAATCCAAACTTGAATACTAAGCAATTATCCATTCAATCAACTTATAGCAAGCAACATTGCATATTTATCCAATTCAATCAACTCATATGCACCCAAATGAAATGATCAACAAGAGATATACCTTGGTTAGCTCATGATCATCTAATTACCAAGTTTCAACTCAAATATTTTTGCAAGCCATCAAATATTCCAATAAATCACCCCAACTTGAATATGACACTTGTATGTTGATGGCACTTGGACTTCACCCAATGGTACCTATAATCAATCATCCACTTTTTGATGGTACCCAAACAATTTTGGGTCCTCTCAAGTTAGGAGCAACATACTTAGGCATAGCCTTAGCATGATTAGCAGAATGTTTTGCAATAGTAACCATAGAGGTACCATTACCATCATTCCTAAGCATAGAATCATCATCAATTGAAATAATCTTAGGAGTGTTACCTAGGGGACATGAATGTGCCATGTGTCCCCTTTCCCGGCATGAGTAACACTTTCTCTTTGCTTGAGCCTTTTCTTCTTTGATCATGTTATGCTTCTCATTGCCTTGCTTGTCCTTATTTGCTTGAGCCTTCTTCTCAAGCTTGTTTGGACAACCCGAAGCTAGGTGGCCCAATGTGTCACAACTATAGCATCTCATGTGAGCAATCTTCTCCATTTTCTCTTCTTTGTTCTTGCTCATTTGCTTTGCATCTTGATTCATCCTTAGACGCATTGCTCTTTCTCTTGCTTTCCACCCCTTTTAGTTTTCTTCTTCTTTATCATCAAATCACCACCATTTTCATGGTTTATCTTGATTTGCTCTTGGGGTGTCTTCTCTTGCTCAACTTGTGGCTTTGGTTGAGGCTGTTCTAGCTGCTTCACCAATTGCTTGGTTGGGCACATTGAGGTAAGATGACTCCAAGTGCGGCACTTGAAGCACTTCACATGCTTGAGCCTCTCTTCTTCTTTTATCTTCTTGAGCTTCTCAATGTTAGGGCAACCATTTGCAAGGTGTCCTGCTTCATGACACTGGTGGCACATGGTATGAGAGAGCTTTCTTTGTTGTAGCTTCTTCATCTTTCTCTCTCTCTTTCTTTCATCCTTTGTCATCTTCTTCTTGAAGCCAAGGCCACACTTGTCACCATAGTTTCTTTTGAGTCTTCAACATGTGCTCAAAGGTGACTTTTGATTTGTAGCACCTCTCTAACTTGTTGCTCAATTTCTTCACTTCACTTTTGAGCTCAATGTTCTCCTTCAAAATGTTAGTTTCACAAGACATAGAAGTAGAACAAGCATCTATATGTGAAGAGCATGGCATATCTAATAAATCATCACAAGAGGTGGATACATGCTTCTTGCCTACATCACAAGGGTTAGCAATATTTTGCAATTTATCATTTGATCCATGTGATGAGCTCTCATTATTTTTAAGTTTCTTTATAAATACTTTAATGAGAGAAGCATGTTGTTCTAATAATTCATCATGAGATGCACGTAGTGTCTCATGATTCAATTTTAGCTCATCATGTGAAGATTTAAAAGCATCAAGTAATTTCTTATGTTCTTCACAAGAGTTCTTTAGAAATGAGTTTTTTGTTTCCAATTTCATTGTTTTAGCTTTCTCATTTTCTAAAGACACGGTCATGCTAGCAAGTCTACTCACAAGCTCATTATATGAATCAACATGATCAACCACATTATCATTTGATACCTTGGTGTCACCTTGTGACATGAAACAATGTGGTGATGTAGAAGAGCTTGTAGTAGCATCACAATCATGGCCCGAGCTTGAACCATCATCATCAAGATCACCACCAAGTGTGCTTGAGGTAGAATCTTTATGTGCAACACTTGTGGCATCATCATCAACCTTGTCAAGTGAACTTGTAGTGGATCGATCATCATCATCATCATCACTTGACCATGAGGTGGAGCAATCTTCCACAATCACCAAATTGTGATTATGCTCAACACACTCATGTGCCTCCACCTTGTGATCATCCTCCTTGAATTTCCCATCATCACTTGTGGAGGAGTCATCGTAGAAGGCTTGGAGTGCCATCCACATATCATGAGCACTTTCCAAGTCCCACACACATCTAAAAACATCATCATGTAAAGCACACATTAGATAATAAAGAGCATGATGATCAAGTTGTAAGCAATCCTCTTGCGCTTGGGTTAGGTTGTCCTTATCCAAAGCATCATGAGAAAAACCAATAACAATGATCCACCATGCCTTGGGACCCAATTCACGGAAATGATCAAGCATATGACGTCTCCACCGTGCATAGTGTGTGCCATAAAAATACGTGAGTCACAAACAAGTTCTAGCCCAAAGTTCGCCATCATCTCGGGTTGGTAAAGACCACAAATAAGAGACCTCGCTCTGATACCACTTGAAGGGTCGAGATGGTGATTAGAGGGGGGTGAATAGTCGTTTCTAAAACTTAATCACGTCGGCTAACCAAAATAAGTGCGGAATTAAAACTATCGGTCTAGCCAAGATTACACCCCTATATCTATGTTCTCTAGCACCTTGCAAAGATCCTAATTAAGCAACAAAGGTTCCAGGCTAACTAGAGCTCACCTAACCAATTCTAGGAGCAAGGTCACATAAACCTATGCCACTAGTATTTCAAGCAATGAGGGAGCTCCTACACATGCTAGTAAGCAAAAGCACAAATCCAGCTAGCTCACTAGCAATGCTCAATAACAAGGCAACCAATGCCAAATTAGAGAGCGCAAATACTTAGCTACACAAACTAAGCAAAGTGACTAACAAGGTTACACAAACCAAATTAGCCACGCAAGGGAGCTACTTCTATGCTACACAAGCAAGAAGGTAACTAGTGAGCTACACAAGCTAACTAATTACAAGAGCAACTACACAAGCACAATGTATATAAAAGTAATCACAAGCTTGTGTAAGGGGATTGCAAATCAACAGGAAGAACAAGGTTGGCACAGTGAATTTCTTCCGAGGTTCATGTGCTTGCCAACATGCTACGTCCCCGTTGTGTCAACCGCTCACTTGTTGGTTCGGCGGCTAATTGGCATCACCCGCCAAGCCCACACGTCGGGCACCGCAAGAACCTACCCCAAAAGTGAGGGTAGCTCAATGACACGCTCAACTAGAGTTGCTCTTCGTGGCTCTCGCGGGGCGAGCACAATGCCCCTCACAAAGCTCTTCTCCAGAGCACCGCACAAGCTTCTTGCGGGCTTCGATGGAGACCACCACCAAGCCATCTAGGAGGTGGCAACCTCCAAGAGTAACAAGCACCAACGGCTTACAACTCGATCACCTAGTGCCACTCGATGCAATCTCACAATGCAACGCACTAGAATCACACTCACTCGCAATCGATTCACACTCTTTCAAGCACAAGTGAGTTAGAGGGCATCCAAGCACCCCTACACAAGCCACGTAGGCGTGAGGGTGCTAAGCAAGCAGCCCAAGGCCAGACACACACTCCTTTTATAGCCCCAAGGGCTAAAATAGCCGTTACCCCTTCACTGGGCAAAGCGCGTACTGACCGGACGCTGAAACCCAGCGTCCGGTCACTTACAGAGAGATTCCAGCGACGTTTTTCAGTGATTGGACGCGTCCGGTCATCACTAAACGGACTCTCCCAGCGTCTGGTCACTTCTAGAGATGCTAAAAACACTAACCGGACGCTGTGACCGGACTCGCAGGTCACAGACCTTTTAGCGCTAAAACGGCTATAACTCTTAGCTCCGAACTCCGATTTCGATAATCTTGGACATTTTGGAAAGCTTACTCAGAGGGATACACATACCACATGCATACTTGATTCAAATCACAATGGATCAAAACAGTATTCCAATCCAAGGACCATCCTATAATTCGAAGTACACCGAAATACCTTTTTCTCTTCTCTAAGTTGATTCACGACAACTCTAACTTCTTCTCCTTTGCAAATGTGCCAATACCACCAAGTGTGCACCACCATGTGTATGTGTGTTAGCTTTTCACAAACATTTTCTAAAGGATTAGCTACTCAACTTGCCACGCCACTCGATCCTAGCGATGATGCAAAGTTAGATCACTCGAGTGGCACTAGATGACCGATATGCAAACAAGTTTGCCCCTCTAGATAGTACGACTATCTATCCTAAACCCAGTCATCAACTTCTCTACACACATATGACCGGTGAATTGAAATGCCCTAGGTTATACCTTTGCCTTGCGCATTTCATTCCATCTCCTCCAATGTCGATGCAACACATGCACCAACATGATCAACAATGATATGATCCACTTCATATCATCACGTGATCATATTGGTTCATCGATCTTGACTTCACTTGCTTTTCACCATTGCCTTCGTCCATCGGCGCCAAGTCTTGCTCAAGCTTCACCGCCATGCGGTCCATCGCTCCAAAGCCTCCGACTTGCCTTTACGCTTGCAACCGGTCCATCAAGCCAAGTTTTGTCTTGATCTTCTCCACCTTGATCATATGACTCAATGTCATGTCTCATGTGCAATAAGCTCCTTCATCATCACATGTGTGAGCTTTGCAACATCTCCAAACCATTTTCACCTTCACGGCCTATGTTGCTCACACATGGACTTGTGGACTAATCACCTATGTATGTCACATAAACACAATTAGTCCACCTAGGGTTGTCACTCAATTACCAAAACCACACAGGGACCTACAGGCATATGGTGGACCCACCACTTGTCTGCTTTACGTACTGGTGCTAATGTCAGTTGGGATCAGGTCAAGATAGCCTTTAGGGGACATCACATACCCCCAGGGCTTATGAGGATGAAGGCTATAGAGTTCATGAAGCTCACTTAGGGAACCAAGACCCTCACTTAATATATGCATGCTTTCAAAAATTTGTAAAGGTATGCTCCTGAGTTTGTGAACACTAAGGAGAAGAAGATTGAGAGCTTCAAGCGTGGACTTGGTACCAAGCTGATGAAGACCATGGCAAATTCTAGGTGTGCAACCTACAATGAGTTTGTTAGTGATGCTCTTACCTAGGAAAATCAAAACAATTTGCATGCTGTAGCTAAGGGCCACAAGCGAGCCTTTGAGGCAGGTGCATCAGGTTCATCTCAGCAGAAAGCTCCTATGGCAATGAGGCCTTAGTTTCGTCCACCTACACCCAAGTTGAGGCCACCATAGAAGAAGACACAGCTCAATCAACAGCAGAAAGTGTATCATAAGGCCTTCTTTATTGCTCTACCCAAGGGAAATGCAGGACAGGGAAGCTCAGGAGGGCCAAGGAACAACTAGCCATGCTTCAACTACAGTCAGGTTGGTCACTAGTCAAGAGAGTGCCCCTATCCTAAGAAAGGCAACGATTAGAACCATGGTAATCAGAGGTAGGCAAATGCTAAGACATGCCCATGGCATGTTCATTACACTGTCATGGAAGAAATTCCTGCTGGAGAGGTTGTTACTACTGGTATGTTTCTTGTGAACCAACACCCTACAATTGTTTTGTTTGATTCTAGAGCTTCACATTCATTCATGAGTCAGGCATTTGCATCTAAGCATGATCAGAAGATAATTGTTGTAGACAAGGGTGGTTATTGCATAAGTTCAGCTAGGGCTAGTATCTCTACCAACCAGATAGTCAGAGATGTGCTCTCCATAAAAAAAGAGGGAATATACTATGGATCTCATAGTCTTGCTAGGATGATGAATAGATGTGATCTTGGGTATGAACTAGATGAGTGGTCATGGTGTTCTTATTGACACTTCAACTAGAACCATTATGTTGAGGGAACCAAAGGGGGATGGTGCTTTTCTAGTGCCACTTCCTAGGAGTTTTGACCTTCAAAACATATCTTGTGCTATCTAGACCATGACTCTCTTTGATATTCCAGTGGTATGTAAGTTTCTAGATATATTTCTTGATGAGTTACCTGGTTTGCCACCGGATAGAGATGTGGAGTTTGAAATTGAGCTAGTGCCTGGTACATCACCTATCTCTATAAGACCTTATAGGATGCCACCAAATGAGCTAGCCGAACTCAAGATTCAGTTACAAGAGCTTTTAGAAAAGGGACTTATTCAACCTAGTTCTTCTCCATGGGGTTGTTCAGCTTTGTTTGTAAAGAAAAAGGACAAATCATTATGGATGTGTGTGGATTATAGGCCACTCAATGCCATGACGATTAAAAACAAGTACCCTTTACCATGTATCGATATCTTGTTCGATTAGTTGGCAAAGACAAATGCATTCTCCAAAATTGATTTGAGATCAGACTATCATCAGATTAAAAGTAGGCCGGAAGATATACCTAAAACAACTTTCTCAACCAGATATGACTTGTATGAGTATCTTGTCATGTCTTTTGGTCTGATAAATGCTCCTGCATACTTCATGTATTTGATGAATTCAGTATTCATGCTCGAACTTGACAAGTTCGTGGTTGTGTTTATTGATGACATCCTAGTTTACTCTGAAAAGATCATGTAGAGCATTTAAGAATTGTCCAAACCAGACTGAAAGAACATAAGTTGTATGCCAAGTTTAACAAATGTGAATTTTGGTTGTGGAAAGTGCCTTTTCTAGGTCATGTGTTGTTAGAGAATGGAATCTCTATAGATCCAACTAAGGTATAAGAAGTCATGGATTGGAAAGCCCCGACCTTAGTTACTAAAGTTTAGAGTTTTCTTAGTTTAGTAGGTTATTATCGTCGCTTCATTCTAGATTTTTCCAAGATAGCTTAGCCAATGACGCGGTTACTTTAGAAGGATGAGAAATTTGTTTGGACTTCAGGGTGTGAAGATGCTTTTCACACTCTACGGACTTTGCTAACCACCGCTCCTATCTTAGCACAGCCTGATATAGAGAAACCTTTTGATGTGTTTTGTGATGCATCTGGTATAGGCTTGGGATGTGTTCTTATATAGGAAGGCCGAGTCATTGCTTTTGCCTCGCATCAACTAAGGAAGCATGAAGTTAATTATCCGACCCATGACTTGGAGTTAGCAGCAATTGTTCATGCACTAATGATCTGTAGGCACTATTTGCTTGGGAATGTGTGCCATATCTATACAGATCACAAGAGTCTTAAATATATCTTCACTCAAGTTGAGTTAAACATGAGATAGAGAAGATGGTTAGAGTTGATCAAGGATTATAACTTAGAAGTGCATTATCATCCTAGCAAGGCGAAAGTGGTTGCAGATGCCTTAAGCCGCAAATCTCATTGTAATTCCTTGGGAGCACTATTGGAAGATGGATTTAATCTATTGCATCCTACTGTGTTACACAATATCACTGTTAGTTGCTCACTTGAGAGAAAGATCATCAAAATTCAGAACACTGATGTAGGTGTGTTTCACATCAAGAGAAAGATGAAGGAGAAGGAAACCAAGCATTTTAGACTAGATGAGAGAGATGTGCTATGGTTTAAGGATTGACTTGTGGTGCCGAAGGATCATGAACTTAGAAACCAAATCTTAGATGAAGCTCACTCTTCCAAGTTGTCTATCCATCCTAGTAGTAGCAAAATGTATCAAGACTTAAAAACACATTTTTGGTGGACAAAGATGAAGAAAGAAATCATAGCCTATGTTGCTAGGTGTGATACCTGTAGCAGAGTCAAGGCAGATCACCTGAAACCTACTGGACTACTTCAACCTTTGTCTATTCTAGGTTGGAAGTGGGAGGAGATTAGCATGAATTTTATTGTTAGACTTGCACCCACTCAGAAGGGGTTTGACTCCATATGGGTAATTGTAGACCATTTGACCAAGTCCGCACACTTCATTCCAGTCAGGACCAATTATTAACCGCATTAGTATGCAAAACTGTATATAGCTTAGATAGTATGTTTGCATGGGGTACCAAGAACCATTGTGTTAGATGGGGATCTTGGTTTATTGCTCGTTTCTAGGAGCACTTGTACAAATAGTTAGGTACCAACTTAGTCTGAAGTTCTGCCTATCACCCTTAGACATCTGGACAGACTGAGCGAGTGAATCAGATATTAGAAGACATATTGAGAGCATGTGTAATCTCTTTGAAAGGTTCATGGGAAAAGTGGTTACCTCAAGCAAAATTTTCCTATAACAACAATTACCAAGAGAGTATTAAGATGGCTCCTTTTGAAGCTTTGTATGGTCAGAAATGTAGAACTCCCTTGAACGGGGTTGAACCCGAGGAGAGGAGGTATTATGGAATTGATTTTGTTAGGGAAGCTGAAGAGCAAGCTCGCATCATCCAACAACATATTGAAGTCGCTCCATCTAGGCAAAAGAGCTATGCTGACAAAAGAAGAAGACCTATTGAGTTTAAGGTAGGCGACTATGTGTACCTAAAAGTATCACCAATGAAAAGAGTGCAATAGTTTGGTGTGAAAAGAAAACTTGCACCTAGGTATGTAGGTCCATACAAAATCATTGAGTGAAGTGGAAGAGTAGCCTACAAACTACAGTTACCTCTAGAGATGAGGTCTATTTTCAATGTCTTTCACGTCTCTCAATTGAGAAAATGCTTACGTGTTCCCGAAGAAAGAGTTGAAACTGATGATATCAAAATAGAATCAGACCTACTCCCTCCATCCCAATTTGTAAGTCATTCTAGAGGTTTTAGCAGAGATTAAGGTAAGGTGTAAATAGTCACTTTTGCCCCTCTGCCAATAAAGTTAATGTAGGCAACTTGCGGGTGACAGCTAGCACATGAAGACAATTTCAAATAAAGTACACGAAGCAATTACACATACGCACACCAACAATTTCAAATCTCTCTCTCTCTCTAAAATGAAACCTCCGATCTCTCTCTCTCTCTTAGAAACACAACCTCTGATTTCAAATTTCTCTCAGAGCATCTTCCCGCCAGTGCCAGGAAGCCATCGCGTCGGCGTGAGATCCACTTCTTCACGTCTGACCACTCGCTGGTGAGCCTAGCTCACCAGCGCTGGCCACCCAGCCTCACTAAATTTGTAGCAGAATTAGAGCTTTGTGATCACTAGGTGAGCTCCCTAAGCCTGATCAGCCCCGTCTAGCTAACCTCCCTCTAGTTCTCTGCATCCAAGCCAACTCATCAAATGTTGCATCATCTACATCAACAGGTGTGAAATTGAGTGGTTTGATCTGTAATTCATCTCAGATGGTAGAAACTATTTTGCTAGACCTTAATTGTACACCTCCAGAGGACTCAGACAGCGGAATCATACCTGGAGAAGGCAATTTTGTAGCCCACGAGGATGCCAACACTCTAGCTCAAGATCAAGGTGGTGACTCTGTTGCTGTAGGTATAAGTTTTGCATCTGCCTCTTCCTCACTCTTTTGTTGGCAGGCTTGATGTGTTGAAAATATGCTGGAATATGACTGATGAGTTAGAAATGTTGATCTAGCCAACAAATACAAATCCAATATGCTCGTGGCTAAATAACATCATCATGTTGTCCATTTTCTTGTGCTCTTATAAAAATAGCAAGTTGGCTTATCCATGAGTGAGTTCTGAATAGCACGTTGGCATGTTATTGATTAAATCTTTTAGTTGTTCAAAGTCATGAATTAAAAAAAACCATTAATCTGAATCAATCTAATTTTCAGATAACAGAATCATACCTGGAGAAGGCGATTCTACAGCCCACGAGGATGCCAACACTCTAGCTGAAGATCAATGTGGTGACTCTGTTGCTGCTGGTATAAGTTCTGCATCTGCCTCTTCCTCGCTCCTCTATTGGTAGGCTTGATGTGTTAAAAATATGCTAGAATGTGATAGATGAGTTAGAAATGTTGATCTAGCCAACAAATGCAAATCCAATATGCTCGTGGCTAAATAACATCATCATGTTGTCCATTTTCTTGTGCTCTTATAAAAATAGCAAGTTGGCTTATCCATGAGTGAGTTCTGAATAGCATGTTGGCATGTTGTTGATTAAATCTTTTAGTTGTTCAATGTCATAAATTAAAAAAACCATTAATCTAAATCAACCTAATTTTCAGATAGCAGAATCATACCTGGAGAAGGTGATTCTACAGCCCACAAGGATGCCAACACTCTAGCTGAAGATGAAGGTGGTGACTCTGTTGCTATAGGTATAAGTTCTGCATCTGCCTCTTCCTCGCTCCTCTGTTAGTAGGCTTGATGAGTTAAAAATATGCTAGAATGTGACTAATGAGTTCAAAATTTTGATCTAGCCAACAAATACAAATCCAATATGCTCGTTGCTAAATAACATCATCATGTTGTCCATTTTCTTGTGCTCTTACAAAAATAGCATGTTGGCTTATCCATTAGTGAGTTCTAAATAGCATGTTGGCATGTTGTTGATTTATAATCTTTTAGTTGTTTAATGCCATGAATTAAAAAAACCATTAATCTGAATCAATGTGCAACGATCTGGTACTTCAGAGTTTCTATCCAGAGAGGACTCTACCTCAACGTGCAGTGAGCAGTGTACACAGCAGAAGCAGCAGCCATCAAAGGATAGTAGATTGTCGTCATGTAGTAGTCCATCAGCGCAAGCTCTCCGAAGAAGAGTACCATCTTATAATGAAGCTGCATCCACATCCATACCATATGAACAGAACACATAATTCAACATCAAGGCACACCAACAAAATGCTAGCGAAAAACACCATCTAATCCGAAACGCACAAATTCAGCATACATACCGAAAGTGTGCGCAAACGTGTCCTAGATTCTCTGTCCTCTACCATCCGTCTTGACGGCTCCCTCGTACTGCAAAGCATTTGTTCAGATACTCCATACCCAAGACCAACCAGCTCCTAGTAAAGAAACCCCAAGCACATCTAAGGCGTTAGTTCAGAAACTAAGACTATACTAATCTTTTTTTTGTTGAGATAATGGGACTTCTGAGGGGAGTATGCAGTTAAACAAGTTTGCAGGGGAGACTGGAGAAGCTTACGATGCTGAAGACCGTGCTCGTTCGATCCATAGTCTACTGCAAGAGCACAAAATGTGCACGGTTAGAGGATCAGCATCAAAAGGAAGGGGAGATGATGGATCCATGGCATAGACTGACGCACGCACTAGTGGGGCGGTGGTGGTCGAGGAGGAAAATGAGCGTGAGGAGATGATGAGCGCTGGCACAGTCGCCGCCAACGTGTTGCAGTGATGCTTGCTGGGCGGCGGCGGCGCACCAGTGGAGAACGCCACCGATGGCGCACCACAGGGACTTGTTGAACGCCGCGGTGCTGTTGATGATGAGGCAGAAGCTGATGGCGTCAGGCACCACCTCGCCGAACCACGCGCCACCTGGGCCGACACCATGGAGAGCCTCCCCCGATGAGGATAACTCCTTGAGCAGCAACTTGATGACGCTGAACAAGTCCGACGCAGTGCATATTAACCAACCAAATCAGTGAAAAGATGAAGTTTTTATTAAACAATACAAGATTCCTAATGAAGATTTGGAGGGGAGGAGGTACGTACACTAAATCTAGATGGGCATCGTCGCCGCTGCCTTCTGCCCTTCTTCTTGCGCCACCCTAGATCTAGCTCCCAAGATGCGATCGCATGAGGCATTTGTGGATTCCAGTTTTGAAGGCACATCGAAGTGCTCACTAGATTAGAGGGGACCAAAGACGTCAGCGATTTTTGGGGGAAGGCAGAGCAAGATGCCGACGATTTTGGGAAGGCTCGATCTGGATCTAGGGCGGAGGGAGCTAGGTAGTCGACCGAGCAAAAGGCAGGAGCCAACTGAGCGAGCGGAGCTGAGGGTAATTTTGGAATAGACCGAAGCTGAATGAATACGGGAGCGGTACGATGACTTACAATTTGGAAAATGTGAACAGGGCCAGAACGACTTACAAATTGGGATGGAGGGAGTAGCTTATGAGGAGAAGCTAGTACAGTTATTGGATAGTAAAGAAAAGGTAACTTGGAACCGAGTGATCAAGTTCCATAAGGTAATGTGGAGTAACCACAGTGAACAAGATGCAACATGGGAAAGAGAGGATTATCTACGTGAAGTTTACCCTAGATTTTATGAAAAATGGTAGGTCATTCAATCTCGGGATGAGATTTCTATAAGGGGGGAGGGGCTGTAACACCCCAGTGTTAATCTTATATTTTTCACTTGCATTGCATGAGCATAAGCATCATCCATTCATTCATGAGCATGAGCACATGAAATTTTATTTCATTCACTCTATGTTTATCACATGTGATACTTAATTTATACATGTATATGCCTTATGGTCATGCTTGGCTAATGCAAGTGGGTGTTGTTTGGTCACCAAAACAACTTGGACACACTTAGAATGAAAAATGGAACCAAGTTTACATTCATGAGTTGGCCCAAAAATGCTTCTAAGTGATAGTTTTACTAGAATTGCCTTTATTAGGTTGATTGTTTGACCCATCTTGACTAATTACTTAGAGTGCTTGCATGGCAGTGGGCCCTAAATGAAAGTTGTAGTTCATGTCATGTAGGACAAACTTTGTTTAAAGGTCAAGAGCTGAATCAGTGCCTAAGTTAGTCAAATAAGGCCTCCAAAATTCAACTTGATGCTGTTTTGAAACTCAAATTTTTCTAAGTCTGAAACTGCTTTACAGTTTCAGGGTACCTACCTTTGGTGATTTTTAGTTTGCAAACTAGTTTGAATTAGACAAAACTTCCTTAAGCAAACTTGGAGTACTCCATTAGCTCTACAAAGTGGTGAAAATGGTTTGCCAAAATTCATCACAGATTGGGAGAACTAGTGGCGCAAAGATCGTGTTTCACATGAACTGAATCGACCCTAGCCGATTTGAACCGGCCGGTCGTGGCTGACCACGGCCAGGCCAAAAGCGCCGCGTGGTGGCCATACACCGACGCCGGCCCCGTGTTGTCATGCCAAAGGAGCCAAAGGCCGGGCGCTCGCTCCCTCACGCGCTCACTTCCACTCTCCCTCGCTCCCGCTTTCTCTCGCGCAGTCGAAGCAAACAGGAGCACCACACTGTCGAGTTTTTGCCAGCCAAGCTCACCACCCCATGCTGCACCACCATCCAATTAACCTTGCCCATAGCTTCGCCATGTCGCCCTCTACCTTTCTAACCCACTCGCGTCACCATTCGAGCATAGGTAAAGCCCTAGGGCCTTTACGCCATCGTTGTGGTCGTCGCAGCCACCATTGCTGCCGCCGAGCTCGTGCTCATGCATGGCCATGCTCCTATGAGCTCTCTCATTTTCTCTCTTCTCGCATTAGAGATAGCCTAAGACTAGGTCTAGCTCACGCTGCTGGCCTTTGGGCCAATGCCGACATGCTGACACTGAAACACGGCATGTCGCCGCTGCGCTCTTGCCGCTATGACACCATGCATGCGGCCGGACCACACCATCGCTCCACCTTAGTCCCTACCCTAACCCTAGTTTCCTTAAGATTCACTAGAGCCTTAACCAAGCTCGGATGAGCTCAACATTGCCGGAGATGGCAATGTTGCCACCGCGTGCCTTCGCCATCTGCCATGGCCACCGTTGAGCTAGCTCCGACGAGCCCCTTGGCTGACCAACCCCTCTAGTAGATGCGCACGGAGGTGGAGAGCACGATGGTGGTGACCATGCCACTAGAGACCTCGCCGTCGGTGAGCTCTTCGCCAGTCAATCGCACCCTTGCTTCTATGTGTATGATGGGTGGGATGGTGTTGACCGCGGGGCCTGGCTATCAGTGCCATGGTGTGCAGTACACCGGGTGCGCTTAGCATTAAACGGGGTTTTGATGTTTTTCTTTAGGGACAATTGGCCACAGGACATGCCAAATGAGCACCGACGACTGGTAGACACCGCAAATGCGCCAATTTACTGCCGGCCACTGTGTTTCCACTTTGAGTTGCCAGAAGACACCCTTGCTACAATTTGCTGCTGGCTATTGGAGGATTTTGTGCATCTGCTGTGCCTCCAATGCATATGCTGCTATGAACTTCTGCACAGAGTAGTAAGGGTGCACAAAATCCTCCAATAGCTAGCAGCAAATTGTAGTAAGGGTGTCTTCTGGCAACTCAAAGTGGAAACACAGTGGCCAGCAGCAAATTGGCGCATTTGCGGTGTCCACCAGCCGTCGGTACTCATTTGGCATGTCCTGTGGCCAATTGTCCCTTTTCTTTAATTGTTTTTCTAGATTTTGTAGCAAACTTGTAAAATTCATATCTAGAGCTAGGAGTGTCCAAATGGAGTGAATCAAATTTTGTTAGCTTCATCTTGATGAGTACTATCTGTTAAAAATATGAAACTTGGTATGTGCTATAGTTTGGTACCTTGTTTAAATTATCTTGTTTATTCCCTATTAATCTTAAAAAATCCATAACTTGAGTTTGGGAGATGTTAAAAATGTGATTCCAATTTTGTTGGTCATGTTTTGACATGCTGTAGCTAGGAAAAATATGAAACCTACAATTAGCCTACTTGGAATATGACTTCTTATTTTGGCTCAATTAAACGCTAGTTTCTTGTGAAATTTATTGTGGTAGATCCATGTACATATGGACATGAAATTATTTGTACAATATTCTGGTGTTATGAGGACTGTAGGAAAAATAGTAAATCTGTTGCTTGACACTTTTCACCATGCTAAACATATTTAAATTGCTATAAACCATGTAACTTGTCATTTTTGTAGAGATTGTTGAGCTTGTCAAAATGGCGTGAAATTTTAATAGTAGTCTCTTGATAGCATGTATGAGCTGCAGTATTTTTTCTAGAATTTATTGAGCACTAGAAATAGCCGTTTGAATTTTCACCTGAATTAATTGTTAAATTAATAAAGGCTTGTATAAAATTGAATTGGGTCCAACCATTACACTTTTTACACATGTTGATGATGGGTATAACCTATTGGTACATTTGGTTGTGCCCTGAATTGAGTGTTTATATGCAGCTAGTTATTTATTGCCCCGTAATTCACTTTTATCTTGTTCTATGACTTGGTTGCTTTGTATGAACTTGATGCTTGTTAATTAGATGATTAGGCTAATTAAGATAAGTTGTTAGCTGCAGGTTTTAGTCCTCTTACTGATGATGAATAATTTTATCTTAGGTTGCTAGAACATGGTGAGTGTATGTTTGCTTTGCTAGAGAAGGGATATGCACCTACTCAGTAAACAAAAATTAATCTACTAGAGAGGAGATACGCACCTACTCAATAAAGCAAAGTGATCCTATCGTCATCTTGTTATCTTGTTGCTAAGGATGTTTATGTATATGTTTTTCATCGTACCACACTTGCACTCCATCCCTTGTGCATTCTCTTTATTTATTTATATCTTCATGCATATAGGATCGCTGGAGGGGATAACACTTCTAGAGTTCGAGGCCATAGGAGAGGAGGACCAGCAGGAGACCCAATAGCAGGAAGTTCCAGAAGGCGAAGAATAGGTCCAGGAAGAATTGCCTAAGTGCCCGAACCATAAGCCCTCAGCCTACTTGAAAGGCAAGCCCCGGAGCATTTTAGGCCTCCCATGCTTTATAAATATCAACTTGAGTGTGTGGCGCTGATCGAACCCATGACATACGACCTAAGTTATACCAAAGGTGACCTAAGGCTACCTCGACGCAGGTATGTCTGGGTTTGTGTTAGGATTTCTACTCAGCTGGTTGTAATCGATTTGAATCGCTGTCTCTCCTGGATAGTGAGAAACTTGACTAAGCTTCCTTCTATCGTAGTGAGAACATGAAATTGAAATGGCTATGGTGATAATATAATAAATGGCTATGGTTACTATTGTTATGCTACATAATTATATAACACATGTTTGGCACATGTTAGTTGCTAATCTAGAGTTGAATAGCTATAATTAACTTGAAAACCGAATTATAAAATATGTAGTTCAACTAGTGACTTTTTCTGTAAAATGTTGTCAAGCTAGCTACACTTATAAAGCCTTGCATGATCCTTGGTGTTGCTTTATTCTTGGTTTATGACGGGTAAGTTTAGCTTAGTACCTTCTTGTACTCAGAGTTTATTTTCCACTTGTTGCAGATGGTACTATGTATCATGGTTATTGCAAGAACTGCTTCTCTCTAGCTGTGGACGAGGAGTGAGGCCGCAGGCATGGCCCTTCTATGTTGTCTTACCTATGATGCTTTTGTTGAACTTGATCATGAACTGGATTGTATTTGAATTGTGTGTGTGATGATGGTTTTAAAACTATATTGCTTCCACTACTACAGTTGAACTTGGTGTTGTAATATTTATATTTGAACTTTGATGTACGATGAACTATTTGTGAACTTTATGTAACATGTGACGTGTATGTTGAATCATGTATGATCTTGGTTGTATGTTGGTGATTATTCAAGGTCCTTCATGATACTCGACGGACTACCGGGTTTATATGGGCTCAAGTACGATAGTGCTATCGCTTTGGTGGTTGCTATTGTACTTGTGCTCTTATAAATTGGTCGGTTCTGCCACATCCTACCTCTATTACTAGTGATGGTTTCACTTGTGATGCCTCACTAATGGTTGAGAATTAGACTCTCAATAGAGAGGTGGATGAGCTCTCTCACGCCTTAGGAAAGGCCTATGGCGGTGAGGCCCGCTTGCT